>NC_140653.1:0-496486 GCF_978046115.1 Saccoglossus kowalevskii | reverse complement strand
TAAGTGGTCTACAGTGCTGATATTGATAATGCATGTGCCTTGAGTTTTCAATTTTCTAATTTTGGCGAATATTTTAAAATGGTAATTTTTGGTCAAAAATGCTATTTTCGACTTCTTCTCTGAAACTGATGGCCCGATTGCACTCAAACTCATGTGGTATATACTTTGGGTGGACCTCTATCAGATTTGTTCATTTCATGTCCATATCTTCAATTTTCTATTTTCAGCAAATATTTGTTGTCTTTTTTGGTCAAAAATGCTATTTTCGTCGTCTTCTCCAAAACTGGTAGTCCAATTGCTCTCAAACCAGCATGGTATATACGTTGGGTGACATTTTCAATTCTCTATTTTTAGCAAATACTTTGTAATTTTTCATCAAAAATAGTACTTTTTACTTGTTCTTCAAAACCAGTAGTCCAAATTCTTTGGGACTTGGTACACATGTAGCTTGGCTGACACTTCACCCAGTCACTAAAAGTGGCATTATGTTTTATTGTCTCACACTGCCTTTTGGGGTATTTGTCATATACAGCACTAGTCTTTTGTACAATAGCTATTGAGCAACAGGCCATTGTCCTATTTTTTACAAATCCATCTCCTATTAATGGTTTCAATCTAATCTCAATGACTTCATCAGCATCAAATTGATACATGTATGTCAGATCACAACATTTTGGACGGGGACTGTGTCAATGACTTGTTTTATGTAGTGTGTTTTTCACAACCGACTGTCTCGGTGTTGAGAAAAAAGTTCAGATAATTCTTAGCGTGGTACCTACAATATTCAGCAAACAGGGCTGAATCACATCTCTGATAAGATAATAAAGATGACATTGAAATTGTACTGATCCCTTGATAAATGTGAATGTAAGTTTCCAAAATGGTTGTTTCTGATTCATAATAATAAACTCGTACCAATTTGATTAATCAATACATTGAATACAAGACGATTTGTGTTCGCCCTTGAGCCAGAACTGTTCACACTTGAAGTTGAATAAGTCTATTAGTTAAACTAGCATTATTACTAAAGTTATTACCAGAAACTGTTCTTGCACCAAGTTTAATTTGAATCCTTACAAATCAATCTGAGTGATTAGTCTGATGTGCACTCTATTTTATTATGATATGTGCATGGTAACTTGTGCACTCAACATTTTCATTTCATTTATGATTTTTCAAAATGAATCTGATACTTTTCAACCCTGGTCAGGGTGACTGTGACGTAACTATGCCTGAAAGGCAATTAATTATAGATCTAATCTCCCCCTACACCAGCAGTTAATTTGTAATTGAAGTACTAATTCACTGTAAGGGGAAATTGAAATTCTGCTTGGATGGTAACTTGTTACGACCATATCTGTATTAATATTAATATTAAGATTATATTTCTTCTATTGTTTTACATTGACTGATAGAATATAGTTATTCTTATTTATAGACGTGATTTATTAAAGGTAGTGCAATCAACAACTACATGTAGTTGTGTGATTTTTTTTTTGTCAGTGTGAACTAATAAATTTTCATGTGCATGGAATAGGTCAAATTTATTTATTGTTATCATGATTGTCATCCAGAGATGCTTGCCGATTTTGTAGCATTTTCAAGGTTTACTGGGAGTCAAAATAAAATATAGATTCTTTTCAAAGTGAGATATATTGCTTGTCTGTGATTAGCCATATTCAATCATATTGTTTATTATTATATATGCACTGTCATGTCTGGGTATTGTGTAGTTATGTGGAGCAAAAACAAATTATAATGTTTAATGTAATACTGTAAAATACTTTATTTTAGCTAGAATTAATTAAATGTAATAACTGTGAAATACTGTAGTTCTGTATGGAATTTATTTTCACTGAATTTTGACGAGTTAAATGTAAAATATAGGAAAAAAGGTATATTCGCTAGATGTTATTTTCAATGAAACATTCCTATTCTGCAGTACACACAATTTTAAATTACAATGTACTCATAAATTTCAATTTATCTTTTACTTTAAAAACTGGTTGAGCATTGCTTAGCAACAACACTGTAATTAAGTAAGTGATACACTTGCAGTCAGCAAGACAAAATTAAATTAATGAAAATATGTATGTAGGGGACCAGGCTTCTAGTGTTGTCATGATGCTGGGAATTCGGTTTAATATAAGGAGATGTCAGACATGTCAGACATCATCTTGTAATTCAGTAAGTTGTGAATTAAGTGAGAAAATTTGAAGTATTGCTCATTCAAAACTTATAGATGAATTTGTAATTGGTGCTTGAAAAGAATATTCAATGTAATGTAATTACAGTTGTACAGTTTAAATAATTTGTCAACCAATGGTATTGCAGTATTATTACATCAGTCATATATTGTATTTCTGTTATGGTGATAATGAGAGGAATAACGTGGAGAGTAAGAATTCAGGTGGGAGTCTTTAACATGGTATGCAGCTTGAAAGACAAACCCCATAAGTGTTATTATTGTCCATCATTGTTTGTGATTATCAATGTTACTACTCTATATTATAGCACTTATTAGTCCCCGTTCGGACGCAGTCCGAAAACGGGGACTTATGTTTTGCCCTGTGTGCGTCTGTCCGTCCGTCCGTCCGTCCGTGCGTCCGTGATCACCTGTATCTCGAACATGCATGGACCGATTGAGTTCAAACTTCACTCATACATCACACATTATATGGGACATATGCACATGCATTTTTTTCATGATCCGATTAACGATAGCCGAATAGCGGCCATTTTAAGGCCGAAAATGCATCAAAATCGCACATTTTTACCATTCCGGACCCGGATCTCAGTTATGCATGGATGGATTTTGTTCAAATTTGGTACATACATTAAACATAATAGGACCTTGATGCACGTCATTTTTTGTTTTGGATCGGGTTCGAAATGGCCGACTGGCAGCCATTTTGTTTTAAAGAATTCAGTTCTGGATCCGTATCTGAGACATGCTTGGATTGATCGAGTTCAAACTTCACACACACAACGTACATCATGTCACAAATATGTATGTGCATTTGTTTCATGATCTCATTAACGATAGCCAAATGGCGGCCGCTTTAAGGCCGAAAATGCATTGAAATCGCACATTTTCACCATTCCGGACCCGGATCTCAGTTATGCATGGACGGATTTCATTCAAATTTGGTACATACATTAAACATAATAGGACCTTGATGCACGTCATTTTTTTTTTGGATCAAGTTCGAAATAGCCGACTGGCGGCCATTTTGTTTTAAAGAATTCAGTTCTGGATCCGTATCCGAGACATGTCTGGATTGATCAAGTTCAAACTTCACACACACAAGGTACATCATGTCACAAATATGTATGTGTATTTGTTTCATGATCTCATTAACGATAGCCAAATGGCGGCCGCTTTAAGGCCGAAAATGCATTGAAATCGCACATTTTCACCATTCCGGACCCGGATCTCAGTTATGCATGGACGGATTTCATTCAAATTTGGTACATACATTAAACATAATAGGACCTTGATGCACGTCATTTTTTTTTTCGGATCAAGTTCGAAATAGCCAACTGACGGCCATTTTGTTTTAAAGAATTCAGTTCTGGATCCGTATCCGAGACATGCTTGGATTGATCGAGTTCAAACTTCACACACACAAGGTACATCATGTCACAAATATGTATGTGCATTTGTTTCATGATCTCATTAACGATAGCCAAATGGCGGCCGCTTTAAGGCCGAAAATGCATTGAAATCGCACATTTTCACCATTCCGGACCCGTATCTCAGTTATGCATGGATGGATTTTGTTCAAATTTGGTACATACATTAAACATAATAGGACCTTGATGCACGTCTTCTTTTTTTTTCGGATCAAGTTCGAAATGGCCGACTGGCGGCCATTTTGTTAAAGAATTCAGTTCTGGATCCGTATCCAAGACATGTCTGGATTGATCAAGTTCAAACTTCACACACACATGGTACATCATGTCACAAATAGATATGTGCCTTTGTTTCATGATCTGCTTAACAATAGCGAAATGATGGCCATTTTAAGACCGAAAATGCATCAAAATCACGTATTTTCACAATTCCAGAACCGGATCTCAGTCATGCATGGATGGATTTTGTTCAGATTTAGCACAATGTGTTGTACATATGCAGGTGCATTTCGGTCATGATCTGCTTTGAATGTATATGTCACTCAAATATGAACGGAACGGGGACGTGTCATTGACAATGACTTGTTAGTTTTTACCTTGTCCGTACCATCAAAGATGGAAGGAAAAGGTATATTAAGGTTGTATGCGCGGAAATGCACTGCGCATACGTTCTGCGCATTTGAAGCAGACTTTCAAGATGGCTGCCACAACAAACAAGTACGCTTCGCGATCGCCGAATGCACGCAAATTTAAAGGATTTTTGACCGAGAAAGAGAAGAGAAGAAGATTGGCAGATATCCAGGCGAACCGCCAACATAAGAAAGTTGCTGAAGTAGTTTTAGAATCAAATTCAGGTACGTACGTACGGTGTCAGTATACGACGTAAACTTTGGTTGAGTCGTCTGCAACTGTATCCACAACTCGAATCAATATATTTTCGCATTTTATTTGTTTTTATGAGCATCGGATTATGCTTATTTTGGTGGAAACAGTGTTTATTTTTTCCTAATTCCTGTTTCACTAAATACAGAAATTGTGATAAAAAAATATTTGACAACGAAGTTTGTCTGTCGCGTCGTCTGCAGCTTTCATTATTTATGACGAGGTGCCTTCAACGCGAACTGGTAATTTTAACTATACGCACAAAACCCCCAATTTGAGGGCATGATTGTCCTCACACTTCCATATAACCAAGGGGATACAATTTTAACTATGAATAAACAGCATGTTCAAATATTTTCTATATTTTGCTGTTTTGAAATCCATATTTATTTTCCTAGTGTTATAAATTTAGAGCATTGAAATTTCATCTGTTTACTCTTCAGAAAAACATTAACATGTAACATGATGAACTTGCGGCTATGTTAAGGAAATTAAAATTAAAATACTTGCATATTATAGTAGATACTTGAATTTTATTTTTTCTATTTGTTATTGTGTCAAATATTTTTGTTCTAAATACATTGTAATATATATTATTGGACATTTTCTCCCAATAAATGTTTTTTTCTGAAAATAAGCCATGACCTAAAAATTATTGTTATTTTTCACATTATCTGAATGTGAGAGAGTTTCTGTTTTGCCTATGGCTCCTTTGGAAATGATGATTTTGGAATAATGGTTTCTTTTTATTTCTGTAAATATTCATACATTTCTTATGAATAGCACAGATAGTATGTTAACACCTTACTGTTGTCAATATCTGATTTATCTTTACAGAAGTTACTTCAGAAAGTGCTATAAATTGGAATGTTGGACGCAGAATAGTACAGCTGTCTGTTCTAGCTGAGGGATTAAAAGCCTGTGCTGTGTGTTGTGAACACCTTGTTCTGATGGAGTGCCAGGAGGAGAGACGATATGGTCTTGGTAGTGTACTGTATATACCTTGCCAGAGATGTGGTAAACATGTAAACCATGTGTATACAGGTTTGACACATAGGAATGCCAAATCAAACCAAGGATTACCTATATTTGATGTAAATACCAAATTAGCCACCGGTAAGATTTACAGGCAAACTAAGGATTCATCTCAATTATTAACCTCTTATGGTCATATATTGGTGATCATACGTTTAGTAATGTAGGGCAGCAAAAACTAATCTTATAAAATGTTAATCTAAGTTGTTTCTTATTTCATAACATAGGAATGGTACACAGTGGAATGGGAGAGACTCATATGAATAACTTCCTTGCCTCACTGAATATACCGGGTATACACCACAAGACATTAAAGAAAAGAGAAAGAGAAGCAGGTGTTGGTATTGAGAATGTTGCAAAACGACTGTGTGTTAAAGCTCTAACTGAAGAACAAAAACTTAGTTCACATGAAAATCAAGTTGATATTTCCTTTGATGGTGCATGGCAGGGCCGTGGCTCTGGCAAAGAATATAACAGTCTGTCAGGTCATGGTGCTGCTATAGGGGAAGCAACTGGTAAAATTATGGGATATGCTGTGCGTTCAAAGGGATGCAAAATTTTTGAAAATGGGGATATGAACACAAGAAAACATGACTGTCGTAAAAACTGGACAGGGAGTTCCAAAGCTATGGAAGGAGATATTGCTGTTGAAGTGGTACAAACTATTAACAAAACTAGTGCTAAAACAGTATCTTTAACTATGGATGATGATACAACAACCATTCATAAACTAAGAACAGAAATTAACCAAGATATTGAAAAGAGACCAGATATGAACCACACCAAAAAAGGTCTAGGAAATAAACTATATGAACTTTCAAAAAATCACAAAATATTAACACCACGTGTTATCAAGTATTTTCAAACATGTTTTTCCTATGCTGTTACTCAGAACAAAGGTAGGCCAGCTTTAATCAATAAAAACTTGCTTGCCATTGTTTCCCATGCATTTGGATCTCATGAATCATGTGATCGTAAATGGTGTGGTTACCAACGTCAGCCAGATACTTACTGCCACAAACGTCTTCCATATGGTAAAGATCTTTCTGGGGTAGAATTGCGTAAAGATTTAAAATCTATTTTTGAAATTTATGCTGCATGTGCAAATAAACTTTCTCTTATGAGTTCAACACAAGCCAATGAAAGCTTTCATAACACTGTTGCTTCTAAAGCACCAAAAAACAGACATTACAGTAAATCAGAAAGTTTAAATATCCGCATTGTAGCAGCAGTTTCACAGAAAAATAGTGGATACACATATGTTTGTAGTGTTAACAAAGAAAATGGACTATCTCCTGGAGTTGTTTCACAGGTGAGGGGAATAAAACTAGACAATAAAGCAAGAAAAAGAAAGATGCAGACAGAAAACAAAAAATACAAACTTAGACGTATACAATTAAAAGAGGAGCGAAACAAAAAATGTAATGCTACTGAGTTAAGAGAAGGTGACACATACAACACAAACATTGCAATTAGAAATGACATTGATATTACATGTATTCCTGAACCAGTTAATGCTCCTGTACGTTTTCCAGTAAAAATACTTCAAGATTCTCCTGTTGTTGTATTTGATCTTGAAACAACATCATTTGGTATTGATTCCTCAATTTGTCAGATTGCTGCATCTTATGATGGTAAGATAGTTGATAAGTACCCCCGGTATGTTGACCCCTGTCAGCCAATACATCCAGCAGCATCCAAAGTAACTGGGTTGACATATACATGTGGTAAACTGTTTCATAACTTTAATTTAGTACCAACATTATCACAGAAAGATGCTCTTGAGAGTTTTATAGAATGGATTCCATTAAATTCTGTGTTAGTTGCACATAACTGTAAGAATTTTGATGCTAGGATTCTGGTTAGTTCTGTGCAAAGATATGGTCTTTTAGACAAACTGAAACATAAACATTGCTGCTTTTCTGATACGCTCTCTGTATTTCGTGAAATTTTACCACCTCGATCATCTTACTCTGAAGAAAACCTGGTTAATGATTATATACACACTGAATACAGTGCTCACAATGCAAAACATGATGTACATATGCTTCAACAATTGATTGGTAAATGTAATGTTGACATCAGCCATATTAGTAAACATAGCTTCTCTGTTGATTTTATTATAGAAGCTCTTGAATTTCTATTGTGTAGAAAGAAAAATCTGTCATCTCTTAGTCAACTAATAAGTAAGAAGGTAATTACAAAGTGTATGACTGAGAAAATAGCTGCTTCTGGTCTGGCTTTTTGTCACTTGAACTTGGCTTATAGCAGAGGAGGGATAGATGGATTGGTGAAGTTGCTTAGTGAAGATTATTTTGGTCATCCAAGGTAACCAAACATAAAAAACATTCTTGTCACTATCGCAGTTTTTTGAAAAGAAGTAACTATATTTAAAACAATGATTAATGACTCTTGTGATATTTTTTTAGTTCACTAATCCATCCATTCGTTACATGACTTCTTTGAGAACACTAGACTGATATTTGGTATGTAAATGTCTCATAGGGTGAAAATGGGATTATTCATGCAATGTTGGCATATTTTCAGTAAAGAAAACACTTTTTTGTCCATTGATGGGTATTGTATCTAAATATATGTATTTATATCCAGATTTAAAAAAAAATAAATACATACAATTGTATATTAATAAAAATGATAAAGCAAGTGTTATATGATTTTAAAATATGTGAAATATTTAATTATATTAGTATTTATGGACCACTTTTATTTATTTATCGATACATGAATATTTAAAAAAACAGAACACAAAATAAATATTGCTTACAACTAAACAATACTGATCTTTTTGTCACTTTATGTATGTAACACTAGTCATACTCTGCCTTGTATGTATGTTACAGCACACCACACCCCTCCCCACCACCATACACACCTGTGCCCTAACTGAGAATACAATGCTTTCATCAGTATCCCTCAGAAGAAAATAATACTTCAGTGCATTAGTGGCTTGACTTTGAATTTCTATATTTCCAATGAAAGGTAAGAATATTCTCCCAAGCACCCAGCCAATATATATAAACTGTACTTCATATATAAAACAATATAATCTACTGATGTTGGATGTACATGACCATATTTGATGTACCCCAGTATGTATATTGACAAGGGCACTGGCAAAGGTCAAAGGTCACGTAAATGATCCAACATGGCCACCAAGATTATTGAAACTGACAATTAAACTAATTTTTTCTCAAAAAGTAGTGCATTAGCATACAATTTTCAATGTATAATATGGAATAACTTCATAAGTACTCAACATATACACAATTTCAAGAGATTTCCATGGATGAAATTTTTTGTAGGACAGTTTCTATGAATTTTTTATCTAAAATACAAAACCAAATGAAGGAAACTATTGTTTTCTTTAAATAGGTAATTTCTTAAATTCATTAGAATTGAGTTTAAATATGAACTCATATTATGTGCTGATAGGATAAAACCAATTTCAGTAAAAATGTGGATTAAGACTGAGTATAAATGACAACTTAAGTTATTTATGAACGCTACTTAAAAATGCTGACTCAGCATAATTGTGAGTTGTGTATCTTAAAAATTAGTACATTAACCTCATGTTTTTTTTATTTTCTATGAGTTTAGAGTAACATGTCCTGTACACCTGTAGTATTTTAAACGATTTTCCATGGGTTTTTTATTTTGTAGCATTCATCCTTAAGGGCAAAAATTTGTCCCGTGTTGTCGTTGTCGTCGTTAATAATTGTTATTGTGTGCATAATAACTTTACTAATTCTATTCCAAACTTGGTCACCGTATTCATCAGTATAAAGTCTTCCCTGAGTTTGAACAACAGATGTCCTGTATGAAAATATCATGCAAAAATTGAGAAAATCTGATAAAATATTTTGACTGTTTCTACTTGACTGATCACTGGTGATACACATCAAAGGTCACTGATCTCAGTGGAAATATGCATTGTTGTATGTGTTCAATGAAGCAAATGATTTATCTTGTAATAATATCCTTGGTAATGTATCTCAGAATCCCATACTGGGTTTCAAAACCAACTCATGGAGAGATTGCACAGTCTGATACACATTTGCAAACCTACCAATAAAATCTTTACAGAAAACAAGATGTCAGAAAATCAATATAAGCACTCCTATGAAATGGGTGCCTAACTTTGATCAAGATCTGAAGCTAATAGAAAATCTGTTTAGTTCAAAGTTATCAAATCAAAAACAATACATAAAAAATACATTAAAAGCAAAACATTTCATCCACATTTTAAAAAGAAAATTATTCTAAAATATATGTATTCTGTATTTGACAAACAGTTCATTCGACAACTGAAAACTCACAGGAATATGTTTCAGCTATTAGAACAGAATGATAAACTTTTTATAATACTAGTTTAAAAACGCACTTCAAAGATTGCAGTGTTTGAAGATGTAGATTCTCAGGAGGCAACAGTACTGTTGACTTCTCCCTCCACTGGACACCAACTAACTATTTAAGTTGATTTGCATACAAAGCAGAGCTTGCAACATGATAGCTATTCATAAAGGGTGTTTTTTTTTTACTTTTCATATAATACAGTAGTCACACAATGAGGCAGTTCATATTTGTCTCAGTGAATCATTAATTTTTGACAGACACCTGTACAAAATACTTGGACTAAAGCCAGCTAAAATGTTCTGTTATCTTGCATGTTTTATGAATCTATTCACATCTAAATGCAGCACTTTTTTTTTGCAATGAGACATTTGTTTTTATACTAAAATATCTGAATTACTTTGAATAAAGCTATGAAATTATGTCCATTAAAATAATTAAACAAATAAGACACCAATGTTTTTGTAAGATATTTACATCTTTTAAGGACATTCGGTAGACTGATTCCCCACTGTTGGTTCAACCCCAAAACTTGTTTGTATTCAAAATTAATTATGACAATGCATATTCATATTGAAATAAACTATGATAAAGGGAATTATATTATATAACAAAGGGCAAGGTCACCAGAGTTCAACTATGTTTATGTGATAGCTATGCCATAGCTAGATGTGTCGCATCAACACATTGACTCTGCTACTTGTATGTGTTTTGGTTCTTTACAAACAGACTGAATTTGTGTAATAATATCACTCCTTATTGTGATCTATCTTTGCTCACTCAGCGTAATGTTGTTACTGTCTAAGATTTAATCAGTGTAGTTACATATAGCTATGTGTCTCTACAGCATGTCTTATCAGTAACATGTTTTAATATACATGTACCAATGAATCACTGTATTACAAAGAAGTTCATAAAAAGTGGTACTATTTGTATTCATGAAAGCTATCTTGAGTAACACATAGTCAAGTCATAGGTACATTTGCTTATACAATTTATAGGGGCTCCATTTATTTTTAGTCCACCATTCAGGCAGCCTGAAAGGTGAACTATTAATTCTTATTTCAATTTTCCGTCTGTGTCGTTTCTAATATTTTCTCAGAAATTCTGCAGCAGATATCGATGAAACTTGGCAGGTTAATGAACAAGTCCCTGCCGATTATGCCTGTAATTTTTTTTTCCAGATCTGAAAATCCTAAGTGGGACTTTTTCATGATTTTCATCCAAAACTACCTCTCCCTACTGCACTGAGAGAACAACTGAGCATGCTCAGAATAAATAATTAGCTTAGATTGTTATGCTAGGGTTTTTAGTGATGTCGTGACCTTGATCTTATTCAGTGACAGATGGATTGTACCATTACCAATCTCAGTGGAAACTGTAGAGGGGTGTCAGGGCTACATTTTTAGGGGAATTATAGTGGTGATACTGAAACAAACCCAGGTCCTCGTAATATACAAAGACCTGAATCAACAAAGAAGTCAAGTTCTTATTAAAAGTACATCAAGGTTTACTCAGATTTATGAATGCAGTTTCTTGGGCATGTATGAGACATAGTTTGGTGCACTTGTGTACTCTGAGATTTTGGACCCGGGTCAATGAAAGTTTTCAGTAATAAGATTGAGGGAAATCACTTTATGATGAGTTGTACTCACATAGAGTGAATTAATTCATTGCTCTAATATGTTAAATAAATCGTAACACTCATTAGCTTAAAGGGTCAATAAGATGGGAGGTACAGACCCCACAAAATAATATTACAAATACCTTCATGATTATGCTGTTTATTTTACATCTTCAGTAATTTGGCATCGTTTTAGCCGCAATGTGTAGTTTGTATCTAACATATCTTCATGTCTCAGTGCTAGCTATGATCCATTTCTTTCTAGTTGTGCATTGAATTTATTGACTTCCTGCATATAGTGGAATAACTATAAGCACACCTACCTGGAAATACTGTCAATTGTAATGATGTCATCTTCATGAAGCTCTCATGCACAAAGTTGAATATCACTTGTTAAATGATCAGTAGCCTAAAGGGAAAGCTTGTTATTATAATAAGGCAGCTCATTTACAAGAATCTTGTAAAATTGTGTGCAGATATTTGGAGTACACACACAGTTTTTAAATGCCATGTGAAATGCCATGTGTGTTATAGGTGTTAGCACTCAACTAAAACATTCACACCACCCTCTTAGTTAAAATTGATCATTATCTATCTGTCAAGACATCTAGGGTTGCAGGCTGTATTAGCTAACAGTGCCGTGCTCATTAAAATTTGTGCATGAATGAGTAGAGGAAGATTAGTTGAATGCAGCTGACAGAACCATCTCTGGAAGCAGTTATAATATGATGAATATATCTCAGAAGGTGGTCTAAAAAAACATGCATATTTCCTGTTTTCTCAGTATAAATTTCATTATGAAATTTAATATAGTATATTATCATTCCTATCACATTTTTTAATAGGTATGTCTACTCTTTTAGATTCCATCATTTTTTTTCTGGCTTTTTAGCTCCGCTGTCGACTTTGTCGAGCGGAGCTTATCATATGTCATTTTTTGAGTGATTGTCCGTCGTTGTCGTCCGTGTCAATGTTTTACTTTTTCGACTTCTTCTTGAAAACTACAAGCCTGAATGTATTGATACTTGGTGTATATGTACCTTGGGTAGACCTCTCTCAGCTTTGTTCATTTCACAATGATATCTTTAATTCTCTAAATTTGGTGAATATTTTTGTCATTTTTGGTAAAAAGTGATACTTTCGACTTCTTGTTAAAAACCACAAGTCCAATTGCTTTGATACTACATATATAGGTACTACATGTGAACCTCTCTCAGATTTGTTCATTTTGTGACGATATCTTCAATTCTCTAATTTTGGTGAATATTTTTGTAATTTTTGGTAAAAAGTGATATTTTCGACTTCTTGTTAAAAACCAATAGTTCAATTGCTTTGATATTACATATTTAGATACTACATGTAGACCTTTCTCAGATTTGTTCATTTCATGATGATATCTTCAATTCTCTAATTTTGGTGAATATTTTTGTCATTTTTGGTAAAAAGTGATATTTTCAACTTCTTGTTAAAAACCGCAAGTATAATTGCTTTGATATTACATATACTACACAGGTACTACAGGTAGACCTCTCTCATATTTGTTCATTTCATGATGATTTTGTTCTTCAATTATCTAATTTTAATGAATATTTTTGATAAAAAGTCTGATTGCTTTAATACTAAACATATTGTTCATTTTCTAATGATATCTTCTATTCTTTAATTGCAATGTGCATTGATAACAGCGAAGCTATCTCAGCCGATAGGCTGCTAGTATATTATTGATATTATTATCGTCTAACCTGATAGTTTTGTTCAGTTTAATTAAGAATGAGATTTGACAGTGACCTGAGTTGCATGGAAAGTCATGCACTCTGAAATATTTTATATTTTCTATTAATTCAGTTGATGCAATAGCGTAGTCAACTGTACTGACACCATTGTAATGGTAACAAGTTAGTTTTCCACTTGTATCTCCAGGTAATCTACCATTAAGTAAATGTATACCATTATTTTTACACAATTCTATAAGAATTCTACCCTGTGTATTGACAGTTTCATCTTTACTATTACGGGGATTGATGTCTTTTTTACATGTATATACATTTTGTTGGGATTATTAAATTTGACAAGAATTTCTAGTTAGATTAATTCTGATAATATTCTTTATTACATTACTCATTGCATGATGTATAAATTGACAAAAATGAAGTCCATAAAGCCAATGTCTAATCAAAAAATTTTGGACATGCTCTGTCAGTTTTCATTCAAATTTGGCACATACATGTTAGGATGCATGTCCATGACAATTTGTTTCAAAATCTGGTCAAGGATGGCCGATTGACAGCCATCTGGCCTTTTTGGCCTTACTGCTATATTTCCATGATTTATGTACCATTTTCATTCATATTTGGCACATACATCATACATATCAGTGTGTTTCATAATCAGATCAAAGATGGCCGAATAACGGCTGTTTTTATTTTTGGCTATATTACTACTACACATGTTTTGATGTAAATAAACAATCTGTTGTATACGCCACTTGGAACTCAAGTTTCAAGGACACGCTCGCGACAACCCCGCCGCTTTAATATGACGAGCACAAAGAGAACTTTCAAAAATTTAACGGGGACTGTGTCATTTTTAATGACTTGTTCACATATTGATATTAGGTAAGAGATAGATGTCATCTTCTTTGTGATGATAACACACTAATTAACGTACAATGGTAATTTAATTAATTATTGGATGTAGCACTGTTCAACATAGTACTACATGTACATCTTATTATTTATGTGTTTTGTGTAATTGTCTGTGTGTATTTATTGCTTTCAGATTATTACTATTCTATTTCACATATACTAATCTCTGCCTCTTCAACTAATACCTTATGTACCTTTCTCCTTATTAGAATATGACCTTCTTCTGATCTCCTCATAGCTGTAACCCAAGGTGCAGAGTTATGTCATATTTTGTACTAATGTCTGTGTGTCTTGTTTGCTTTCAGTGCGTGGTCCCCATGATCCTACAGTGCTGGAACATGGTATTATTTATGCAGCTGCTTACCTGGGTTCTACGCAGCTCATCTGCAATAAGCCTCCAAGTAAGAAAGTGCGTATGCAGCAGGCACAGGAAGCTGTCAACCGGATAAAGGTGAGAAAAGAAAGTACCTACTTTTTTATACTTCTACACTTTTCATACAAATTGATCACCTTATAGCGAGTAGAGTATTGTACTTTCAAACAATATTTGTATCTGTAGATTGTTGTTATGGTACTCAGATAAACTTGTTTCAGGCTCATAACATTTGCATGTAGTATTTAATCCTGTCTAGCTCAAACACTTAGTTAGCATTGTATAATTATCAGAGTTATCCTTATTCTCCAATAGAACTCTTGCATGTGATAGAACACATGGACCTTGTCATAATCCTCATTAAGACCACAGGACCTACTCTCCTTGAATTTCTCTGGTTCTGTTTTTCATAGCATGACTTGTCCACAGCTTTTGCTGGATATTTGATCCATAATTTGTTCTTTCTCAAGAATCAGCAAAGATTTGTTTGTTGATCGCCGTTAATCCTGGAATGAATGTTATCTTCGCAGATGATTAGGTTGTAGGTTGTGGTGAGATTGTTTTTATCATGTAATTATTGGTGATATTAAATACAAATTGTTAATAGTTAAAATAACTTTATGTTACATCTGTTTCTACTATGATCATTAGTGACTTATTATTGTAATGTAGGATATAGTGGTCTGGATTGCATAGTGTCCATGCTTGATGGGTGTGTATGTACATGTGTTCACTTTACCTGACATCTAGCCAATTAGCTAATAATACAATATCAGCAAATGGTACATGTATTTCTACATTTTAAGATGAATGTTAATTTGGCCTGGCATACAATTCCACTTAGCACTTAGAAAGTAATGTATAATAATTAAATGCACCATTTGTTCTTGAAGCTTGCATAGTGGTACCCTTATCTATTCATTCACTCATCTGATTACTCTTGGAGCACTTTATCTACTTACATAGCAGCCAGACAGACTATACTTTCTCATATCCCTACTTTTAGATTTTTATTTTTTCTCCATTTAATTCTTTCCTTCAGTTCTCATCTTTGTTACTAATCCCCCGAGATTTTCCATCATTAATTTTTGTATAGTTAAAGACATTGATATGTACAGTGATAGTTAATGTTTCTCTGTGGGTCAAATCATTTTCGTTTTTAAACTGTCTTCATTGTTCTTGTAAAGTTTATGCAATTTGTCATACATGTATCATATTATTGTGTTGGTGTATGACTGAATGTTATGATTGCACATACATTCCTCACTCAACTATAAAATATTGTTTCCATGGCAAAATGCAAATAACTCTCCTAAATAAATTTGTTTTTTTTTCGGCAGATTTTTAAGATGTTTTTTAATATTTTGGCATCATTTTTCAGACATTTCAATCATTCCTGATACCTAAAATAGAGTCTAATTTAGTTTCACCGTAGCCTATTTAATTTCAATTTTATTATGGCTAGCGTGAATGGGTAAGCTTCAGTTTGACAATGATCTGTTATCGCTGTAAACAATATCAAATTATTCATCTAATGCTCAGTTTATCTATTGAAAACAACAAATTTTTTGTTTAAAAAAAAAATGTTTTCACATCAAAATCCAAGCCTAAAGATCTATTATCACATCGGCAAGTCTCTTCCGTGTTGCGTTCAAGAACATTAACATATTTCTGAGCTATGGTAATCTGAACATGTTGGTATCATCCATCATTTTGATTGGTTAATTAAAGA
Organism: Saccoglossus kowalevskii; assembly: GCF_978046115.1. Lineage (NCBI taxonomy): Eukaryota > Metazoa > Hemichordata > Enteropneusta > Harrimaniidae > Saccoglossus > Saccoglossus kowalevskii. Next base: position 480,188 of record NC_140653.1, on the reverse strand, counting down.
TTTGACCTATCAGGTCAAAGAATACCGTCCCAGATCAGAATATGGCAGATATTCTCTAGCATCGAGCGTTTAATATGCGACTGGAATCATTTGCTTTTGAAATTTATTTGCATTTCTTAACAATTCAAACAATTTATTTTTTTGTATGTTAATCACTAATAAGTATTATATTATACCAGTCAATACCAGCGAATTTTATGACGTCATTGCCACAGATTATTTGCGATAATGTATTGCATTATTGAGCATCAGGGCCTCGTACCATGCATATGAATAGAATGTTGAGTTATGAAAACAAATAAAGAGACGGGCATTTAATATTAAGGGAAATTATGGGGTGAAAACGATTAAAATCAAAACTGAAAATGAATAACTCAGAGCTATATGAAAAATAATTATTTGTTCTTTAATAGTTTACATGAAAAATGTCATTCCCGCCATAACGACAAACACAATTCGTCGACTGGCTAATCCCAACTTCGTGAGAAACACTCGGTACTGACGTCCAACGCGTAAATAAATATAGTTCACAAAAGGCAAACACGATGGCGCGTTTTATCGATGTCGACCAATCCCAGTTAAATGTGCTCGAAAATGCAAGAAATTAAAAAAATACTTCACAGCAGACTAAATGGGGAGAACGTGTTACGCCACCAATCTCATCGACTTGCTGCAAGAATTTTACGCTTCAGCTCGAAAGTAAGATGGGGTGCAGTACAGCAAATCGTCGCTGTCTGGTTTACGAGATTCAATCCATCTACATATCACTGGTCCCCCCCGATCATTGCAAAAATAACATCATGTAGGATAGGAGGTTACAAGTTTGTCTGTGTTTAGCTTCACTGTCGACTTTGTCGAGCGGAGCTTATCATATGAGTGATTGTCCGTCGTCGTCCGTGTCAATGTTTTACTTTTTCTACTTCTTCTTGAAAACTACAAGCCTGAATGCTTTGATACTTCGTGTATATGTACCTTGAGTAGACCTCTCTGAGATTTGTTCATTTCATGATCATATCTTCAATTCTCTAATTTTGGTGAATATTTTTGTCATTTTTGGTAAAAAGTGATATTTTCGACTTCTTGTTAAAAACCGCAAGTCCAATTGCTTTGATATTACATATATAGATCCTACATGTTTATTTTGTAATGATATCTCTAGTTCTTTAATTTTGGTGAATATTTTTGTCATTTTTGGTAAAAAGTGATATTTTCGACTTCTTGTTAAAAACCGCAAGTCCAATTGCTTTGATATTACATATATAGGTACTACATGTGGACCTCTCTCAGATTTGTTTATTTTGTAATGATATCTTTAATTATCTAGTTTTGGTGAATATTTTTGTCATTTTTGGTAAAAAGTGATATTTTCTTCTTGTTAAAAACCACAATCAATTATGGTGAAAAATGATATTTTTGAATTCTTGTTGAAAACAGCAAGTCCCATTGCATTGATACTATGCATGTTGTTCATTTTCTAATGATATCTTCTGTTCTTTAATTGAAATGTGCATTGCTAACAGTGGAGCTATCTCAGCCGGAGGCTGCTTGTTTGTATACATGTTATGTTGAAATGACCGCTGCCCGGGTGGCTGCGCACTGTATTGTGCTTGTGTGTGTGAATGGGAATCGTTGTGTGAACGCATTGACGTTATATATAGTATACTGATTGCAAGGCCCATATAATGTAGACCCGATTCTGTTGAATGTTTTCGATCCTTTCTTCCAAATTATCTTAGTTTTCACGTGTGAAAATTCACTGGCATTGCCAATGCAACCAAATAATAACAATAATGTACACCCCAGTGGCTCATAATGAACGAAAGCACACTTTGCGTGACATAATGTGCAAGGCGTAGTCATGCACTAGGGAGTGCATTATTGTTTAAATATTCATTTGCTTGTATTTCAAAAGACTGTTATATCTAAACATAATTCATAATTAGAAAAAGAACATTGATAATGATAGAATATTATAAGCAAATAACATGCAGTTTTATACAAATTAGACTACCTACTTTGATTGTGGAAAATACTAGACCTGTGTATTACGGTAGGTTTATACAGGTTAATTGTTTCGACCTATTTAAGTGCGCTTGTGTGTGTCTCCATCTGTATTGTTCTAAAAATAGTGTTTTATTAAACAGAAATAACTCATGACACAGTGTTGAGACTATGGTGTCAGTCCATCCAATGTCATTTTCATCAACCATTTCAAACTTAGTTTAAATTTAGCATTTATGACATTACTCATGGTTGACTTAATGACGCATGTCATTTTGTTTCTTCATTTGACAGACTGGTTGCCTTGTGTATAGCTGGCAGTATTGAGTATAGTTTTGATAATGATAAAACGGTTACTTCATAGTTAGCTACTGGAATAATGTATCAGGGTGTGGTCTTCTTGTCACATTTTGGCACAGCAAATTGTTTTCTCGAACATCGGCTATTTTGTTTCACCATGATAATAGTTTTATTGCCTTGCCTGTAGTGTAGTGTAAACGAAGGGGAAGGTATAGTAAGGGGAAGAGTTTGGCGTTGTCGTCATTGTTGTTGTTGTTGGCATGATTTGTGGGTGCGATAACTAAAGTAATTCTTACACGATCGGTTTCAAATTTATATATGTTATAAACAAACATGCAACGATGGTTAAGTTCGATGTTTGTGCATTTTGCTTGCATAATTAATGAGAGATGGCTACTGATTGGTTATCTCTTGTGGGTGCGATAACTCAAGTAATTTTTACCCGATCGATTTCAAAGTTATATATGTTATAAACAAAGGTGTAAGGATAACCAAGTTCAATATTGGTGCACTTTACATGCATAATTAATGAGATATGTAGTAATTATTTTTTCAGTTAAAACGTAATTGTTGTGAAAGCTTTGCTGAGTTAAAGAACAGTAATATTAATGTTTTGAAATTCAATCTTCCTAATCTGTAACAGGATTTAATGAGAAAATCTATGGTGTAATAGATGTTTTGAAATCCTTGGAACCAGTGCCATCTTAAGTTCATTATAGAAAAATACCTTTGTTTTTACTCAAGTTAATATTTGACCTTTGTGTGAAGTCACTGTATGGTAATTAGATCTGTTCAAAATTTATTTTCAAACAAATTTGTCAGTTTATACTGTGAGCAGTAATCTTCTCAAATAGCCGCATTGGGTTAATTTTGTACAACTATGTGTGTCATTTCATTTCCATTGTGTGACTTGAGTATGTTTTTCCATCTTATTATAATGAGGGCCATCTCGAATTCATTATTAGAAAATGCCTTCTATTATACATTAGTTAACATTTGATCTTTGTGAGAAGTAATTGTATGATAATTAGATCTTGTCAAGGTTAATATTCAAGACCACTGTGGTTAAACATTATAAGATGATATTCTACTGTAAGCAGTTGTACTCAGTACTAGTCCTCATTGTTCAGTGAGTTACTATGTGCAATAAGTTTTGTAAAGTTGCTACTATACATGTACAATAAGTTATATCCTAGAGTTCACATAAAATAATTATACTACAAGTTGCTATAAAGCATATTCAGTATTCTTCAGTGCAATAAGTTTTCTAAAGTTATTACTGTACAATCAGTTATAACCTATTAAGTAACATAGATAAGTTGGCATATATTGTAGTAGTATTTGCTAATATCCAGACTATTGAGTTAACTTTGCACAATTATATAAGTATCATTCCAATATTATCATTATTTAGAATGCCTCGACCTAAGAAAAAGAATATTAGACTAAAACGCAAACAAAATTGTAAATACATGCAGGAAAAAAGAGCATGCGAGTCACAGCCTCAACAGTACAGTAAACAACAAAACCTTGAAGTAAATAGTGAAGTATTTCCTCAGTCACGTAATCATGTAGAATTAGATGTTGTTACCCATGAGGTTGATAATTTTATGGATCAATTAATGAACAAACTTAACAGACTAACAAATCAAAGTGAAATATCTTCAAATGTAATGCAATTACTAAATCAGTTTCACCTGTATCAAAAGAATATTGTGAGTACTGATTGGATAGATGTTATAAATGAACTCCTTGGTGCTGGTTTACAAAAACTTGGCCTTGCATGGTATCAAAATGTTATTGTACAAGTATTAATACATACTTCAGCATTTGCAAGCTACATTCTTACCAAATCAAAAACCCATCAATGCAAAAAAAATAAAACACCATCTTGTTTGTTATGTGAATGGGAATCATATCTATAATCCAGATGTATTTGTAATTTTAATAGTGGTTACAGAAATGCATTAAAAGTACAGAATTATTTAATCCTCTTGTAGAAAATTATGCCCATGAGTTTCTTGTGATTATATTTCATATACAAGAACAATAACGTAAACAGTAATAATATGCCAGTACATACTTTACAAAGTATATTTATGGGTATCTATAATAACACATATAAATCAAAACACTGTGCATATCAGAATGTTAGACTTGAACCATTCACTGTTTTACAACTTCCTATCACATATTCTAGTAATAATGAACCAGTTTCTATTTCAAATTGCCTTAATGATTATTTTAGTGAAGAAACAATACATGAATATTTGTGTAGTCAATGCAACAAAGTTCATGACATTGTAAAAAATGTGACCAATCAAGTATTACCACCATACCTTGTTATACAGTTGAAATGTTTTTCAAATTTGAGGAATAAAATAGAGACAGCTGCCAGTTATTCAATAAATTTAAACATGTCTGAATATGTAAGCAACAGTTACTGTGGTAATACTTCATAAGAGTTATATGGTGTTATAGTACAGCAGTCTAATCCATTATATTACTATGCCTGTTTTAAAGCATCTGATAATAACTGGTATAAATTCAATGATGATAGCGTAACACTTATTGATATCGAAAATGTTTTAAAAGAACAGACTTACATGTTATTTTATCAGTTGATAGAAATAAATAGTAATTTTTATGAACCCACCAATTACAGTCAAGAACCATGTCACATACTTAGTTGGAAAGATTCATCTACTCATGTGAAATATCAGGTTCAAAATAAGGCTGATGTTAGTTCATCTCTTCAATATGATATGTTGGGTAAAGAATTACACAGGCAAATTAGGCTTGAAGAAATAAAAAGAGGCATGTGAAAGCTGATGTTATTGATCGTAAAGGGAATATACAAAACAATTTATGAAACAGAAACGTAAAAACCAATGTTATCGTCAATCAGAGTCAAGAAAAAAAATATCTCATAACTGAAAAAGGAAAAGATATTCAAGGAGATTATGTAGGGAAAATATAGAACAATTGGAAAGGGAGAAAAATGCAATGAGATTAAAGAGGAAAAATATAGAACAATTAGAGAAGGAGCAGAATGCAATGAGGTTACATCACAAAATCAACACCCCTCTCCCAAATGTATATCTTAGAGTGATATTTGGTAGTAAGAAATGAAAATTATGTTACAAAATTTCACTTTTTCAAGAATTTGGCCAATTCCTGATCTCAACTTAACCAGTTGTATCAACTATTATTCCCTTGCGGGCAAGGTTTCAATAGTTTTGCGATGTTTAATTCTTGTATCAGAGACACTTGGGATTAGGTTGTTTATATAGTAAACAGTCAGTGTATACAGTAAGACAGTAATGTTTGTCAGAGGATTATCCTATGTTCTGTGTTCACATAAAGTTCTGAATGGGGACAAACAGAAAATGCTTTATTAAAAATGTGATCTGTGGAAGATTACATTAGAGACCCACTCACAGCTAGTAGTCTGCTACTTTCTTGGGAGACTGTAATGTTTCTGAAGGCAAATTATCAAGTTTTTCTAGAATTCTTCTAAATTTATCAACAAATGTTTTGACCACATTTAAATAATTAACTTTTTGAACTGGCTGAAGTTAAAAGTCGAAGTATAAATAAGTGATTACAGAAGCATTACATGGTATACACGGTGAATCGTTTGTTGTCAAAAAGCAACATTTCTGTCAAAACACAATATTTTGCAATGTTTCATGGCTTTTAAAAACTTTTTCAGTAGTTGTTTTGGTTGTTTTCAGCATTTATCTGCAAACATGTTTTCACAATAAAATAAACTTGAACTTTACATACATTTCATAGCAGGCCAAAGGAATATTTTTTTTTGTATTGAACTAGTAGCTTTGCCATGAGTGGCTTTCGCGGTAAATGGGTTTCGTATCTGGTGGGTTTCGTGAGGAGTAGGGCTTTGTCGCAGTAACTGGTGCTTTCCTCCTTGTTGAGAATTAAAATTTTATGTTTCTTTAACAACTTGCACTATTCTGGGAATACCATCCTGGCAGGAGTTCCAAAATAAGACCCATGCTCTGATAATGGCTCTAGTTTCAAAGAGCAATAAACATTACTATTATGATCTTATTAGTGTTTCAAAGGATAGTTGAATATTGTTTATTGAAATTAATAATAATCCCCATAACCGTTTTCCAATTTAGATAAATTGAAGTACGTAACAAACTGTATAACTCAACAATGAAATAAAGGAATATATATATATTTACATTTTTGACTCCCATGTGCAAAGCACACAATCGGAGTCTTTGCAGTTAGTGTGTGTGTATGTGTGTCCGACTGTTCCACTGCTATCTCAAGAACCATACATCGGTTTTTGATGAAACTTGGTGCATAGATGCTCTGGGCCAATGCGCAGATTTGATTAGTTTTTTGGTAAAAATCCGTGCATATTAATTACCTAATTTGCATGATAATTAGCTCATTTTTATCTGTTCCATGACTGTTCCACTGATATCTAAAGAATCAATCATTGGATTTTGATGAAACTCGTTGCACAGATGCTCTGCACTAATGCACAGATGTGATAAGTTTTAGATTAAAATCTATGCATATTAATTACCTAATTTGCATGATAATTAGCCATTTTTTAGCTGTTCCATGACTTTTCCACTGATATCTAAACAACCAATAATTGGATTTTGATGAAACTTGGTTCATAGATGCTCTGAACTAATGCGCAGATGTGATAAGTTTTAGATTAAAATCTATGCATATTAATTACCTAATTTGCATGATAATTAGCCAATTTTTAGCTGTTCCATGACTTTTCCACTGATATCTAAACAACCAATAATTGGATTTTGATGAAACTTGGTTCATAGATGCTCTGAACTAATGCGCAGATGTGATAAGTTTTTGATAAAAATATGTGTGTATTAATTACCTAATTTGCATAATTAGTCAATTTTCGTTTTTTTTTTCACTGATATCTCAAGTACTAAACATCACATTTTGATTAGATTTGATTTAATTTCACCAGAAAATATACAACAACAGAAAACAAACAATGTGAGAATGAAGAAAAAGAAAGGATGTTTGAAATTTTCTGGTTTGGTCCAAGGAAAATATTTCGTCTGAACTAATCTAGTCCAAGAACCAACTTATTGTATGATATTATGGTAATAAAACTGGTTAAATGATTAAATAATGATTAGAACAATTCAATTAAAATGTAGTTAGGTAGGTAGGCCATCCAAGAATAGTAATATACAACTTATAGAAGGAGGAAATAATAGAAAATAACAAATCTGATGTGTAAAAAACATATTGATGAGGTAAAAGGTTTAATTCTGTAGTAGTGTCACACACAACGTAATATTACCGTAATTGGTATAGTACAGGTGTGATGGTTCAAATAGCAAAATGGCAACAGTAACAGAAGACTTCCCTGGCGGCAATGATAAAATACAAACACGGAGCCAACAGATGAGGTTTCAACTGGTACTGGTATTATTATACTCTGCAAACATCAAGTACAATAACACGGTAAAACTCCACTACTCCAATGACTAGATACTTAAACTCCAGTACAATTCAACGAGATCTCCGATCTGATCTCAGTGCTGAACAACTCCCCTATATATATCCACACTGTCTATAAATAGACCATTACATCAGCATACATAATGAGTCTGGAACTTACTACAAATTTCTAGAATGTTCCATTACCTTCTATTGCCTCCTACAGTGTTCTATTACCTATTCAACCAGTTTCTAAAAATTCCACCCAGACACAGTACGGTTCTAGAACATTCTCAGTCACACGGAAGTGATAAACAAGTCGTATGCGACAAGTAGGTAATGCTTTAATGTGTTTTTGAAGTGTTTTCTATTATGGGATATTTTAAGGGAGGCTGGGAGTGAGTTCAGATGCAAATTTTAGATTATGCTGAGAAATAGTCAGGTTAACTTTTAGAGTTGCAAGATTGCTTTGGAATATTGACTTCGTTGGATAGATCATCAAGGTAGTAACTCAGATTATTGGCAAAGCGATTGTGTTTAAGGTAAAATATAAATAGACAAGTGTGAAGTTTGCAAAGTTTATAAATATCTAGAATGCCGAGTTGATGAAAGATATATGCAGAAGGTGCAAAAAAGTCTGAAAATGTGATTAGTCTAGCTACTTTTTTTTGTAAACGAAGTATTGGTTCCAGCAATGTAGGATATGTATTCCCCCCAATTTCAATGCAGTAGGTTAAATGTGTCAGAATTAGTGTGTTATATAGAAGGATTAGTATTGATTTAGGGACATAGTGGCGTGTGTCAGAATTAGTGTGTTATATAGAAAGATTAGTATTGATTTAGGGACATAGTGGCGTGTGTCAGAATTAGTGTGTTATATAGAAGGATTAGTATTGATTTAGGGACATAGTGGCGTGTGTCAGAATTAGTGTGTTATATAGAAGGATTAGTATTGATTTAGGGACATAGTGGCGTGTGTCAGAATTAGTGTGTTATATAGAAGGATTAGTATTGATTTAGGGACATAGTGGCGTGTGTCAGAATTAGTGTGTTATATAGAAGGATTAGTATTGATTTAGGGACATAGTGGCGTGTGTCAGAATTAGTGTGTTATATAGAAGGATTAGTATTGATTTAGGGACATAGTGGCGTGTGTCAAAATTAGTGTGTTATATAGAAGGATTAGTATTGATTTAGGGACATAGTGGCGTGTGTCAGAATTAGTGTGTTATATAGAAGGATTAGTATGGATTTAGGGACATAGTGGCGTGTGTCAGAATTAGTGTGTTATATAGAAGGATTAGTATTGATTTAGGGACATAGTGGCGTGTGTCAGAATTAGTGTGTTATATAGAAGGATTAGTATTGATTTAGGGACATAGTGGCGTGTGTCAGAATTAGTGTGTTATATAGAAGGATTAGTATTGATTTAGGGACATAGTGGCGTGTGTCAGAATTAGTGTGTTATATAGAAGGATTAGTATTGATTTAGGGACATAGTGGCGTGTGTCAGAATTAGTGTGTTATATAGAAGGATTAGTATTGATTTAGGGACATAGTGGCGTGTGTCAGAATTAGTGTGTTATATAGAAGGATTAGTATTGATTTAGGGACATAGTGGCGTGTGTCAGAATTAGTGTGTTATATAGAAGGATTAGTATTGATTTAGGGACATAGTGGCGTGTGTCAGAATTAGTGTGTTATATAGAAGGATTAGTATTGATTTAGGGACATAGTGGCGTGTGTCAGAATTAGTGTGTTATATAGAAGGATTAGTATTGATTTAGGGACATAGTGGCGTGTGTCAGAATTAGTGTGTTATATAGAAGGATTAGTATTGATTTAGGGACATAGTGGCGTGTGTCAGAATTAGTGTGTTATATAGAAGGATTAGTATTGATTTAGGGACATAGTGGCGTGTGTCAGAATTAGTGTGTTATATAGAAGGATTAGTATTGATTTAGGGACATAGTGGCGTGTGTCAGAATTAGTGTGTTATATAGAAGGATTAGTATTGATTTAGGGACATAGTGGCGTGTGTCAGAATTAGTGTGTTATATAGAAGGATTAGTATTGATTTAGGGACATAGTGGCGTGTGTCAGAATTAGTGTGTTATATAGAAGGATTAGTATTGATTTAGGGACATAGTGGCGTGTGTCAGAATTAGTGTGTTATATAGAAGGATTAGTATTGATTTAGGGACATAGTGGCGAATGCGAGAAATTATGCCTACTTTGGGGCTGATAATTTTCTTAACTTTTTCAATGGTAGCACAGCCAGTCACTGGTAGCATAATGGTTGTCGCATCAGACTCATGATCGGTAGATTCAAGTTCAAATCCTATCTTAGGCTGAACATCAAAAGGGTCGACCCCTACCCTGGGTGAGTGTGCCACAGACTCAATGAGAAGGCCAATTCCAATGGCCGAGATTCATTCACTAACGAACGCGACTTTTGGGGAACCTTGGTTGAGGTCCACAGGTGCTTGTGTTCGACCGAGCCTGGTTGACGCCAGGATAGCGCATTAAAATTGCCATTTGATAGAGAGATAGCCACACGGCCCTGTCATGTAGTTCCAAACAGGAAATGACTTCTGTGGCAAAATGCACTATGTGTCAGCACTAGCACTTGCAAAATAGAAAAAAGTCATGAGAGACAACAGTGACATTGAATGTCCGGAACTGTCGCCTGGCACAAAAACATTTAAAAAAAAAAAAAAAAACTTTTTCAATGTGAGTTTTCCATGTCATTGATAGATCAATGCTTACCCCTAAGTAGGTGACTGAAGGTATGCCCTCTACAGGCGAACTATCAACGTCTAGACTACCTTACAACTGGGTAGATTTTTGTGGAGTTTTCATGATCATATAGTTATTTTTTTCCACACTTATTGTAAGTTTGTTAGCTTGACACCATTTAACGACTTCATTGAAATCTTCATTAATATCAGTAAGGTTAATTTTATTGGTGTTCAAGAATTTAAATAAGTTTGTGTCATCAGCAAATAGACAGAAATCAAAACGGTTAGATGCATGATTAATGTCGTTAATGTAGAGAAGAAAAAGAAGAGGACCTAAAATTGACCCCTGGGGAATTCCACAACCGACCCGCTTTAGTGATGACAAAGTCCTTTTGATGTTAACGTTTGGTACCTATTGCTTAGGTAATTCTAGAACCTAATCCCATAATGTTCCATTTTAACAAGGCCTCTATCCATATTGTCTGTAATATCTGATACTAAATCTGCAAGGGCAAGTTTCATACTGTAACCTTTTCGAAAACCATACTGTGATGGTAAATTTTTGCAGCAAGATTAGACCCAATGTTGGTAAAGAAATCGTTAAATTTCTCAGCTTTATCTAAATCTGACAACTGTTTGTCTGCATTTACATCAGCATTCATTGTTTGAGCAACAAGAATTGCCTTATATATGATGTGTTCATATTTTAATAAATAAAGATATACTAACAAAAATGAAATATTTTATTATATAACCTGCACAAAAGTAATCAATTTTTTTCCTTGCTAGAATGATGTGTAACTTCATACAGGAATCCTGATAAAGTTCACAACTGGCGATTTAGCAATATTAAGGATTGTCAACTTCCTGTGAATTTGATGACCTAACGTTTTTAGATTCATGGGCTGCAAGTTACAGAGCAAATACCTAAGCAGCCGTCCCGAAGCAAATAATTAAGCCAAGGCAGTTTTGATATCGAAATCGAGAAACTCTCTGTTTTTACACAATCTGGGAAGTTCGAATTACTAAAGTACATGACGACGAAGATAAATTATCCAAGAATCAACACATACCAAAAATGATATCTCAAAAGTGAATATTCGTCGTGTATTTTAGGTCTAACCGGACCGGAAGTGAAAATTTGTTAGTACTCTAAATATCAAAAAATATTTTAGTATAAGGTAGTAACCATGACTTAATAATGAGCAATGTTGTCATAACCAAGGTAACTACCCTGTAGAGGCACCCTTACATACATGCAGAACCTAAGTAAGTTATTTTTGTGTGTGTGTATGTCTACCATCGTTTGGTTATCCATTTATCGTCAGTTCAAAATAAAAGCTAAACCTTTGGTTCAAGAAGAGAAATCTGAAGTGGACTAAATTTGAGAGAACTAATTTAAAATTAAACACAATTTTGTGATATGTTTATCTCAGAAACCAATATTTTTCGGATATGTGCAAAATTATGTTGAGTAGGTGAATATATCACTTGGTATATCCTTCAGTGGATAATATGCATCATATGTGATGTGTTTCCTGGAATCTTTTTCAACTGTGTTTCTCGTATTACATCACAAGATGCAGCAACACTATAGAGCCGCCAATGATCAATGTATCTCTCTGCTTCCACAATTGAACATTTAGTCAATTATTATTAAGACTTTGTGATATGTTCTTACTAAATAATGGTTGTGGTATTTGATTGAATATAGATATTTGATGTTAAATTAATTACCTGCATCTCGTTCAAAGTAATGTTTCTAAGGTTACAGCCTTATGTAGCATTGGGTGAATGCTATTAATAGATTGCTTTGATGAAAAAAGCAAATCTCTTTCATCTAAATAATTTGGTAGTAATTTAACAGTTTATTTTAGGGGAAAGTTATTGTCTTGAATTGTTGATATGGTTTTGAATGTATTAGAACTTTGCTCTGGTGATGGGAAATATAGTTAGCTTGTGGTCTTTCTTTCTCATTCTGTTCCACATATTTCTGCACATTTGTGTTTTTGGTGCAAGTGACTCATGCCATCTTTTCCTCTTCACCCCATTCTCTCTCTCTCTCTCTCCTCTCTCTCTCTCTCTCTCTCTCTCTCTCTCTCTCTCTCTCTCTCTCTCTCTCTCTCACTTGACTCCTTCATCTACCTCACCAACCCTCCAGTTCAAATCACCTTTTCCACTGAAACAAGAACAAGAGTCCCAAGTTACTGTTCATGGCCAGGTTTGTTGTGAGATATTTTCTACTTTTAGCCCTCATTCATGAGAGTCAGGTATACCATTTACATATACAAGTTTATCTATCATCAATCTGTATCTGATTTTTTTGTGTGTGTTTAGTACATCAGTATCACTGAAAATGATAAATCTGAGAGGTGGCTAATTCAGACTTGTAAACAATGTCTCGGATGCTTATTTCAACAAATACAATATTGGGATTCCCAATCACTGTAAAGTAATGACTACATGGCCATGCACAGTTTACTAAATCAAATTTGCTGTCTAGTTTTGGATAAAATGACTGCATGATGTCCACCTCATTTATTTTTAAGTAGATTTATTAAACCACCTGTGTGTCTGACAGTTGATTATGTATGATTGAATTTAATATTATTAACCTGTCTTGTGTGTTTTGCATTGGTAAATTGCTGTACTGCAGAATGGCTATTCTAATAACATATGAACTTTTAAGCACTTCTCGTCTTATAGACACAGATTCTTAAAGATTGATGTGTTTAATTTAGAAGAGCCATCTTGTAATGTTTTGGTGGTCAGTGGTAAGGTAAACCAAGACTGCCATTGTCATTTATATCTGTACTGTTAAATGTTTGAATATTCCAAATTGTGACTGTACTGTTGGTTTATGTACCTTTGTGTTCAAGTACTTTGTGTAACTAATGAGCCATCTTTGCAAAATATGATGAACGTCTAACAGCTAATATTGGGACTTTCATATCTGGTGACTGCTCATTCAAACATCTTTATTGTGTTCATGTCAATGTTTCCAATATAGCGTCTTATAAAGAAGCACTCAGCACCAGATTGTTGAGCCTGTTGAATATCTCATATTTTGCAATGATGCTTAGTATGCGCAGTGCATGCGTTGCCTTGTTATAAACGTATTCCTTATTCTTTGTAAGGAATAATCTTCACCTCTATCTAGTTGGAATATCTTAACATGTTATCCATTAAAAACCATTCATTATTATGATATAGATCTCATCATCCTGTGAATGTGTACTAACAGTACTAATTGTTTTTTTCCCATGTGTACGTGTCATCACCTCCTGCCCAATGTCGTGTCAGTTTCCTTATTTGTTTTTTCTAATTTGTCTTTTTTTCTGATAATTTTTTTTTCATACTATACATGCAATAGACCAGGTTATGGAGATACTCCTACCAACAGGTGGTTAATTCTTTCCTTTAATCTATCTTTCTAATTGTAACATTTGTACTTACCATGTTGCATATAAAATGTCTTTTCATACTACATTGTAAAGAATAATACATTTCTGAGGTTTTTGAACTGATAGATGTTACATGTATGGCGATATATTCTAGTTGGATTATTTCACATTCCAGTCTAGTACATATATTCTAGTTGGATTATTTCACATTCCAGTCTAGTACATTGCTTAGATGCAATTTTTATGTGACTGATATTTCACAAGTCTATACACAGGGGGGGGGGGGGGGGGGGGCAGAAGAGAAGGGTCAACTGGCGTCAAATCCTGGTTATTGCATTCTGTATTATTTTTCCACCCTCTCCTTTTTATGTTCTAGATTTCCCTGCACATACATGTAAGCATGCTTGTCACAGCCACTAATAGTAATAAATAGTGTTGGATTATCATCCCCTATGCTATGGTTACATACAGAGAGTATGAATGTCAGTAATATTAATTCTGTATCTGTAATATAACACGTATCTATGTACCTAGTCTGTATTGTTTGACTCATAAATTTCAAATTGTTTTTCCAGCTCACTTTACATTGCACTTTTGTTTATGCCTGCTTACATTTCACTATTCTCTTGACAATTGTCATAACTTATGTTATTGTTACAATTGCTTGATATGTAACTTTAGTTTTGTTCTGATTAAATTAGTGGCTCAAAGTCACATATCAAAACTAATCTCCAGACAAACTAATTATAAAAACTACAAGCTCTTGTTCTTTGATTCTAGCTGGAGTATGTACCAAATGCTTAGTTTAGACAATTTTCTGTTTCCCATTGCATGTTTTTACTTCTCTTTTCCAACTGTATATTTCTGATTTTCTTTATGGTTGTCTAACATAACATCTGTTATGTGCAAAATAATTACTTATTCGCAGGCCTGTGTTTAACCACTAACTGCACATTCAGCTATTACCCCTGGCCTATGTATTAGCCTGTAATTGACATTCAGCCAATAGCCCTTGCTTATATGTAGCCACTAACTGGCATTCAGCTAATAACCCTTGCTTATATCTTGCTGGTAACTGACATTCAATTTATAGCTCTGGACTATGTCAATAATTAGCAAATAACTGACATTCAGATAATATTTGGCTCAAGTCTAGCCATGCACTAACTGGCATTCAGCTAATAGCCCTAGCCTATGTCTAGCCAGTAACTGGCATTTGGATAATAGCATATGTATAGACAGTAACTGGCTTTAAGCTAATAGCCCTAGCCTATGTCTTGTCAGAAACTAGCATTCAGTTAATACCCCTGGCTTATATATCAGTCTGCAGTTGGAATTCAGCTAATTGCCCTGGCCTATGTATTGCCACTGACTGCCATTCAGCTAATAGCCCTTGCTTATATCTGGCCAGTAACTGGCATTCAATTTATACCTCTGGCCTTTATCAATAACTAGCCATTAACTTGACATTCAGATAATAGACTTGGCATATATCTAGCCAATAACTGGCATTCATCTAATAGCCTTCGCCTGTGTCTAGCCAATTACTGGCATTCATCTAATAGTCCTAGCCTGTGTCTAGCCAATAACTGGCATTCATCTAATAGCCTTCGCCTGTGTCTAGCCAATTACTGGCATTCATCTAATAGTCCTAGCCTGTGTCTAGCCAATAACTGGCATTCATCTAATAGTCCTAGCCTGTGTCTAGCCAATTACTGGCATTCATCTAATAGTCCTAGCCTGTGTCTAGCCAATAACTGGCATTCATCTAATAGTCCTCGCCTGTGTCTAGCCAATAACTGGCATTCATCTAATAGTCCTAGCCTGTGTCTAGCCAATAACTGGCATTCATCTAATAGTCCTAGTCTGTGTCTAGCCAATAACTGGCATTCGTCTAATAATCCTCGCCTGTGTCTAGCCAATAACTCGCATTCATCTAATAGTCCTAGCCTATGTCTAGCCAATAACTGGCATTCATCTAATAGTCCTAGCCTGTGTCTAGCCAATAACTGGCATTCATCTAATAGTCCTAGCCTATGTCTAGCCAATAACTGCCATTCATCTCATAGTCCTAGTCTGTGTCTAGCCAATAACTGGCATTCATCTAATAGCCTTCGCCTGTGTCTAGCCAATTACTGGCATTCATCTAATAGTCCTAGCCTGTGTCTAGCCAATAACTGGCATTCATCTAATAGTCCTCGCCTGTGTCTAGCCAATAACTGGCATTCATCTAATAGTCCTAGCCTGTGTCTAGCCAATAACTGGCATTCATCTAATAGTCCTAGCCTGTGTCTAGCCAATTACTGGCATTCATCTAATAGTCCTAGCCTGTGTCTAGCCAATAACTGGCATTCATCTAATAGTCCTAGCCTGTGTCTAGCCAATAACTGGCATTCGTCTAATAATCCTCGCCTGTGTCTAGCCAATAACTCGCATTCATCTAATAGTCCTAGCCTATGTCAAGCCAATAACTGGCATTCATCTAATAGTCCTAGCCTGTGTCTAGCCAATAACTGCCATTCATCTAATAGTCCAAGCTTGTGTCTAGCCAATAACTGCCATTCATCTAATAGTCCAAGCTTGTGTCTAGCCAATAACTGCCATTCATCTAATAGTCCTAGCCTGTGTCTAGCCAATAACTGGCATTCATCTAATAGTCCTAGCATGTGTCTAGCCAATAACTGGCATTCATCTAATAGTCCTAGCCTATGTCTAGCCAATAACTGGCATTCGTCTAATAATCCTCGCCTGTGTCTAGCCAATAACTCGCATTCATCTAATAGTCCTAGCCTATGTCTAGCCAATAACTGGCATTCATCTAATAGTCCTAGCCTGTGTCTAGCCAATAACTGGCATTCATCTAATAGTCCTAGCCTGTGTCTAGCCAATAACTGGCATTCATCTAATAGTCCTAGCCTGTGTCTAGCCAATAACTGCCATTCATCTAATAGTCCAAGCTTGTGTCTAGCCAATAACTGCCATTCGTCTCATAGTCCTCGCCTGTGTCTAGCCATCAACTTGCATTCATCTCATAGTCCAAGCATGTGTCTAGCCAATAACTGGCATTCATCTAATAGTCCTAGCCTGTGTCTAGCCATCAACTTGCATTCATCTCATAGTCCTAGCCTGTGTCTAACCAATAACTGGCATTCATCTAATAGTCCTAGCCTGTGTCTAGCCATCAACTTGCATTCATCTCATAGTCCAAGCATGTGTCTAGCCAATAACTGGCATTCATCTAATAGTCCTAGCCTGTGTCTAGCCAATAACTGGCATTCATCTAATAGTCCTAGCATGTGTCTAGCCAATAACTGCCATTCATCTAATAGTCCTAGCCTGTGTCTAGCCATCAACTTGCATTCATCTCATAGTCCAAGCATGTGTCTAGCCAATAACTGGCATTCATCTAATAGTCCTAGCCTGTGTCTAGCCAATAACTGGCATTCATCTAATAGTCCTCGCCTGTGTCTAGCCAATAACTCGCATTCATCTAATAGTCCTCGCCTGTGTCTAGCCAATAACTCGCATTCATCTAATAGTCCTAGCCTGTGTCTAGCCAATAACTGGCATTCATCTAATAGTCCTCGCCTGTGTCTAGCCAATAACTGGCATTCATCTAATAGTCCTAGCCTGTGTCTAGCCAATAACTGGCATTCATCTACATGTAATAGTCCTAGCCTGTGTCTAGCCAATAACTCGCATTCATCTAATAGTCCTAGCCTGTGTCTAGCCAATAACTGGCATTCATCTAATAGTCCTCGCCTGTGTCTAGCCAATAACTGGCATTCATCTAATAGTCCTAGCCTGTGTCTAGCCAATAACTGGCATTCATCTAATAGTCCAAGCCTGTGTCTAGCCAATAACTGCCATTCATCTAATAGTCCTAGCCTGTGTCTAGCCAATAACTGGCATTCATCGAATAGTTCTCGCCTGTGTCTAGCCAATAACTCGCATTCATCTAATAGTCCTCGCCTGTGTCTAGCCAATAACTCGCATTCATCTAATAGTCCTAGCCTGTGTCTAGCCAATAACTGGCATTCATCTAATAGTCCTAGCCTGTGTCTAGCCAATTACTGGCATTCATCTCATAGTCCTAGCCTGTGTCTAGCCAATAACTGGCATTCATCTAATAGTCCTAGCCTGTGTCTAGCCAATAACTGGCATTCATCTAATAGTCCTCGCCTGTGTCTAGCCAATAACTTGCATTCATCTAATAGTCCTAGCCTGTGACTAGCCAATAACTGGCATTCATCTCACAGTCCTAGCCTGTGTCTAGCCAATAACTTGCATTCATCTAATAGTCCAAGCCTGTGTCTAGCCAATAACTGCCATTCATCTCATAGTTCTAGCCTGTGTCTAGCCAATAACTCTGACATTCATCTAATAGTCCTCGCCTGTGTCTAGCCACTAACTGCCATTCATCTAATAGTTCTAGCCTGTGTCTAGCCAATAACTGCCATTCATCTAAAAGTCCTAGCCTGTGTCTAGCCAATAATTGCCATTCATCTCATAGTCCTCGCCTGTGTCTAGCCAATAACTCGCATTCATCTAATAATTCTCGCCTGTGTCTAGCCAATAACTGGCATTCATCTAATAGTCCTAGCCTGTGTCTAGCCAATAACTGGCATTCATCTAATAGTCCTCGCCTGTGTCTAGCCAATAACTGGCATTCATCTAATAGTCCTAGCCTGTGTCTAGCCAATAACTCGCATTCATCTAATAGTCCAAGCCTGTGTCTAGCCAATAACTGGCATTCATCTAATAGTCCTAGCCTGTGTCTAGCCAATAACTGGCATTCATCTAATAGTCCAAGCCTGTGTCTAGCCAATAACTGCCATTCATCTAATAGTCCTAGCCTGTGTCTAGCCAATAACTGGCATTCATCTAATAGTTCTCGCCTGTGTCTAGCCAATAACTCGCATTCATCTAATAGTCCTCGCCTGTGTCTAGCCAATAACTCGCATTCATCTAATAATTCTCGCCTATGTCTAGCCAATAACTGGCATTCATCTAATAGTCCTAGCCTGTGTCTAGCCAATAACTGGCATTCATCTAATAGTCCTAGCCTGTGTCTAGCCAATAACTGGCATTCATCTAATAGTCCTAGCATGTGTCTAGCCAATAACTGGCATTCATCTAATAGTCCTAGCCTGTGTCTAGCCAATAACTGGCATTCATCTAATAGTCCTAGCATGTGTCTAGCCAATAACTGGCATTCATCTAATAGTCCTCGCCTGTGTCTAGCCAATAACTCGCATTCATCTAATAGTCCTCGCCTGTGTCTAGCCAATAACTCGCATTCATCTAATAGTCCTAGCCTGTGTCTAGCCAATAACTGGCATTCATCTAATAGTCCTCGCCTGTGTCTAGCCAATAACTGGCATTCATCTAATAGTCCTAGCCTGTGTCTAGCCAATAACTGGCATTCATCTAATAGTCCAAGCCTGTGTCTAGCCAATAACTGCCATTCATCTAATAGTCCTAGCCTGTGTCTAGCCAATAACTGGCATTCATCTAATAGTTCTCGCCTGTGTCTAGCCAATAACTCGCATTCATCTAATAGTCCTCGCCTGTGTCTAGCCAATAACTCGCATTCATCTAATAGTCCTAGCCTGTGTCTAGCCAATAACTCGCATTCATCTAATAGTCCTAGCCTGTGTCTAGCCATCAACTTGCATTCATCTCATAGTCCTAGCATGTGTCTAGCCAATAACTGGCATTCATCTAATAGTCCAAGCCTGTGTCTAGCCAATAACTGCCATTCATCTAATAGTCCTAGCCTGTGTCTAGCCAATAACTGGCATTCATCTAATAGTTCTCGCCTGTGTCTAGCCACTAACTGCCATTCATCTAATAGTTCTAGCCTGTGTCTAGCCAATAACTGCCATTCATCTAAAAGTCCTAGCCTGTGTCTAGCCAATAATTGCCATTCATCTCATAGTCCTAGCCTGTGTCTAGCCATCAACTTGCATTCATCTCATAGTCCTAGCATGTGTCTAGCCAATAACTGGCATTCATCTAATAGTCCTAGCCTATGTCTAGCCAATAACTGGCATTCATCTAATAGTCCTAGCCTGTGTCTAGCCAATAACTGGCATTCATCTAATAGTCCTAGTCTGTGTCTATCCAATAACTGGCATTCATCTAATAGTCCTAGCCTGTGTCTAGCCAATTACTGGCATTCATCTAATAGTCCTAGCCTGTGTCTAGCCAATAACTGGCATTCATCTAATAGTCCAAGCCTGTGTCTAGCCAATAACTGCCATTCATCTCATAGTTCTAGCCTGTGTCTAGCCAATAACTCTGACATTCATCTAATAGTCCTAGCCTGTGTCTAGCCACTAACTGCCATTCATCTAATAGTTCTAGCCTGTGTCTAGCCAATAACTGCCATTCATCTAAAAGTCCTAGCCTGTGTCTAGCCAATAACTGGCATTCATCTAATAGTCCAAGCCTGTGTCTAGCCAATAACTGCCATTCATCTCATAGTTCTAGCCTGTGTCTAGCCAATAACTCTGACATTCATCTAATAGTCCTAGCCTGTGTCTAGCCACTAACTGCCATTCATCTAATAGTTCTAGCCTGTGTCTAGCCAATAACTGCCATTCATCTAAAAGTCCTAGCCTGTGTCTAGCCAATAACTGGCATTCATCTAATAGTCCTAGCCTATGTCTAGCCAATAACTGGCATTCATCTAATAGTCCTAGCCTGTGTCTAGCCATCAACTTGCATTCATCTCATAGTCCAAGCATGTGTCTAGCCAATAACTGGCATTCATCTAATAGTCCTAGCCTGTGTCTAGCCAATAACTGGCATTCATCTAATAGTCCTAGTCTGTGTCTATCCAATAACTGGCATTCATCTAATAGTCCTAGCCTGTGTCTAGCCAATAACTGGCATTCATCTAATAGTCCTAGCCTGTGTCTAGCCAATAACTGGCATTCATCTAATAGTCCTAGTCTGTGTCTATCCAATAACTGGCATTCATCTAATAGTCCTAGCCTGTGTCCAGCCAATTACTGGCATTCATCTCATAGTCCTCGCCTGTGTCTAGCCAATAACTGCCATTCATCTCATAGTCCTAGCCTGTGTTTAGCCAGAATACAACTGAACTCGGCCAAATTTCAACTCGGCCAGGAAAAAAATGCACAACTTGGCCAGTTGTGAATGTCGAGGTGTAAACTGGTCATTGGTCAACAATTGTCACCTTCTTTCACGTCTGTTGCCGTGGCGGCATTTAATTCCAGATGTTATATGCTCCACAACACACCCAGTGACACATCCGTTTCACTGACCTTTTTGACTAACTCCCGTGACTATTTTGTTGTCGATTTCAACAACGCAAGTTTACAAACACACACACACAAACACTACTGGTTATCCGGCATGTTGTTGATTTCAACATTGGCTAAACATTGTCGATTTCAGTGACGCAAATTTTTTTTTCAAAGGAAAATAATTACATCGGAATCACAGACATCACATCGGCGACCGTCTATTTTTTTTTACATTTTACTGTGATATGACAAAAGACACAGCGCTGGCTGTTGCGTCACTGAAATCGACAACCCTTTTTTTATTAACAAAGCAGGATAAGCATCACTGAAATCGACACCCTTTGACGCCCGTACATTTTTTATATTTTATTGTGATATAATAATAATAATTTTATTCAACACGAAAATCTACTACAGAGAGTAATTTTATGGTTGTAAAACAAGAACAGAAATAATACTTCACACAACTAATATCACAAATAGCACATTAAACATAAGCTAATGTTATTGTTTAGTACAAAGCAAGACGGAAGTACAGTATATGACTCTGACAGTCTGTAATACAGCGCTCGATGTTGCATCATTGACACCCTTTGACAAACCCATTAACACATATGCTGGCCGAGTACGGTCAGTGGCCGTGATCGGGCACTGGCCGAGTAGAAATCTGGCCGAGTTCGGTGGTCACCTTTAGCCAATAACTGGTATTCATCTAATAGTCCTAGCCTGTGTCTAGCCAATTACTGGCATTCATCTAATAGTCCTAGCCTGTGTCTAGCCAATAACTGCCATTCATCTCATAGTCCTAGCCTGTGTTTAGCCAATAACTGGTATTCATCTCATAGTCCTAGCCTGTGTCTAGCCAATTACTGGCATTCATCTCATAGTCCTTGCCTGTGTCTAGCCAATAACTGGCATTCATCTCATAGTCCGAGCCTGTGTCTAGCCAATAACTGGCATTCATCTCATGTCTAGCCAGTAACTAAAGTTCAGCTAACAGCTCTCTCCTCTGTCTAACCATTACTGTATAATACTTTATTTTCTCTTGGAATTAATTTCCCTATTTTGAAATAAAATCTAGTGAATATACCTTTTTTTTCCTATATTTACATTCAACTTGTGAAAAATCAGTGAAAATAAATTCCATCCATTTCAGCGAAGATTAATTCACAGTACATGTATGTTTTTTGATTATTGTTTTTTATATTTAGTTTATTACTATGTAGATGTCTATAATGCCTGTTTCTTTTTTGTTTATTTGTACTACCTTTTCATATTTCATAAAGCACTGCTGATATTAATTAATTTCTGTTATTGCCTGTTAAAATTTTAACAAAACCAATGCTCCCACACCAAAAATACGGTTTTGTAGAATGTGTATGTTTTTAAATCAGGGATAGTCATTTTAGGGGATAGTGTTACATTCAGCTCAATACCCATATTTCTTCACAATTGAAGGTTTTGGTTGAACACAACACTATCCTTATAAAGGACTATTTGATTATATGTAAGCTAAAAGAGGAAGATCACACAGAAAATGTCACAAGTTCTTGTCAATTCATGTTTAACATTCTATATTCAGTCATACTTACCTTGCCTTCTGTGGCATTACTTGATCATGACCCCCATATTGAAAATTTTATCTTTATTTTTGCCTGATTCCAGTCTGTAAAGTTGATGCAATGTGCCACCTAAGGCATCCTAAAGCCGATTTAGTTGAAAAATTTTTTGACTAGCCTTTTATATGTCAAAATTTTTAGTTGTTCTAGAAGTCTTTAAGAAGTATTATTTCAAAGGATGAATGCTCTTAGAAAAGAACAGAAAGCTTTTATACCATCTTTGGTGGTCAACTATTTCAGTATAGCCATTTTTCCAGTGGTGTATGTCTTGAGCGCATGCACATGCTGCCAAACTGCTTTAAGTGCGGGTGACCATCTTGTTATAATTGTCTCAGAACTGGAAATTCAATATTTTTTAAAAGACTATTGATCTAAATATTCTGTCCTGAATTTGCAAAATTTGCAAAAAAGGTCCTGGGTCCATGGGCTAATAATAAGCTCAAGATCCTCTTGTTAAAGCAAAATTACTGGTTTAGAAATCCCCGCATTTTGAGAGTACCCTGTAACTTTTTTTAGTCAACGTTCAGGATTGACCTTCATGCTTGTGTACATGTCCGCCTCCATCTCAGAGATCTCAATTTTTAATGGTTAAAATGCATCAAAATCAAACATTTCTGCCATTCCAGGCCTGGATCATACGTGGACAACTTTTGTTGAAATGTAGTGCATATACCGAACATAAATGCATGTTTAAAGCAGAGTATTGTCTTTCCTACTTTTTTTTAGAGTTGTATGGTATTTTAGGTTGTTTTTCTCCTACTAAGGATTTAGAATCAACTGTTTTTTTTTTTTTTGGGGGGGGGTTCTGAGCTCCAAAACCTGCCCCAAGATGTGCTTTTATAAGCTGCCTAAGAGTTTCATTTGATATTTTACTATCAATTTGGTATTTGGACGGCTGAACATAATAAAAAAATTCACTTTAATATAAGTGATATGATTTTATATAGTGAAGCTGTACTTAGCTTATCCCGCAACCTATCGTCACTTAATCTTTTGCAGCTTTAGTCTGTTTAGAACTAATCCTGCAAAATTCTGTCCTGGCTTTGATTGGGAGTGCTTTCGTTCATCTAAACAATTTGTTGAGGCAAAATAAAGGTACTATATCCAGTGTTGGGCATGATTGAGTAATGACCAAAAATTTCAATCAATATCTTCCTATTGATTGGTTGTAAGGTAAGGATGACTTTTGCCTAATACCGTTCTTTCATCAATTCAAACTATCATTGACAATTTCTAGATCTAAGACAAGCTATATGTACATGTATGTCACTTCCTTCTGATTTGATGAAGTACAAGCATATTGAGTACCCAGTAAATGTAAATTAGCACAAGATTTCCCTTGTTACATGTCAATGACCTCAAGGCATTTCATACATATACTTTGTGTACTATGTTTTGAAATGCATCTCTGTTACCCACAAACTTTTGCTTGCTTTGTTTAGACATTTAACCACTAAGTTGGTTAGTAAAACTGTTCATTTCATGAGGTCATTTGAAAGCAACAACTCAAATTTTTCTGAAAGTTAGATAATATATTTTGATTTGTTTGATAGTGCAATGATTTTGTTACCATGGAGTTCAAATAACAAAAAACACATTCTTATGTAACTGTTATGTTTGTAACAGGCTCCGGAAGATGAAAGCCAGCCCAGTACTGAAGTGGATCTTTTTATTTCTACTGAGAGAGTCAAAGTATTGAATGCTGAGACTGAGGTAAGCTCTGCTTGTTATTCCTTTTTCTGATGCAGTCCGAAAACGGGGACTTATGTTTTGACCCTTCTGCGTCTGTCCATCCATCCGTTAGTCCGTGCGTGCGTGCGTGCGTGCGTGCGTGCGTGCGTGCTTGTGGAACAATCACAATCAAACTTCACACATACATCATCCGTACATGACATTATACATATGCACATCAATTTGTTTCACGATCTGATTCAATATGGCCGAATGACAGCCATTTTTGTACTGAAATTAAGCATTTCTCGGCTGTTCACAGATGGAATTTGTTCAAACTTGGCATATACATTGGACATTATAGGACCTTCATGCACATCATTTTGTTTTTCAGATAAGATTCAAAATAGCCGAGTGGCGGCCATTTTGTTTTAATAAATGTGATTCCTCGTGCCTTATTCTGACTTGCTTTGACTGATTATGTTCAAATTTGTAATATTCATTATACATCATGTCATAGATATACAGATATATTGGTTTGACAATCCTATTAAAAATTACTGAATGGTGCCCATTTTTGTGCTAAAAAACCATCAATTATCAAGCATTTCTGGCATTTATGGATCGATTTTGTTCAAACTTGGTACATACGTGAGACATTGGGCCATTCCAGTTTATATCTGCACCCACCTGTTGATGAGGTCGGATTTCCAGCACTGTATGATGGGGAAAATACCCCGGAATTCCAACTGTATATGGAGAAACAGAATCTGGAAATCCAGACAAGTGTGGAAAAAGAAATCCTGGAAATCCAGGCAGTTATGGCTACTAAATAAAATATGGCCTAGTTTATCTCGCCACATACCGGTTGATGAGGTTGGATTTCCAACAGTATGACTAAAAAAACTTGGAATTCTGACTGTATATGGTAAAAAAATTGGGCCAGTATGAAATAGTTATAACTGAAATTAGATAAGGATGGTGGCACGAATGAGCTCATCAATACCGTGAATCAGGACTAGTTTGGGTTTCCATTGTCAAATATAAAATTTTATGAGCATATGAGAGTTATATTTGGAAATCCTACTCTGTATGGTGGCACAAAGGAACTCATCAACATCAAGTAGGAACTATAGTTTTGGATTTCCATCACTGAATGTTGATTTGGAAATAAAACTTTGTATGACTTATACACCCATGGAAATTATACCCTGTATGAAGTAAACACACAAGCTCATCAACAGGGGGGTGCAGATATAAACTGGAATGGCCCATTATGGGTTCCTGATGCATGTCATTTTATTTTTCAGATTGAATTCGAAATGGCTGACTGGCGGCCATTTTATTTTAATGAATGGGCTTCTAGACCCACATCTCCGACTTGTTTTGACTGACTATATTCAAATTTTAAATATTCAATCATCATACATCATGTCATAGATAAACAGATATATTGGTTTGACAATCCTTTTCAAAATGGCCGAATGGTTGTCATTTTTGTGCTAAAAAATCATCAAATATCAAGCATTTCTGGCATTTATGGATGGATTTTGTTCAAACTTGTTGTATTTGATTCGGTATTTGATTTGGCTCAATGTGGGTTATACCAGTGTCCTGTACAGGGTATACCAGTGTCCTGTACAGGGTATACCAGTGTTCTGTACAGGGTATACCAGTGTTCTTCACAGGGTATAGCAGTGTTCTGCACAGAGTATACCAGTGTTCTTTACAGAGTATACCAGTGCTCTGTACAGAGTATAACAGTGTTCTGTGCAGGGCATACCAGTGTTCTGTACAGGGTCTACCAGTTTCCTGTACAGGGTATACCAGTGTTCTGTACAGGGTATACCAGTTTCCTGTACAAGGTATACCAGTGTTCTGTACAGGGTATACCAGTGTTCTGTACAGGGTCTACCAGTTTCCTGTACAGGGTATAGCAGTGTTCTGTACAGGGTATACCAGTTTCCTGTACAAGGTATACCAGTGTCCTGTACATGGTCTACCAGTGTCCTGTACAGGGTATACCAGTTTCCTGTACAGGGTATACAGTGTCCTGTACAGGGTCTACCAGTGTTCTGTACAGGGTATACCAGTGTTCTGTACAGGGTCTACCAGTTTCCTGTACAGGGTATACCAGTTTCCTGTACAGGGTATACCAGTGTCCTGTACAGGGTATACCAGTTTCCTGTACAGGGTCTACCAGTGTCCTGTACAGGGTATACAGTGTTCTGTACAGGGTCTACCAGTTTCCTGTACAGGGTATACCAGTTTCCTGTACAGGGTATACCAGTGTTCTTTACAGGGTATACAACATGTACATGTAGCTGGAATAATATATATACACTGTATATATATATATATATATATATTATCCAAAACATTTAATGCTTAGGTGTGTATGGATTGATGCATATTAAGGTAGAGATGCAGTTTACTGACGGGTATTTTAATTAGTTAATTAGGAAACCAAGTTGACCTCCCTTGTCCACAAAACTATATATTTTCGGAAAGCTTATTGTATGAATTTTAAAGTTTTGTTAGTATTTTATTTTTATGGACACTGTAGTTTGAAATATGCACAAAAATGTGCTTTTTTGGTCAAAAGTGATTTAAAAAAAATTAGCTTCTAAACCATGCTTCTGTTTCCTGTCAAAATTGGTTTATGTGTACATCTGTTTACTATGAAAAAAACGCCGTCTTGAAAACTGTCTACCAGTTGTCAATTTTGTAGGGCAGCAGCTCAAATTTCACTACTTCAAGTTTATGCATAAATTAACACCCAGGCAAGTTGTCTGTACGATTGCTTAACACTATTCAACTAAAAACAATGCCCCGACGGCGTTTTGAAGATAAACACATTGTCAATCATTTGTGAAAATTTCAAAACAAAAGGTCAAAGCGTCTAGAAGCTATTTTTTTTTAAAGTTCTGAAATGTGCACTAAAAAGAAGCTGAGATAATTGCTAATTTGCATAACAATTCATTCAGTAAGAAGTATGCTAATGCTCATAATTAAAATGGCTGTTACAGTTTCAAATTTAAATGTATTATCGTTTTGTAAAAAGTTAAATACAGTGCATAATATGGAGATCCCGTCATTTCTTTTTTCACCATGTTTCTTTTTTATTATTTATGTACAGCCTTGCTAAATCTTGCTATGCATTCAAAAAATAGAATGTTTGCACCTGTTATCTATATTTTAAAATCGTTTTTTGAGTATGTTTCACTATTCACAATTCTACAAAATTTCAACAGTCTATAGCCAAGACTTTTTGGATAATAAAAAGCAAAAAAAAAAAAAAAAAATTCACTCCAAAGTGCCCACGAACCTGCATCTCTACCTTAAATTAAGCCAAACAAAGCCTTGTTTTCTTGTCATTTCAGGAAACTATGATGGACCATCCTCTTAAGAGTATTTCCTACATAGCAGACATCGGTAATGTACTTGTTATAATGGCAAGGCGTCGTTCTACTGCTACGACTTTGGAAGATGCCATGGAGGAAAGTGGAATTGCCATGGGTGATCAAGTCAGTTCACTCCCTATGGGACCAAAAAAAGTCATATGTCATGTTTTTGA
Source organism: Saccoglossus kowalevskii (assembly GCF_978046115.1). NCBI lineage: Eukaryota > Metazoa > Hemichordata > Enteropneusta > Harrimaniidae > Saccoglossus > Saccoglossus kowalevskii. The sequence goes on along the minus strand of NC_140653.1, from coordinate 452,129 downwards.
CACAGAAGACGTAAGTACTTTGTGGACCATGTGAAGCTGTCCTTGGTCTCTTACTATAATCACAAATTTTAGTTTTAACTGTTGATGAACTTGAGACGGTTACATCAGCCTAGCCTTTGATTCAAAATGGCGCTAAATCGTGAGTGTCATGCGTTAAATTGCAGAGTGATTTCCTGTATCTGTTACACGTTTTCGAATCTATCTTATCATCGTCTGACGAGAGTTATGAGATCGAGGAATATGATGACAACGAGAGATGTCACGATTTTGTTTTACAGTGCCAGGGACAAAGTGGCCCATACAGGTTTGAACCTGCAAGAAAATACGCCATGTGGGTGATCGTGTACCTCCCCAAAATGACCATGACGATTCAGGCACCCGGTTAAGGCACAGGCACAGAGTTTGAACATCGTGACCGAAAATCTTAACGTTGTTATTTTTATTAAACTCCACCTGAACAATGTATCAATAATGTTGGAAAATCTGCACTCTAAAATGTAAATTTGTGTGCGTCCGGTAGGACGCGAATACCTACAACTGCAAGATCGAAACAAATGAAATTGTACTGATAAATGATTCGGGCGTAAATGATACGTACTGATAAATGATTCGGGCACTGCAGATAACGTTATGAGGAGAAGGTCCATTCCAATATTTCCTAGTGTTCTTGACGGCTTTGGTCCACTGATGCCGTAAATTCGAATTATTGTTGTCCCCCCCCCCCCCCAAGGAGAAGACAAGCCGAAGGACCATAAAAGCATAATATTACACGTCTTTGTGTATTTGTCAATTTTGCATATATTTGGTATATATATGTTCGTATATATCTAGAAAAATCTCGTCTTTCGTTAATAATTTCATTTGTTTGAAACCGTGTCCCAATAATTTGTTTGGAATATCGATCCCCGTTGGTTTCTCCAAACGGTCCCGACGTCCGCCATTCAACACAATCAGCATTTATTTATAGCAATTCACCGGGATCATGTTCCGTAATTTGCTGTAAAACTAAATAATGAAACAAGTACTATTTATTATATATTTTTTTACCTCTCGAAACTACAACAGTGCGTAGAGTTATTGCAGTGGAATAGTCGCCTTGAAATCGATGGAACTTCAACTATCCATTTCTTACCTTGAAATAAAAAAAAATCGAAGAGCATCGGGGGATATATTATTAACCAGTCTTGCCAATCGCTAGCTTTATTTTATTCGAATTCATAAAATTCATGAGTTTTTCGACATTTGTTGGCAACTTCCGCGCTAAAAATGGATGAAAATGTGGATGTGGTTCTCTCGCAAAGTTCTGTCGATAATACGGACAAATATGGTTCTGTGACCCAGGTCGTGCCCCGATCAGGTGACTCTCATCCAATCAATGATGTTGTAACAAAGCATATTTGACGCAAATTGAAGGGTCGTCGTACCATCCAATCTCCGGCGTCGATTCACTAAGCTTTTTTGCGCTGTGACAGGCTTCACATTATTCACTGAAAAAACATCGGCATATTTTGACCATGGAGCTCCATGTTTTGACAAACGGATGGGATTTGACCTCAGTTCAAAAAAAGAAAAAAAAACAGGGCTGAGATACAAATCAGTTTTATGAGTTGGGAAATAAGATAAACCAGACAAGGCTGGGGTCGACGATCAGTATCGAAGGACTTCCGTGTGAATCATAATTTTCAAATTGTTCATTGGCTGGTCACCAAATACATCCATGCTGATCGTGACTTAATTTTGAAAATTGGATGTCAAATTTTATCAAAGACCGACGCCATCACAACCATAGGTGGGAATGTACGCACTTGTTTTGGAACTTTGTATCAAGATGACTGGCGACAACGCCGACGCACCAGGCTGCGTACGTGGGTTTTGCATGTATTAATAGTCCGGGCATGGGATCGGTTCTCTTACCAGCAAATAAAATGAGTGAAAAAAGGTAATTTTATAACAAGAACAGTTTCATTTCGTAAATAGCAAATTTTGTTGTATCCGAACGACGATTGCATCGTGTGATTTAAATTTATCACAATTTTCCTTGCAGCCAATACGACACTCGTCACCTTGCCGATTGTAATTTACTTCACAAAGTTGTTGGTGCCCAATACTCGCAACACTAAAATAATTCAACAAGATATCTTTTTAGTAAAATGTCATTTTACTCTTGATTATTTTATTCCCCTTACCGCCTTGAATTTCAAATCGATTATATATCGAACTTCTTTACATGTGTTTTCCTTTACTGTGTGAAAATAATGAGGTCATACTCATGTCACAATACTTTGAAGCTGATGCCATGTTGATGCCATAAGACTGCGAACCTGAGGCCACGATGATGCCACAAAATAAGAGAGGCGAACACAGCTTCAATTTTCAATGACGCGAAGCTGATGCCACAATGATGCGATGCTGGGGCGACAATGAAGCCATGCGTAGGCGACAATGATGCCACAAAGGCCAAAGCTTTCGCGAGAACTGTACTGTATGCTGGTTTACTAAACGCTTGCGTATGGAAAATGGTTAACAATCTTGTCTGCTAGCAATCTCCTGCTTTATGGTCCCGTTGGTGGCGCCATTTCGGCAACACTCGTAATGCCGAAAAAACTCGAAGGTGACGGGAGAGGGGGACGTGGCCCGGTTTTGGAATATCATTGACTGTTTACCCAATTTATATACCATTTTCACTTGATTTTTTTTCGTAATGTTGTTTATAAATATTTTTTGCACACAAAAAAGTCAATTGGCCCAATTCAGTTACACTTTAATAATTAATGTGGCAAAAATATGGAATGGATATGGAAACAAAACACAGAAATAGTTTTACCTATTATTAGTAAAATGCAGTGGATGTGGTCTTTTCCTGCCAGGTGATTGAATTACTGGTGGAAAATAAACAATAATTAGGAGGTCAACAAATTTTATGGAAGAATATGTAAATTATTGTCATTGAACACTCCATAGAATACATCCACAAATTTTGAAACTAAGTGTTGTATCAGTGTTGCAAAATATTGCTGGGATTAATTGGTAGTCTGTATGTTAATGTTGAACCCTGGTATTTGAGATAAACACATTGACAAATATCTTGTACCTTTGTTCGCAGGCACAGCTTATTGCACAATCTATTGGGCAAGCATTTTCCATTGCTTATCTGAGGTTTTTGAAAGAAAATGGAATAGATGATCCAAGTGTTGCTGAAATGGACTATAGTGAAGTACTGAATTCACAAGAGATTTATGGAGATGATCTTATGTTATTTTCTAAAAAAGAATGTGAAAAAGAGGTAAGATATGATGCATGGTGATTCTCAGATAAAGTAACCTTTCTGGTCAACGCCAATTAGGATTAATGCAAGGGTGTGCTTAGAAGAATGCATAGTACATATGCAATACATTTGAGATTGAGACACTAAGGGTGTCAATAAGGAAACCATTCATAAGTTTTCCAAATATTTTAGCTCATGGGGCTGTGGATCCACTGAGCTATACCGATGGATGTCTGGATGGATGTGGATAATGATTTTTCAAAAACTACTGAACTGTTTAACCACATTTTTAGCTTCGCTGTCGACTTTGATATCTTTAATTCTCTAATTTTGGTGAATATTTTGGTAATTTTTGGTAAAAAGTGATATTTTCGACATTTTGTTAAAAACCGCAAGTCCAATTGCTTTGATATTACATACATAGCTACTACATGTGGTTCTCTCTCAGATTTGTTTATTTTGTGATGGTATCTTCAATTCTCTAATTGTGATGAATATTTTTGTAGTTTTTGGTAAAAAGTGATATTTTCGACTTATTGTATAAAACCGCGAGTCCAATTGCTTTGATATTACATATATAGGTACTACATGTGGACCTCTCTCAGATTTATTCATTTCGTGATGATATCTTTAATTATCTAATTTAAGTGAATATTTTTGTAAGTTTTGGTAAAAAGTGATATTTTCGACTTCTCGTTGCTTGTTGTGTTGTGTAGCTGCCTTTATGGATGCAGATGGAAATTTGTTCATGAGAAGTCAATTTCCATAGCCATAGCAACAACCATACAAACTGTGATTTAAAACATTGTGGTAACAATAACCATGGCAAATCACTGATCTATCTCCGTATAGAACATTATCAACTTTGTTTTGAGGAAGACACTCTGCAAAGGCAGCAGAGCTATTTAATCCATGAGGTCACTTGTTTTTTAGTAAGGGGTAAATCCTTAAAAACACTGAAAGGTAGAAATATTGTGCAAATTAAAGCTGCTAGCAGCGTCACAGGGTCCGAGCTGTCAGACAAAATCGTATTTTTCTTGTAAGCATGTTATATGCAAAATATGAAGATGATTGGTTTGAGCATTCATGAGAAACAAATGCCCTAACTTTTGGTAAATTTTGCATAAAATCCAAGATGGCGGCCAAACCACGTGACTGATCTGAAATCTTTTTAAGCTTTCTGAAAGAGTTCAATTTAGAAATACCATGCTGCAATATAGAAGATAATCACATAATGTGGCATGAGGAAAAAACTACTTCCTGTTCAGAAGAAATCCGAAATGGTGGCCAAACCATGGACTAGGCATAATAAATTAAGGAAATTTAAATGTGCTTCATATATAGAAGCTAAATACTATATATGAGAGCATTTTACTTGGTGGTTCTGAAGAAGAAGATTTTCAAGTGTTTTAGAAAAAAGATGGCGGAAAAAGTCACGTGACCGCTAAAGTGTTTATTGCTGATATCTATTGCTCATGAGTTGTACTATATGCCATAAAAAAATTAGATCACTGAGACCTTCACAAAGTGGTCAAATAGCCACTTCCGGTTTATTTTTAATCCAATATGGCTGCCAATCAAATTTCTGCCAATCAAAATTCTGAAAGTCAGGTGCACCAGTTCACATTAGGGGCTATCAATATAGAGCACTTTCTGACCATTCTGTTCAGCGGTTTGCTCAAACGGCTTGCCGAAAAAAGTTACCGAAGAAGAGGAAGAAAGAAAGAAGAAAAAAGCTTGGCCACTAATTATTTTTTCCCTTCCCCTAGTTTTGAGATTCATATATATTTAACGAACAGCTAATTCAATACAACTGAATATATATAGCCTAGAAATAACGCTAGACCTGATAAGGTTTTGGTGAGAATCCACTAAATTTATATCTAGAAATTTATCATTAATGGTCATCAAGTCTTTTATTTATTTGTTCAACATATTCTTGTCTATGGTGAGTACAGTAATTTTCATATGACAAGATTTGTATTTGATTGTTGTGTACAAAGCACACAAATGGAAGTCATTGCAGTTTTAAATTTGTTCATCTTTGTGGGTATTTATGGATATCTGTATATGTGTGCCAGGTCTACCAATATGTCAAGAACCAATTATTAGATTTCATTGATGTTTTATGGTAATGCACAGATTTCAGTGGAAATCTGTGTATGTTACTAAGATATAATTATAGTGCTATAACTATAATTTATAACACTACAAAACGATTAGAAAACACAGTCCGAAAACAGGGACTTATGTTTTGATCTCTGTGTGTCCGTCCGTCCATGCTTACATGCGTGTGTGCCCGGACCAATTGCAATCAAACTCCACACATACATCATACATGACATTATACATATGCACATCAATTTGTTTCACGATCTGATTCAAGATGGCTGAATGGCAGCCATTTTTGTTATGAAAAATCATCAAAATTAACCATTTATCGGCTGTTTACAGATGGATTTTGGTATATACATTGGACATTATAGAACCTTGATGCACATCATTTTGTTATTCAGATAAGATTCAAAATGGCCGACTGGCATGCTTGTCTGATTATGTTCAAATTTTAAATATTCATATACAGATATATTGGTTTGGTGATTCTATTAAAAATAGAAAAAATAGACGAATGGTGGCCACTTTTTGTACTTAAAAAGCATCAAATATCAAGCATTTCTGGCATTTATGGATGGATTTTGTTCAAACTTTGGTATATACATTGGACCTTGATGCATGTCATTTTATTTTTCAAATTGGATTCAAAACGGCTTACTGGCGCTCATTTTGTTTTAACGAATTAGCTTCTAGAGCCATATCTCTGACATGCTTGACTGATTATGTTTTTAACTTTTATATATTCATTATACATCATGTTATAGATATATACATGTATTCAAAATGGCTGATTTTGTTTTAATTCATGCTGTTCCAGAGCAATATTTCTCAATATGGACAAGTACTCATTTGACGATCAGATACAAATGTCAATCATTTGAATGTTAAACAATCATCATAATCTATTCCTATATTACTATAAACAAAACTATATATCTTAAATTCGATAACTAATGGGGACTGTACCAGGCATGGCTTGTGTTTTAATGAATGTTGTTCTAGAGCCGTATCTCTGACATGATTTGACCTACAATTTTATATATTCTTTCTACATCATGTTATCAATATACAGATGTATTCGAAATGGACGACTAGTGGCTATTTTGTTTTAATTAATGCTGTTCAACAGAATATCTCTCAATAAGGACAAGTACTGACTGAATGTCAATCATTTCAGTGTTAAAAAATCATCATAATCAAGCATTAGCTTCTGGATCCATATCTCTGACATGTTTATGTTTGAACTATATCACTATAAACAAAACTTTATATCTTAAGTTTGATAACTAACGAGGACTGTGTCATGCATGGCTTGTATTTTATGGGATCACACAGGTTAGCCACTGTACATGTATGTAATGTGGCTATCATTTATGTCTTACAGATACTGATAGAGAAAGAGCGTGGTGAAATAATGGGTATTGTAATAGTGGAGTCTGGTTGGGGCTCATTAATACCCACAGTGGTTATAGCCAACATGTCACCATTTGGTGCTGCTGCCAGAAGTGGCAAATTAAACATAGGTGATCAGATTATGACTATTAATGGTGTTAGTTGTGTTGGTTTACCATTAGCAACAGTCCAACAACATATCAAGGTAGGTAATATAACCATCAGACTTGAGATATATGGCATTTTGGAGACCATGTTTTATATTTTAGGTTAAAATAGATGTTTGATTACTTCTCAAAAACTACATGCCTGATATACTTTTATACCAACCTGTACCTTGTGTGTTTCTTACTAAAATTTGTTGCTTTCTTGACAATATATTTGTTTTTGTTATTTATTTATTTGGAAACACAGTGAAAATTATCTATTCAAATTTATTTTATGTTAATTTTTTGAATGTGTTTCAATGAAAAAGTACACACTAGTATTGCGATATGGACAATAATACATATCACAATACTTTCATTCAATTGTATAATAATGTAACTTTGTTGCAGTCTTTGAAAACACAGTGTTTAGTAAAGTTTAATGTAGTCTCCTGTCCGCCTGTTACTCAAGTTATAATTAAAAGACCAGATATTAAATATCAGTTAGGATTTAGTGTGCAGAATGGCACGGTAAGTAATTAATCACGAATGTTTCATTTGTCACAATCTTGAAATGGATTTTTATTACCTTACCTATATCAGATGATGGGAAAGGTATATGAGGGAAAATGTCTGTCATCATTTGTTCTATTCAGACATATAGTTTGAAACAGGGACTTGTGGTTTAGTTTATGTTAAAAAGTACAAGTTTGATTGTTTTGATATTATACATATGGGTACCTCAGGTGGACTGATCTCAGATTTGTTCATTTTGTGATGATATTTTCACTTAATTGAAATGTGTGTTGCTGATAGCATATATATCTTTCGAAGTTTTTTAGTCCCTGTTCGGATGCAGTCCGAAAATTGGTACTTATGTTTCGACTTTGTGTGTCCGTGCTCACGTATACATATGCACATCAATTTGTTTCTCGATCTGATTCAAGATGGCCAAATGGTGGTCATTTTTGTGCTTAAAAAATCATCAAAATCAAGCATTTCTGGTGATCCAGAACTGGATCTTGGCGTTTATGGATGGACTTTGTTCAAACTTGGTACATACATGTACGTTGGACTTTATGGAACCTTGATGGACGTCATTTTATTGCCTTGCCCGGAGTGTAGTGTAAACGAAAGGGAAGGTATAGTAAGGGGAAGATTTTGGCGTCGTCATCGTTGTTGTTGCCATGACTTGTGGGTGCGATAATTTTTACATGATCAATTTTAAATTTATATGTTATAAACAAACATGCAAAGATGGCCAAGTTCGATGTTTGTGCATTTTGCTTGCATAATTAATGAGAAATGGCTACTGATTGGTTATTTTTTGTGGGCGCATTAACTCAAGTAATTAGCCCCCGCCGAATCTGTGATCTGTGTATTAATTTGGGTCGTGTCTGTGCATCCGTGTGTGCACATTTTCATGTTACCAGCTTTTTCTCACACGTGTGTGATCCAATTCAGTTCAGAGTTGGTACAGAGACAGGAATTGATGGTGCTATTATGCACATCAAGTTATTTTTTCGATTCTTCAAAGTTTCACTGTGTTTTTCTTTGATTTTTAACATTTTTCCTTCAAAACTGCTGGAAAATCCAACTTTTCCCGAAATTACCCGAGTTTAATCCGAGTTTTGATGACGCAAACGCAGTTCTCGTCTCGGTGGAAATCAGTCGTTTTTGTGTGAGGATATTGTATCCCGGAATTGTATCTTTATTTGCGCAACGCTTATATGGACAAAATTGTGTCTCGTCAATTTCAAAGGTAAGAAACTGTTCTTGTTATGGTATTTATACACTTTGTATTATCGTTTGTGTCTCGGATTTGGTGATCGTGAGAAACTATTGCTAACCTGGCGAGAGTTTCGCCAGAATAACTGCCTTTCTATTATTGTTGTAGGAACTGATTATGTATTGTGTAAATTGAAAGTTTACATCATGATTTAAGAGGTTTGCAGTGCTCTCACCAGGATTTAAACGTCGTGGTGGTGTCGGCGCAATGCTGCTCTGAGACGCTTGCGACTCTGCCTCACTCAAAATCATTATCGCCATGCTTGATTTCCGCAACATTTACATTTGTTTATGATTTCCACAGCTATTGTTCTATGAGATGTGTCCTCGCTGTACATAAACAGCCATAAACAAGTTTAGTTGGGTCGGCATGTACTCATTGAAAGTGTTGGTTTATTTACGTATTCCACTGATCACGCCATAGGCGAAGTTAAAAATATGTCACTACTGAGGAGAGCTTGTCCACAACGCTAAATGTCCCAAATAAACGTACAGGTACGTTTATTTTTTCCCCAGAAAAATTCCACCCGGTACATTCTTATTTAGGACGGTACGTTTATTTATTTTTCTAAATCGCCCCGATTAAAAAAAAATCATGCCTTTTTCCCCATGAAAAACGAAGCCAAAAAATTGCACTAAAACATCGGTAAATCTGGTCTTCCGTGTTGCTTTCACCATGAAGTCGCTGAACTGTCATATTTAAATGCTTTATGGTAATTTGAGCACATGGGCACAATCCAGCATTTTGATTGGTTGATTAGCGACTTGACCTATCGTGCGAAGGATAACATGGCGGATATCGTGTCGCTTCGGGCGTTAACATGTAACCAAAAACATTTGCTTACGATAAAACTAAGTTGAATTTTACTTGCATTTCATAACAATTCAACGAATTTATTTTTTGTACGTTAATATAATCACTACTGAGTACTAATCAACAATTACAACACTTCGAAAACAAGTAAGCTACCATACCAACATTTCATGACACCTATTGTAGAACCAATTAGGGCCTTTCACTCCTCCTTGACGCCTATTTAAACGGCATCTTGTATTTCGCCAGCCACGAATGTCACACTAGACGAACTTGATCGATACTGCCGACCATTCCATGCATTTTTTTATCGACGCACAGCGGCACGCAAATCGAGAAAAGTAAAACAATTTCGCGCAATACGTCACCACTTTACAGTGACTTTTTTGAATTTTTATTCAACATTAAAACAAACTACAGTGAGTTGTTTTATGGTCGTATAAAAATAAAATAAACTACATTAAGATACAGTAAAGTTAACCAACTAAACAGAATGCTTAATAAAGTTAAATAATATTACAAACACATATAGAATCACAATAAACTTGTACAATACAGTACAATACAATACTCTAACTACTATTGCTAAGGAGTGGCAAATCACATTCACATTAGAGTCATAACTATGGAAAGAATATTTTTTATATTTAGTGGAGCTGCTCATATATCATTTACATACATTTTTGTTTGTATTGTGCAGTTTCCCAGCCAGTCCGACTCGAGTAGTGATTGGTTGCTATTTCATTACATCTTGCAGCCTTTCAAACAGTATATTGCTAGACATGCATCAATTGTTGTCCATGTATATTTCTAATTGCTCAGTGTAAACTGCAATTTCTTTCTGGCTGGTATGAATATATTAAGTAATATTTTTTCGTACTGAAAAGACGGTACACAAATATCTTTTTTAATTAAATTTAACAGCTAATGGAAGCACATGTGCTACAACCTCTGCTTACTTTTGACTAAATGTTTTTTGTTTTTTTCAGGTGCAGAGCCAGAATTTTTTTCTCAAAAAGCAAAGCCACTGAAACTGCATATATTACAAAAGCATACTATTCGCTGCATGTCTGACAATTGTATAAAGTTTTGCAGGTCGTCTTTTTTTTTCTTTGAGAAGTGCTGTCAACCAAAGCATAAATATGTGTTTCTCTGTAAATAAAAGTTTGTATCATTGTCATATGAGAAGTACGCTTGTCCTTATTTAGAGATATTGAAACTAATTCAGGGCCACAAACTACATGTAGATCTGTACATGAAGTACATGGGAAGTAAAGTTGTTGACACAGGTAATGTACACCAAGGATCATTGCAGTTTCTCAGTTCCTCATCTGGTGCTAGTACTTGTATGACAAACGGTATCTTTGCCCTGTTACTGACTAAAATATCAGTTTTTCGCTGGAATAGTTCTGTGATTGACAGTGTTCTTGTATTAGGAATACAGTTGTACAAGGAAGTTTATCCAAACAGACACAACACTGACTCTTCAACATATTTGCAGATCTGATTTGCATACGTGCATGTCATTTTACCTGTTGTACTTGTTTGTTGCTCTCTGGTGTTCTTGCTGAGACCAGGATGGAGAGTGCTATAAACTTGAAAATGCCATCATGTTTGCCAATTTATGTCCATGCCAAAAACTGAACAAATTGTATGTTGCAACTTTCAAAATCATCAAAATCAAGCATTTCCCAGCTGTTTATAGATGGATTTTGTTCAAACCTTGTATATACGTTGGACATTATAGGACCTTGATGCACAACATGTTGTTTTACGATCTGATTTAAGATGGCCGAATGGCATCCATTTTTGTGCTGAAAAATCCTAAAAATCCAGCATTTCTCGGCTGTTTACAGATGGATTTTGTTCAAACTTTGTATATACATTTGACATTATGGGCCCTTCATGCAAATAATTTTGTTTTTCAGATAAGATTCAAAATGGCCGGCTGGCGGCCATTTTGTTTTAATGAGTGTGGTTCTCGTGCCATATCTCTGACTTGTTTTGACTGATTATGTTCAAATTTTAAATATTCGTTATACATCATGTCATAGATAAACAGATATATTGGTTCGACGATCATATTCAAAATGGTCGAATGGTGGTCATTTTTGTGCTAAAAAATCATCAAATATCAATCATTTCTGGCATTTATGGATGGATTTCAGTCAAACTTGGTACATACATTAGACATTACTGGTTCCTGATGCACGTCATTTTATTTGTCAGATTGGATTCAAAATGGCTGACTGGCGGCCATTTTGTTTTAATGATTGGGCTTCTAGAGCCATGTCTCTTAAATGCTTTGACTGATTATGTTCAAATTTTATATATTCGTTATAAATCATGTTATATATATATATACATGTATTCAAAATGGTTGATTTTGAATGCTGTTCCAGAGCAATATCTCTCAATATGGACAAGTACTTGTTTGACGATCAGATACAAATGTCTATCATTTTAATATCGGATTTAAAATGGCCGACTGGTGGCCATTTTGTATTAATGAATGCAGCTCTAGTGCCATAATCTCTGACATGCTTTGACTGATTATGTTTAAATTTTATATATTCATTATACATGTATTTAAAATGGCTGATTTTGTTTTAATTAATGCTGTTCCAGAGCAATACTCGTTTGACGTTCAGATACAAATGTCAATCATTTTACTGTTAAATAATCATATTCCTGACATGTTTATGTTCCAGCTATATTACTATAAACAAAACTATATATCTTAAATTCGATAACTAACTGGGACTGTGTCATGCATGGCTTTTTTTAGCTATTCTGAATTAAAATAAAATCAACAAAATCGATGGAAGCAGAACATCACAAAATCACCCCCCCCCCCCCGAATGTATGCCTTAGTGTGATCATTGGTAGTAAGAAATGAGAATTATGTTAGAAAATTTCACTATTTCAAGAATTTAGTCAATTTTTGGTCTCAACTTAACCAGTTGTATCAACTATTCCCTTGCAGCAAGGTTTCAATAGTTTTGCTATGCTTTTAGTCCCCGTTCAGGCGTTCACATTTTCTCAGAGACTCTGCAGCTGATGACAATGAAACTTGGCAGGTTGATGAACAAGTCTGTGTTACATATGCACGTAATTCTTTTTTCCAGATCTGAAAATCCTAAGTGGGTCTTTTTCAAGATTTTCATCCAAAATTACCTCTCTCTACTTAGTATCCCTAACTAAAGGTTTATCTGTGAAAAAATTTAAAAGAAGCTAATTTCAACTGATTTTGGTAGGTATGGGTATGGACAACTACCAAAAAAAAAGAAGGAGAGATAAGGGTTGGGGAAACTATTTTATCGGGGGTCAAAGTTCATTGACCTTTGCCCAAATAGCTATGATTCTTGTATTAGTCATATTTCATCACCAGAATATGGCATATAGATAACATTGATGTCGAAATGTGTAGAATTAAAAAAGGAAGAAGACTTAAAATAGAAGTCAACTTTTTTGATCAAATTTTAACCTCTAAAAATGAGGTCAAATGTCAAAAAAGTTAATTTTTCCACATAAAATGGCATATGATTGATATTTCAACAACATAATATGGTATATAGATGATATTGATGTTAAAATGTGCAGAATTAAAAAGGGAATAAAATAATAAATAAAAATAAAATAAAAAGAATATAAAAAAGCAACTTTGGACTGAGTCTTGACCTTAGAAAATGAGGTCAAAGGTCAAAAATACTCATTCTATCGTGAACATGCTATATTCGTGATTTTTTTTTGATTTTTTAAAAATGACCAACAATCCCCAAAATATTTAAGATGTTAATTTTGACTTATTGAGGCGGTAAGGGGTAATTATTTATCACAATGGTAGGACCTAAGTTACAACATGTAAATTGATGATCATACATGGTGTCAAAACGCACAGAATGAATGGGTCAAACTAAATTTGACAATGACTCTTATATCAAGTCTTGACCACCAAATACAAGGTCAAAATGATGCTGATAATAACTTGAAACTTACAGTAACTATCGCCAACACAAAATAAATGAATGATTATAGTGCTTCCTCAGTCCTCTTCATCGCTGTCAATTAGTTCCTCTGCATCTGTGCTATCTGTTCCATTGTCACAAAGTCCACAGCACACTCCACATGCAGATACACATGACATGCCAGCTTTCATGCAGCTGCATCTCATGGTTTGACATTGCCTTTCGCCATCCTTGCAGCTGCAGCAGATTCCTTTGAGAAGGATGTCTGACGCAATACCACCAGAGATCATCTTTGGTTTGAGTTTTCTGTTGGAATCTAATTCCCATCCTCTTCCTTTGGGTTCAAGAATAGAGGTGTTCAGATGCTTCCATATCACAACTTGAAGATGAACGCGCAGGGAATGTTGAGCGATTGCATTTTGCATTGGTGGTAGATGGTCAGGATCGATCTTTCCCTTGGCTGCTTGCTTCTTGAACTTAAGATAGCGAGACTTTTCGAGAGGAATATCCCCACAGCCATATGTGATCTGCATTGCTTTTAATCCGGCTGTTCTAATTTTGGAGACGGGTGAAGTGCTACTTGTGAATGTTGTGATGACACTGGCAGGGAATTTGCATTTGTAGAGAGCACATTTGGTATGTCCATGAATGCATGAAACCGTGTCGTTTCCAGACCAGCCATACTTGAAGAGGAACTCCTCACGGTCATCAATGTCTATGGTAGAGATGTCGTAAAGACCACCAAAGTCTGCTTGAAGATACAAGCTAGTACAGTCAATAGGTCTATGATAGCAGAGCAAAATCAAAATATCAGTGTCCTGGTCGACAACAACAACTGGGGAATTAACACCTACGACCAAATCCATTGCAGATCTAACAATCAGTGTGTCACCATCATCCTTTGCTTGGCGTACAGTGATATGCTGTCTTGCCATCTCTGTAAATAGCATCGTGAATAAGGCTTCTTTGTTCTTCTCATTTGCCAGGCATACCTCTCTATTACATGACACAGTCCGGTCCGGTGTGACACTCAAGTCCGGAGAAACCTTCTTTTCATCCATCCGGCGTATATGCTCATGGTCTTTTGTTGATGATTCCTCCCTGTAGCCATCAAACACGACAGTAGCATTCTTGAATTTGTTGTCAACATACCTGACATAAGAATGAACTATAGTCTTGACAGTTGCTCCGCTGGCCCATTTTACCTGATAAAGAAGCCATCCTCCATCAACCACATGCACCTTGCTGTTCATGTCTACGTTGAGTTTTGTAGCTTTCTCTTTTAGCATCTTGCCAAATTCATGTTTTTTTGGTTGCCTCATCATGCGGTCCATTGTGAAGAGAGATGTTGGGACAGGGGTCAACTCAAATTTGAATATGTCTTCTATACCTTCATTCCTCTCTGCCATGATGATCAATCTATTGAAGAGTAGTGTCTTCTCGATGTATATTTTCTTGTCCCCTACCTTTACTTTCTTCTGGAGGTCAGCTAGATTTTTGCATTTCTTCGATGTCTTCATGATTGTAACAGGTGACTCATCATCAATATCCTTCTGCATTTCATATCCTAATATCCTATTCTCACTGCATCATCACAATTGACAACTGACTTGTCGATGGTTATTATCCCATTAGACAGTGAAGCAATGATGTTGACATCGTTTACCTGAAATGAAAAATCCCTTTAGATGATAAGAAAATATTTCAAAAATTGTTACTCAAATGTGGACTGTGGAATGATTTATCTGACACTATAAGTAGATGATACAGATCTATACTAACCTCTATGAATGGGTTGTGAGCTGAAAACCACGCAGATATCATCTTGACGCACTGGCTGTCTTTTTCTAGACGCTTTGCTCCAATGTCTTTGTGAGTCCTCTTACTCCGTTTACCACCAATCAGATCTTCCATCAGGTCGCTTAGAAGCTTCAGATGTGAAAATGTTCCAGCCCATATTTTCACAGAGTTTTCGTTGCGCATTCTTCCACGTGTCAAACCTCCATTTGACTTGGCTTTCCTCATAAGTGTTTCTTCAATTGTCTGGTCAGAAAATTGTCCTGAAAATTGTTCATTGCTGTAACGTGTTGTATGATTACCCTCCATGAATGATTCATACACCTGCCAATAACACAAATAGTCAGATCTTTAGAATGATAACAAGCAACAATTAATGAAAAAAGACGGATAATGATTTTACTTGCAAAACGATTGATTGAAGTTACTAACCTCAGGATAATCTTCTGGAAGTCTGAGCATCTCTTGTAGGTACATGCGTCCAAATTTGGCGTACTGACCATGTCCAGCGGTGGCAAATATACCAATCATCTTAGAAACAGCATTTAGATGTCCGTGCCAATCGTGGAGTCTTTCTGCTAAGATGAAATCTTGTGCTGTTCTTACAAGTTTGTGGTACAAAACCCATAGCTTTGCCGTTCTTGTAGTTTTGTGCAAGTCTTTGAGTGTCTCATCAAGACTTTCTTTGTCACTTCCACCCATCATGTGTTTGACCAGCGCGGCATCTGTCAAGAAGTGTGCTCTCAGTGCCTTTGAGTATGCTGCACCTTTCAGGATGTACTTGATAGTGGTAGGTCCATAGATGACTTCCATGGCTTCTGCCAAACCACTGCCATCCATGATGTAGCCGATGAAGCCAAGGTAACTCTTAAGGAAATGAAATCCTCCAAGCCTCACAACAACTGCCAACTTTTGCTCCTTAACAATTTGAGATGCCTTAATGAATAGAGGCAAATCAAATGTTATTATTGCTGGAGATTTGTACATTCCCTTGATAGCTCTCGTGATGGTAGTGTATACTGTCTGCATGTCATTAGGATTCGCATTGATGATTGGCAGAAACTCGATTGAGGATTTCAGTGCTAATTCATTGTAGGTCTGATGCATGAAACCCATGAAGTTGGGATGAACGGTTCTTCCCTCTATCCATCCATTGTACCAGTCTATGACCGAATCATCTGTTGGGATGGATTTCTCTGGTACTTTGTGTTGAAGGTCTTCATACTCCATGAGTTTCATCTCCAGTAGGGCGTTTGTTCGTTGTGGCACATAATTATGCAGGCCTTCAATATTTGACAGAGTTTCACTTTTAACAATTGGCTTTCTCTGTAACTTCCGAATCTCATCAACTTCAAGTTGATTTGAGTTTTCTGGAGTCGTTACTTTGATCTGCCCCATAGCGTGAAAACCCAGCTGGCCATCCAATGTGATCAGATCGTGATCCATGTTGTCGCCAATGTGTTGTTCGACCTGATTCTCAAGGACTGCCATTGATGCTGCATTTGTAGTATTAGTAGAGTCAATATACGTGTACTTGTAGTCCACTGTCTCTTTTTGACGTTCACAAATGCCAAGCCTGTGCATGACATCAATCAGCTTATCTGAACCAAACTTGTGATCAAGGTACAAACTCATGCCAAGCTGGAAAGGCATCTTAGATGATCTTGGGCGCTGTGAAGATATATTATTCTGCCCCGCAACATTTCGCCTAACAGATGAATGAGGCATTAAGGATGTCAACATCAGTTCAAGAGATTCTGGTAGTTCATACAATGATGTCATTTCTTTAAGCGATGGGAAGTCCTCTTTGCTGAAATTGAGACACTTGATGTCATTGATAATGAGTGAAGCTGCAGTTTTGATGATGGCTCTTTTCTTTGCCTCTTCATCATCAGTTTGCATTTCATGGTAGTCTCGGATGATGCGTGCTGTACAGCTTCTAAAGCAGACAACATCCTTCCTGCGCTCTTGGTTGGTTATGAATATACTATCACCATAGTATCTCTCAAGTGCTTCTTTCAAGTATCTCTCATGGTACACTGGAGTGTCATCGCCTGCTATCATCTTCATCTGGTCATATAATTGGCTTACTGTGTACACTCCACTCTCCATTTCACTGTCAAGCCATCCGCACAGCTGGTAGAAGGCATTTTCCTTGCCAGCATCTACAGGTCTGCCTGGTTTCTAAAGAATAAACAAAATGTTCAAGTGTTTTGTTTATTTGTCGTGAATTTTTAGAAATCAACAATCTGCATAATTATTAAATACTTTAAATAAAAGATGAATTTAATAGAGAAGGAAAAGAGAGACGTTATTTATAAATAATAAGCCTTGACAAAATGGTTAAATGCATCTTTGTAAATATGAAGATTTGAATAAATTTCATACGCTGTGACATACTTTACAATTCAAACGGAACTTTAAGAGCATATGTCTACTGTATAAATATAACTTACATTACAGCGACCTGGAACGTTGTTAAGGGTGCAGTAACATTTATTATAATAAACAGCCTCTTCTGCTATAAGATCTGCCATGCCTTCCAAGCGTCCTTTCACAGCCATTCCCAGATTATCATTTCTTTCACTTACGATTCTCAAAAGGGATTGCTTTAGTGTGATAGTTGATGCTTGATGTATGGTCCGCTGTCTATTAGGATGTCTTTCATCAAAATGGATGTCCTCGTTGCATATGAAACATCTTTCACTGTACGGAAATCGAGTTGAACCCTGGCCTGATAAATATTATTAGGACAAAGTTAGCCGCCATCACATGTAAATAACCCTATGCCCTACTAGTACTAACATTCAAAATTCAAATAAAATAGTTTTAAAATTAATTTGGCTTCGGATCTTAATTAAATTTATATGAATCAAGTACAAAGAATAAATATATATAACTCACCATGATCTCTGCCATCATTTACAGATTGTGAAACTTTTTGTCAGTTATTTCGTGGTGCATGCTCTTGCTCCTCAACATCTGGCTCCTTTTGAATGTGTTCGGCATCTATGATGGACTTTCATAGGAATGTTCCTGGTCCATTTGGTTGCCAATCGCTCTAACAATGAAGAGTCATCAATACGTCTACACTGTTTAATGAGGTTCTCATATCCCTTTGTGTACAACCGTTGTAGCTTTCCTGCTTCTGAAGAGTCCTCACTACATATTTCACAAATTTCCATATTGATAATTTGTTATACAGGGTTTTTCGTTTTACTTGTTGTTAATTAGAGACAACATCACTTTCTCTAGCATAGATTCATACATGTCCGAGAATTCCTACAAAGTGCGTCAAACTACATAATAACTCTTGCCTAGTATGGGCCACTGTAAGAGTCACCATATAAATATTTTAAATTTGTTCTACTTGCAATGTAATGTTGTGGATTTTGACATCAAGTCAAAACAATGCTTGACATACACCATATGTTGTTCCTGAGATGGACATGGTTGAAGACATTTGACCCCTTAGTGACTATGAGATCTATTCACTCTCCTTCCAGTTCAATTAATGATGTTCATTTTTATACCAAGACCATACTAGGTCATATACATACCATGTGTGTTGATGAGGTATGATTAATAAGTATGGCCGAGTGTTTTAGACTGGCTCAATAACATAAGACCTCCTCTACAAATGGCAATTTAGAAACCCTTTTCCTTTTTGTATGCTATATTGACACCAAATTTAATATCTCATTTTCATGCATAGTTCCACGCATTCTGACAACTAAAGCTAAACTAAAATATGATTAATATGCTGTTTTATGTGATAAAAATGACAATTTTTGACCTTTGACCTCATTTTTGGAGGTCAAAATTTGATGCAAAGAGTTACTTTTTATTTAAGTCTTCTTTCATTTTTAATTCTGCGCATTTTGACACCAATTTTACCTGTATACCGTATTCTGATGATAAAATATGATTCATACAAAAATCATAGCTATTTTGGCAAAAGTCAATGACCTTTGACCTCCGATAAAAAAATTTCCCCAGCCCCTATCTCCCCTTCTTTTTTTTTTTGTAGTTGTCCAGACCCATACCTTATAAAATCAGTTGAAATTAGCTTCTTTTAAATTTTTTCACAGATTGGCTCAATATATGGCTAATTTAGGGTTACTAACTGTACTGACAGAGCAACTGAGCATGCTCAGTATAATTAAATTCAGATTCAGATTCATGATTTCTGATTCACAAGCTTACCAAATGTATTCGATCGGTAGTGTATACTATTCCGAACTCAGAACCAACTTTGCAGAACCTCAGAACCCAATTTCAAAATAGCTCCCTTATCATTTGAAGTCATCTTTTAGGTTATTATTAATATGACCACACCTTACCCAAAACATATGCAAATTAGCTAAATCCAGTTATTT
The DNA here is from genome assembly GCF_978046115.1 of Saccoglossus kowalevskii. Taxonomy (NCBI): domain Eukaryota; kingdom Metazoa; phylum Hemichordata; class Enteropneusta; family Harrimaniidae; genus Saccoglossus; species Saccoglossus kowalevskii. Next base: position 432,465 of record NC_140653.1, on the reverse strand, counting down.
CCTCTGATCTCAGCAACCATTGAGCTGATTTCATTCATATTTGGTAGGATTACACCTTGACACGAGTAGATGTGCTTCTGACAGTAATGGCCATGCCTTCCCAAAAATATGCAAATTAGATCAATGCAGTTATTTGCTCTTATCCCGGCAACCATTGGGCCAATTTAGTTCATATGTGGTAGGATTACACCTTGACACGAATAGATGTGCTTCTGAAAGTAATGACCACGCCCTCCCAAAAATATGCAAAAAAGATCAATGCAGTTATTTGCTGCTATCTCTACCACCACGGTGTTGATTTTTTATTCATATTTGGTATGATTACACCTTGGCACGAGTAGATGTGCTTTTGGCAATAAAGACCACACCCTCCCAAAAATATGCAAATTAAAACAATACAGTTATTTGAACTTTGATTTGACCCAGGTCCTGGTAATATACTAAGACCTTAATTAACAAACAAGTCATGTACATCAAGGTTCACTCAGATTTATGAATGCAATTTCTTGAGCAAGTATACATGTATGACAAATAGTTTTGTTGCACTTCGTAGATTCATATTCATTCACCTGTTTGCAGATGTTCCTTGTACTACTTTATAACGGGGACTTTGATATTCATGTCTTGTTTAAGGTAGAGATGCAGGTTCGTAGGCACTTGGGAGTGAAATTTTTTTTTTTTGCTTGTTATTGTCCAAAAAGTCTTGGCTATACACTGTTGAAATTTTGTAGAATTGTGAATAGTGGAACATACTCAAAAAACGATTTTAAAATATAGATAACAGGTGCAAAATTATCTCTTTTGAATGCTTAGCAAGATTTAGCAAGGCTGTACATAAATAATAAAAAAAAAAATACATGGTGAAAAAAAGAAATGACGGGATTTCCATATTATGCACTGTTTTTAACTTTTTACAAAACGATAATACATTTAAATTCGGAACTGTAACATCCATTTTAATTATGAGCATTAGCAAACTTCTTACTGGGTGAATTGTTATGCAAATTAGTAATTATCTCAGCTTCTTTTTAGTGCACATTCCAGAACTTTAAAAAAAAATAGCTCCTAGACCTTTTGTTTTGAAATTTTCACAAATGATTGACAATGTGTTTATCTTCAAAACGCCGTCGGGGCATTGTTTTTAGTTGAATAGTGTTAAGCAATCGTACAGACAACTAGCCTGGGTGTTAATTTATGCATAAACTTGAAGTAGTGAAATTTGAGCTGCTGCCCTACAAAATTGACAACTGGTAGACAGTTTTCAAGACGGCGCTTTCTTCATAGTAAACAGATGTACCCATAAACCAATTTTGACAGGAAACAGAAGCATGGTTTAGAAGCTAATTTTTTTTAAATCACTTTTGACCAAAAAAGCACATTGTTGTGCATATTTCAAACTACAGTGCCAATAAAAATAAAATACTAACAAAACTTAAAAATTCATACAATAAGCTTTCCGAAAATATATAGTTTTGTGGACAAGGGAGGTCATCTTGGTTTCCTAATCAACTAATTAAAATACCTGTCAGGTAAACTGCATTTCTACCCTAAGATTGGATTGAGAATGGTTGACTGGTGGCCATTTTGTTTAAATGAATGCACTTCTAGAGGCATATCTCTGATATGCTTTGTCTGATTATGTTCAAATTTTTAGCTCCGTTGTCGACAAAGTCGTGCGGAGCTTATAGTATTACTGATTGTCCGTCATCTCCGTCGCCATCGCCAACCACAAACTGTATAGCTGTGAAACTTTCTAGGATAGTATCTTGGGTGGTTCTCTTTCAGATTTGTTCATTTCGTGTGGATATGTTCAATTGCCTTATTTATAGCGAATATTTTTGTCATTTTTGGTCAAAATTGCTAGTTTACTACATCACCTACCAGAAAGCTTAACTTCAGATTACAGCCTCGATCGAAAACTACATGTATTAGAGAATATACCCTGTTCACAAAGAACACCTTAGTGTAGCATTCCTTATAGAAAAAAGGCCTCTCCTAAGGTGTTACCCTCAGGATACTCACGCTCGTGAGGCCTGACCAATCCGATCTCTCTTGTTTCCGTGACCAACGAGTACAGATATTTTTCAGGTCCGTTGCGACGCATGGACTAGAGTGCAGGTTACAGTTTTATGACTGAGATTATCTAGGAATCTAGTATTGGTGATCGACTCTATTACGGTTAAAGGCTTTCCATTATTAGGGGCCCCGCTTTTTTTTTTACCTGTGTTAGTTGAATCGCCAACTCAGTTTTTATTCACAGGGTTCCGAATTCTGGCGCGGTGAATTTTCACGTTTTTTCACTATCTCATTTTTCGTAATTATTTCAGACTGCAATATGCCTATGTCATAAAAAAGATGAAGTATGTCCCAACGCAACAGTAAGACATGCTCATCCTGCCTTTAACAGATGTCTGTTTGGGTCCTGCCTATTGCCTTTCACGCTCGGTTGCGTCGGGACTCAGGGCATTGCTTGAGGGTGGAAAGCTGAAGGCAAGCGATTAAAAGCTGGTAGTCGCGATAAAAGGGAAAATCCCTAGCCGCAAGCTAGCTATGTAATGTCTGATTCAATGAGTGAAAAATCTGTCTCTCTACTTGGTAATCGTCGAGATTGTTTGAGAGTTGTCATGATCTGACTCCCTGCTCGAGGTAGCGGGATCTATGATTGAGACAAGACCTTCAGAACCATTTACCGTTGAGGTAACAAAGATGTCGGTCAATAGCACGGGAACATTGGCGTGGATCTAAATTTTCCCTACTGGATATTACCGAGGCTGACTAACACCCTTCAACCGCTTTTGCTGGGAGATTGATGATGTTGATGAACAGCATGTTCCCACTGTGACGCTGACGTCGACACAGAGTTCCGAGGTGGAATCGGAACGGCCTTTAGAGACTGAACCGGTTCAATGAGTGGATTGCGCAATCACAGGGACATGCCCCGTTGCTTTCTTTTACCGGTACTAGTCAAGGTGGCAAGCAAGCACGGACCGAGATACTGCCTGTCCCTCCACCACCAGGGCTAGGGTCAGGGAGCGTCCACTTCTTTTATAGAGGGGGGCCCTCTCACTGGAACGGATCACCTTACGCATTCGTATCTCTCCCCCTCAGGCTTGGGCTGACCATGCATTGTTTCCTGCATCTTTCCAAGCCGCGCAGAGTGGCCCCACTGATGACTCTGCGAGGGGAGGGGACTCCAGTGTTGGTACCCTCGTATGCAACCCTCTTATTGGGTGCAGCTACCACTTCCCCAACGGGTCACAGGATACCCAACCAACCGGAACCCAGCTGTCCCTTACTAATATGCAGTTAAGGTCGCAGCTTGTGAACCGGGCAGTGATGGTCGCAAGACTCCTGTTTCGTACGTGGCCGGTGATAAAGCCCCCCTCCCCCATGGGGGAGTTGCCTTTGTACTCGTTTTCATCAGCACTCTCCCCTCTCACGCCCAATGGCCAACTCCCCTGGGTGCCTTGTGTGACCCAGGCTATGGAGGGGGCTCAGAAGACGATGGAGGGGGCGATTGGTACCCTTTGGGAGAAAAGGACAAACAGCTTGAACCTGGTTTCGGTGCGGTCACGTCTAATGCGTTCCGTTGGGTGAATCGATACCCCATAGGGGCTACATGAAGCGCTGATGGGTCCCGATGTGGGACACTCACACGGTACCACAACCTTCTCCACTGGTTCCCCGTTCTGATCCTGGTACCCACACTTTTGTTAAGGCGGGTAGTACGGATCGGGAAGGCCTTGTTGCGTGGTCATTTGACCGGCACCAGAGCCTACTAGTGCATAGGGCTTTACCTTTCTCAGGCAGATGGGCCAGTCCCTGGCGGCGCAGAGAGTTGCTATGTTCATACTGCCCTCTTGGCAGGAGTGGTTCCGGCTGAGCGTGAGGCAGTTCTGGGTTTGTGCGCCTACCCTACTCCAGCGGGAGACAAGTTTGATCTCCAAGTCGGACGCTACTTCACCTACGAGCCCCGCGCTATTCCATATTGATGCTAGAGCCAAAAGAAAAACTGTTTACATAGTAACATACTAAGCGTCTGCCTTATCCATATGCTCGAGGGGGTGTCGTAACGCCATTACATTTATCTTTTGATCAAGTTATATTCCCAGTTTTATCAGAATCTGCTGGACTGAAACTGGTTTCGACTTCTATTATGTTACAACTGTTTTAGTAATTCCGCTTGAAGGGGCCATGCGCCAAGGGGCTAGCTAATCCTCCTGACTGGGAGTTGTCGTTGGTGTAATGGCGTTACGACACCCCCTCGAGCGAATGGATAAGGCAGACGCTAAGTATGTTACTATGTAAACAGTTTTTCTTTTGGCTCAAGCGTCAGGTAGGCAGCGCTCAGAGATAGGGGCACTGTCCTTTAGTGGCGAATGTGCTTCTTTTATGAACTCAATAGTTATTTTGAAGTCCCGGCTGTTCTTTCTTGCCAGGCCTCTTTTCTATAGGGAATGCTACCCTAAGATGTTCTTTGTGAACAGGGTATATTCCCTAATAGTTTCCGATCGGGGCTGTAATCTGTAGTTAAGCCTAACGAGTAATAAATGGGAATTTATTATTTCCACAGACTTTCTTGTATATATGATTAGGTAAACAAATGGGTTTGTACAACCATAATATTTTCGACTTCTTGTTAAAAACTGCAAGTTCAATTGCTTTGATATTACATATATAGGTACTACATGTGAACCTCTCTCAGATTTGTTCATTTCATGATGATATCTTTAATTCTCTAATTTTGGTGAATATTTTTGTAATTTTTGGTAGAAAGTGATATTTTCGACTACTTGTTAAAACCGCAAATTGCTTTGATATTATATATATTACATAGGTACTACAGGTAGACCTCACTCAGATTTGTTCATTTGGTGATGATGTCTTTAATTCTCTAATTTTCATGAATATTTTTGATAAAAAGTTATATTTTCAAATTTTTGTTGAAAACAGCAAGTCTGATTGCTTTAGTATGTACATATTGTTCATTTTCTGATGATATCTTCAGTTCTTTAATTGAAATGTGCATTGCTAACAGCGGAGCTATCTCAGCCGACAGGCTGCTTGTATATATTAGTTTTACATCATGTTAATAAGTTAAGCAATATTTCTCAATATGGACAAGTACTCGTTTGACGATCAGATACAAGATGTCAAACATTTTAATGTTAAAAAATCATCATAATCAAGCATCATCTTCTGGATCCATACTTCTGACATTTTTGTGTTCCAACTATATTATTATGAACAAAACTATATATATTGAATTCAATAAATAACATGATTTTGGTTTTGCTCATGATAAAATAAAGTATAACTACTACCTATAAATTGGAATATTGATTAATTAATTGATTAATTGAGTAATTTAAAAGGTTATTGGCAATTACTGTAATTATGGTTTCAATATTTGTTGCAGATTTGCAGCCTAATGAGGGGAGGCATTGCTGAGCGGGGTGGTGTTCGTGTTGGTCACCGTATCATTGAAATTAATGGTATGAGTGTAGTAGCAACACCTCATGAAAAAATTGTAGATATATTAGCCACAGCTGTAGGAGAGGTAAGCATTTATTGCACTACAGACTACTCATATTATACACAGTATTCATGTGGCATAACTTGTACAACCATTTCATGCAAGTCCACTTCATAAACACCATATGCTTATATGTGTTATAGCACTCATTACAGTACAGTTCTCGCAAAAGCTTTGGCTTTTGTGGCATCATTGTCGCCTACGCATGGCTTCATTGTCACCTCCGCATCGCATCATTGTGGCATTAGCTTCGCGTCGTTGAAAATTGAAGCTGTGTTTGCCTCGCTAATTTTGTGACATCATCGTGGCCTCAGCTTCACAGTCTCATGGCATCAACATGGCATCAGCTTCAAAGTATTGCGACATGACTATGACCTCATTATTTGCACACAGAAGGACAGTAGAAAATAACACATGTACAGAAGTTCGATATGTAATTGACTTGAAATTCAAGGCAGTAAGGGGAGTAAAATAATATGTTCAAGAGTAAAATGATATTTTAAGAAAATATCTTGTTTAATTATTTTAGTGTTGCGAGTATTGGGCATCAAAAACTTTGTGAAGTACATTACAGTCGGCAAGGTGATGAGTGTCATATTGACTGCAAGGAAAATCGTGATAAATTTAAATCACATGATGCAATCGTTGTTTGGATACAACACAATTTGTTATATACGAAATGAAACTGTTCTTGTTATAAAATTACCTTTTTAGCTCATTTTATTTGCTGGTTAGAGAACACATTCAAATTCCTCATTTCGGTGGTATTGTTCTGCGTTTCGTTTAGTTTTAGCCTAGTCTGATCCCATGCCCGGACTACTAATACATGCAAAATACACATATGCCGCCTGGTGCATCAGCGTTGTCGTCAATCATCAAAATGAAGTCACGATCAGCGACCTGAGCTTGATCTATATGTACTTTAAAAGTATTCTCACAAAAAAATATTTTCGACTTCTCGTTAAAAACCACAAGTTCGATTGCTTTGATATTACATATATAGATACTGCATGTGGACCTCTCTCAGATTTGTTCATTTTGTAATGATATCTTTAATTCTCTAATTTTGGTGAATATTTCTGTCATTTTTGGTAAAAAGTGATATTTTTGACTTCTTGTTAAAAACCACAAGTCCAATTGCTTTGATATTACATATATAGGTACTAACTACTACATGTGGACCACTTAAAGATTTGTTCATTTCATGATGATATCTTCAATTCTCTAATTTTGCTTAATATTTTTGTCATTTTTGGTAAAAAGTGATATTTTCGACTTCTTGTTGAAAACCGCAAGTCCGATTGTTTTTATATTATGTATATAGGTACTACATGTGGACGTCTTTCAGATTTGTTAATTTTGTGGTGATATCTTCAATTATCTAATTTTGATAATTATTTTTGTCATTTTTGGTGAAATGTGATATTCCTGAATTCTTATTGAAAACAGCAAGTCCCATTGCTCTGATACTATACATATTGTTCATTTTCTAATGATATCTTCTCTTCTTAAATTGAAATGTGCATTGCTAGCAGCGGAGCTATCTCAGCCAACTGGTTTTATTTCAAGGTGAGAAATGGATAGTTGAAGTTCCATTGATTTCAAAGCAACTGTTTCACCGCGTTAACTCTACGCTCTGTTGTAGTTTCGCGAGGTAAATGAATTACGATGAATAAATGCTGATTGTATTGAATGACGGTCGTCGGAACCGTTTGGAGAACCCAACGGAGATCGATATTCCAAACAAATTATTGGGACACGGTTGGTAAACATTTCAAACAAATTTTTCTAGATATTGACGAACGTACTGTCATACCAAATATATAAGAGATATTAGGTTTTATTTTAGCCTTAGAAATATTTTCTTTCACTCAGTCCATGCGTGAGACTTCTATTTAGCTGCATGGTCTTTCGGCTTGTCTTCTCCTTGGGGTAAAACAACAATAATTATACAAATCATAAACTCAACACAATCAGGAAAGGAAACCCAGACAACCATGTTGTACTTCTGTTGAAATACATTTTGTAGGAGTGCGTCATGTCGGAATATTGTTGAAAATAAAATATTCAATCCCAGCCAAATCTATGTCAAAGGGTCAGATTGCGTGCATATAATTATAGATAGTTAAAACAAAAAGTATTTGAACTTTTGACGGTTGTTCAACATCTATGCACAGTTACTAAACTAGTAACCGTGATCTATGAAAACCAGAAAATTTTTAGTAATCCGAATGTGTGCACGGTCGAAAATAAAGCGGAAATTGTCCAGTCAAATTCAACAAGGCGGCATTCAATTGAAAAGCGGAAGTGGGCGAATGAAGCGAAGCGATAACCACCTAACTTTTTAATGTTGCGACATTGATGCGATGATGAAGCCCTAACAATACCATAATGATGCGATGCTGAAGCAAAGCTGACGTGAAGCCAAAGCTTTCGCGAGAACTGTACTGTATATACAACTTCACTAGTATAGCTACAATGTTACTTCATGATACAAACATAACACACTAGCAGCTATTGGATGCCTTGAGTATTCTTGTTTATTGACCAGTTTGATTGATTGATACTGATGTTGATGTCATTTTCATTCAACAAATCAAATCTAGAGTAAATAGCTAAATCACAAGAAAATTATTACTAGGATTGTAGCTAATTAGTCTGAATGGTACCATACCTTCATTTCCAGATCTGCATTTAGCCATATGTCTAGGTCACACTCTTGTCTGAATGGTATCATACCTTCATTTCTAGATCTGCATTTAGCCATATGTCTAGGTCACACTTGTGTATGAATGGTATCATACCTTCATTTCTAGATCTGCATTTAGCCATATGTCTAGGTCATACTCCTGTATGAATGGTACCATACCTTCATTTCTAGATCTGCATTTAGCCATATGTCTAGATCACACTCCTGTATGAATGGTACCATACCTTCATTTCTAGATCTGCATTTAGCCATATGTCTAGGTCACATTCCTGTCTGAATGGTACCATACCTTCATTTCTAGATCTGCATTTAGCCATATGTCTAGGTCACACTCCTGTATGAATGGTACCATACCTTCATTTCTAGATCTGCATTTAGCCATATGTCTAGGTCACACTCCTGTCTGAATGGTACCATTCCTTCATTTCCAGATCTGCATTGAGCCATATGTCTAGTTCACACTCCTGTCTGAATGGTACCATACCTTCATTTCCAGATCTGCATTTAGCCATATGTCTAGGTCACACTCCTGTCTGAATGGTACCATACCTTCATTTCCAGATCTGCATTTAGCCATATGTCTAGTTCACACTCCTGTCTGAATGGTACCATACCTTCATTTCCAGATCTGCATTGAGCCATATGTCTAGGTCACACTCCTGTCTGAATGATACCATACCTTCATTTCTAGATCTGCATTTAGCCATATGTCTAGGTCACACTCCTGTCTGAATGGTACCATACCTTCATTTCCAGATATGCATTTAGCCATATGTCTAGTTCACACTCCTGTCTGAATGGTACCATACCTTCATTTCCAGATCTGCATTTAGCCATATGTCTAGGTCACACTTGTGTATGAATGGTACCATACCTTCATTTCTAGATCTGCATTTAGCCATATGTCTAGTTCACACTCCTGTCTGAATGATACCATACCTTCATTTCCAGATATGCATTTAGCCATATGTCTAGTTCACACTCCTGTCTGAATGGTACCATACCTTCATTTCCAGATCTGCATTTAGCCATATGTCTAGGTCACACTTGTGTATGAATGGTACCATACCTTCATTTCTAGATGAGCCAATGACTGAGAGAAATCTAAGTCAGGGGAAGCCCCATGACCTCATGCACCACAGACTTGCTAGATCTGAGCGATGCTTACCTGCACATACCAATGCACCCTGGGAGTCAGCAACTTTGATTCGTAGCCGATTTCAGGGTGCTCCCCTTTGGGTTATGCACGTCTCCATCTGTGTTCACCAGTGTTGAAAAGGGTGGTGCTGCTGCTGCATTGTCGACAGTGCACATCAACCCATACCTAGATGACTGGTAGCTACACAACCAAAACAAGGGGTTGTTGGTCGAGCAAGTAAAGCTAACACAGCATATACTACACAAGTTGGGCTTCCTAGTAAATCAAGAAAAGTCCCATCCTCACCCAACACAGCGTTTGGGTTTCTGGGCATAGAGTTCGACACGGAGGCGGGCGACCATCGCAGGCTTGTTGCCTAGCACTAAGCGGCCTACATGTAGCCCAACATCTATTCAACGTTCCCTCTGTGTCTCTCCGAGAGCTGATGCATATCAATGGAATGATGACTTCAGTTCGCAGGGTACTTTCCCAAGCTGCGTTTCACAGCCGCCTCGGACAGAGCACTTTGTTGCACCACCGGGCTCACCTACAGGAACTGGAGAGGCGAGTAACTCTCTTGGATCAAGCGAGGAATGCCTTGCCATAAATATTCTTTGTACATCATGTCAGAAATATACAGATATATTGGTTTGATGATCCTATTAAAATTAGCCGAATGGTGGCCATTTTTGTGCTAAAAAATCATCAAAATTAAGCATTTCTGGCATTTATAGATAGATTTTGTTCAAACTCGGTACATACATTAGACATTATGGTTCCTGATGCACATTATTTTATTGTTTAGATCAGATTCAAAATGGCTGACTCGTGGCCATTTTGTTCCAATATCTCTCAATACGCGTTTGACGATCAGATACAAATGTCAATGATTTAAATGTTAAACAATCATCATAATCATGTTCCTGACATGTTTATGTTCCTGCTTTATTACTATAAACAAAACTATATATCTTAAATTCGATAACTAACAAGGACTGTGCCATGCATGGCTTTTTTTTCATGGGGTATAAGAGTCTAAGCATTAAAAGTAATAATAAAGGAAGACTGATCTGCATCTTTCATTGTATCCAATTCACACAGTCAATAAAAACAGGGACTATGTCATCATTGTATCCAATTCACAGTCAATAGAACAGGGACTGTGTCATCATTGTATCCAATTTCACAGTCAATAAAAACAGAGACTATTTCATCATTGTATCCAATTCACACAGTCAATAAAAACAGGGACTATGTCATCATTGTATCCAATTCACACAGTCAATAAAAACAGGGTCTATTTCATCATTGTATTCAATTCACACAGTCAATAAAAACAGGGTCTATTTCATCATTGTATTCAATTCACACAGTCAATAAAAACAGGTACTATTTCACCATTGTATCCAATTCACACAGTCAATAAAAACAGGGACTATGTTATCATTGTATCCAATTCACACAGTCAATACAAACAGGGACTATGTCATGATTGTATCCAATTCACACAGTCAATAAAAACAGGGACTATGTTATCATTGTATCCAATTCACACAGTCAATAAAAACAGGGACTATGTTATCATTGTATCCAATTCACACAGTCAATAAAAACAGGGACTATGTTATCATTGTATCCAATTCACACAGTCAATAAAAACAGGGACTATGTCATTGACAATGACTTCTTGCATATATTTTCTCTTCTATTCAGATTCATATGAAGACAATGCCCCTATCCATGTATCGATTGTTAACCGGACAAGAACAGCCTGCATTTCTCTAGTACAGATTTAATATATGCCGTTATTGAAGTTGTAATGTGTTAACTATAAGTCTCCACATGGGATGTATTCAATGTGGATGAAAGTTTACTGAGCAAAAAAAAAAAAAATTGGGTGGGTCAATATGGAATTTGTGCTGCCCACACCTGCCAGATACGGTTAGTTCGTTAGCATATTACAACTTTACTTTGTACAGTTACTTGTGAAATGTTGGTACATTGTAATATACTTTATTAATGTAAGATGGTAGGTGCTGTTTGCCTTCAGCAATGTATTGATTGATATGGACAAATGAATGAGTGACAAGGCTTGAACTTGTGCGAATTGAATCCATGTTAGTGAATAAAAAGCGCCGCTGCAGTAAACTCTATACAGATTGTTAACTGTGTCTTTCATGTTTAATATTCAAGGAACAATTTTGTTATTTCTGACTGACAATTTTGTTTTGTTTTCACATTACTGATAAACTATTATAAATTTATGGCTTGAAATTTAGGTCTAGAAATACAGTATTTATGTATACCGATAATTAAAAAAACTATTTAGAATGTGCAAAGTGACTATCAGTGAGGTGTCACCTGAGGGTTGAGTACACCATCAAGTAGCTATACTAAGTGAATTTCATTGATCAACAAAGCATTAAAGGTTTCCAATGTGTTGTTATTTGTGGTTAAGAGATTCCTTGTGGAAAGTGAAAAAAAGAACAAGTGCTGTCCAACGGTGTGCTTCCATACTGCCCAGTGAGATTATCATTGTGTTTAGTGGCCTCATTTCCATCAATCTTTTCCAAGTGCCTTTTCCTTTTTAATTCAATGTACATGTAAGTATTTTCAATACTGTACAAAAGTGAAATAGTGGTGTTTATTTAATGATGACTGTCTGCAACCAATCAACTAACATATTGTGCTGTGCTGATTTAGGCAACAAATATCTTAATTTGATTCTGCAGTGTAAACTTTTAATGTTGTCATGTCATGTCTTGGCTAAAAACTTGTTTTTGATACATTGTAATTTTAGTCAAACCCAGCAGGGATTAATATAGATAGCTTTCACATAAATAATTGCATGTAAGTTATTGAACAAATATTTGCAATATAATAGCTGTACATTGTTGGGTAGCTATTATAGACTATTTTGGGTAGCAGTAAAATATAGTGACACAATTGGGTACCTTTAAAAATTTTAGTTCTGTGAAAGATTTGTAATAATTGCTTTGTTTCCATGGAAACTAGGCACATCCAATTTATAAAATATTAGTGTTTTGTGCCTGAAATTTTCAGAATTAAGAAAACAAATGTATAATCATGACTTGCAATTTATCGTATATATTTGATGGTTAGCAATTTAAAAATAATTTTTGCGTTTAATTTGCATGTTACTTTAATCTGATATTTCTATGGAAATTTTGTTCTTCCCTGTGCATACACTTTTTTGGGGAATTCTGATTACTTCATGTAATGCATCCTCTAAACCAAAAACAAATAAAACAATTTTAAATGTGTTTTTAATTACTGCTTTATTCTAGTGACAGAAGAAATAAGTTAACTGTGAGTTGTCCCCAACAAGCATTGCAGTTGTTTGACTTCATATAAGGAAGTAGTGCATCTAGCAATAAATGTTTTTAAAGTACACAGTGACTTGGGGAAAATAAGATTACCATGTGAACAATTAAATTTACTGTTGCATATATACCTTAACAATGTCAGCCAACTGTATATGGAAATGAATAAATATTCGATTATTCCAGACACATTCTTTTCAGTTTACCTCCCACCTGAACCCAATTTCATATTTTACAATACGAGTTTATGTACTCACAATTCCCATCTATTCTGTACATTCCTGTTTAATAATGAACTATGTACCAATAAAATTGGCAATCGACTAAGAACCTACTAGACCAATTTTTTTTTTTTTTTTTGAAGAGTAAGGAGATTGTGTAGAAAAACTCAGAAATATGCCATTTGGAAGTCTCTGAAAGCAAGGTATTTACTATACCTGAGATCAAGAATGCTTCTAACCTGCTGGGAGTGAACAGGTATTCTAGTTCCTGAGCGGACACAGTCTGAAAACGGGGACTTATGGATTGACCTCTGTGTGTGTTTGCATGCGTGCGTGCATCTGGACCTATATCATAGACTTGCCAGGACCAATTACTTTCAAACTTCACACATACATCGTACATAATATTATACATATGCACATAAATTTGTTTCATGTTCTATTAAAAAATTATCAAATATCAAGCATTTATGGCATTCATGAATAGATTTTGTTCAAACATTTTGTACATACATTAGACATGGGTTCCTGATGCACATCATTTTATTTTTCAGATCGGATTTAAAATTGCCAACTAGTGGCCATTTTGTTTTAATGAATGCAGTTCTAGTGCCATATATCTGCCATGCTTTGACTGATTATACTGAAATCTAAGTGGCAAAGTACGGCAACATAGTGGCAAATAACGGCAACGTAGTGTCAAAATACGGCAAATTACGGCAAAGTAGTAGCAAATTACGGCAAAGTGGTGACAAAGTACAGGAAAGTAGAGGCAACGTACGACATAGTAGTGGCAAAGTGCTGTAAAGTAGTGCCAAGGTAGTGGCAAAGTGGTGGGAAAGTACGGCAAAGTAGTGGCAAAGTAGTAGTAAAGTACGGGAAAGTAGTGGCAAAGTACAGCAATGTAGTGGCAAATAACGGCAATGTAGTGTCAAAATACGGCAAAGTCGTAGCAAATTACGGCAAAGTGGTGACAAAGTACAGGAAAGTAGAGGCAACGTACAACATAGTAAAGGCAAAGTACTGCAAAATAGTGGTAAAGTACTGCAAAGTAATGGCAAAGTACGGCAAAGCAGTGGCAAATTACTGCAAAGTAGTGGCAAAATACGGCAAAGTAGTGGCAAAGTCCAGCAAAGTAGTGCAAAATAGTGGCAAAGTACTGAAAAGTCGTGGCAAAGTAGTGGAAAAAGAGTGGCAAAGTACTGCAAAGTAGTGGCAAAGAACTGCAAAATAGTGGCAAAGTACGGTAAAGTACGGCAAAGTAGTGGAAAAAGAGTGGCAAAGTACGGTAAAGTAGTGGCAAAGTATTGGCAATATACGGCAAAGTAGTGGCAAAGTGCTGTAAAGTAGTGCCAAGGTAGTGGCAAAGTACGGCAAAGTGGTGGGAAAGTACGGCAAAGTAGTGGCAAAGTAAGACAAAGTAGTAGCAAAGTACGGGAAAGTAGTGGCAAAGTAGAGGCAAAGTACAGCAAAGTAGTGGAAAATGAGTGGTAAAATACTGCAAAGTAGTGGCAAAGTTCTCCTAAGAAGTGGCAAAGTACAGCAATGTAGTGGCAAATAACGGCAACGTAGTGTCAAAATACGGCAAAGTAGTGACAAATTACGGCAAAGTAGTGGCAAAGTACGGCAAGTAGTGACAATGTACGGGAAAGTAGAGGCAACGTACGGCCTAGTAAAGGCAAAGTACTGCAAAATAGTGGCAAAGTACTGCAAAGTAGTGGTAAAGTACTGCAATGTAGTGCAAAATAGTGGCAAAGTACTGAAAAGTCGTGGCAAAGTAGTGGAAAAAGAGTGGCAAAGTACTGCAAATTAGTGGCAAAGAACTGCAAAATAGTGGCAAAGTACGGTAAAGTAGTGGCAAAGTACGGCAAAGTAGTAGAAAAAGAGTGGCAAAGTAGTGGCAAAGAACTGCAAAATAGTGGCAAAGTACGGTAAAGTAGTGGCAAAGTATGGCAAAGTATTGGCAATATACGGCAAAGTAGTGGCAAAGTGCTGTAAAGTAGTGCCAAGGTAGTGGCAAAGTAGTAGCAAAGTACAGCAAAGTGGTGGGAAAGTACGGCAAAGTAGTGGCAAAGTAAGACAAAGTAGTAGCAAAGTACGGGAAAGTAGTGGCAAAGTACGGCAAAGTACAGCAGCAAGTAGTGGAAAATGAGTGGCAAAATACTAAAAAGTAGTGGCAAAGTTCTCCTAAGAAGTGGCAAAGTACAGCAATGTAGTGGCAAATAACTGCAACGTAGTGTCAAAATATGGCAAAGTAGTGGCAAATTACGGCAAAGTAGTGGCAAAGTACGGCAAGTAGTGACAATGTACGGGAAAGTAGAGGCAAAGTACGGCCTAGTAAAGGCAAAGTACTGCAAAATAGTGGCAAAGTACTGCAAAGTAGTGGTAAAGTACTGCAATGTAGTGGCAAAGTACGGCAAAGTAGTGGCAAAGTATGGAAAAGTAGTGGCAAAGTTCGTTAAAGTATGGCAAAGTAGTGGCAAAGTACAGCAAAGTAGTGGCAAATAAAGGCAACGTAGTGTCAAAATACGGCAAAGTAGTGGCAAATTACGGCAAAGTAGTAGCAAATTACGGCAAAGTGGTGACAAAGTACAGGAAAGTAGAGGCAACGTACGACATAGTAGTGGCAAAGTGCTGTAAAGTAGTGCCAAGGTAGTGGCAAAGTGGTGGGAAAGTACGGCAAAGGAGTGGCAAAGTAGTAGTAAAGTACGGGAAAGTAGTGGCAAAGTACAGCAATGTAGTGGCAAATAACGGCAACGTAGTGTCAAAATACGGCAAAGTCGTAGCAAATTACGGCAAAGTACGGCAAAGTGGTGACAAAGTACAGGAAAGTAGAGGCAACGTACGACATAGTAAAGGCAAAGTACTGCAAAATAGTGGTAAAGTACTGCAAAGTAATGGCAAAGTACGGCAAAGCAGTGGCAAATTACTGCAAAGTAGTGGCAAAATACGGCAAAGTAGTGGCAAAGTCCAGCAAAGTAGTGCAAAATAGTGGCAAAGTACTGAAAAGTCGTGGCAAAGTAGTGGCAAAGTAGTGGAAAAAGAGTGGCAAAGTACTGCAAAGTAGTGGCAAAGAACTGCAAAATAGTGGCAAAGTACGGTAAAGTAGTGGCAAAGTACGGCAAAGTAGTGGAAAAAGAGTGGCAAAGTACGGTAAAGTAGTGGCAAAGTATGGCAAAGTATTGGCAATATACGGCAAAGTAGTGGCAAAGTGCTGTAAAGTAGTGCCAAGGTAGTGGCAAAGTACGGCAAAGTGGTGGGAAAGTACGGCAAAGTAGTGGCAAAGTAAGACAAAGTAGTAGCAAAGTACGGGAAAGTAGTGGCAAAGTAGAGGCAAAGTACAGCAAAGTAGTGGAAAATGAGTGGTAAAATACTGCAAAGTAGTGGCAAAGTTCTCCTAAGAAGTGGCAAAGTACAGCAATGTAGTGGCAAATAACGGCAACGTAGTGTCAAAATACGGCAAAGTAGTGACAAATTACGGCAAAGTAGTGGCAAAGTACGGCAAGTAGTGACAATGTACGGGAAAGTAGAGGCAACGTACGGCCTAGTAAAGGCAAAGTACTGCAAAATAGTGGCAAAGTACTGCAAAGTAGTGGTAAAGTACTGCAATGTAGTGGCAAAGTACGGCAAAGTAGTGGCAAAGTATGGAAAAGTAGTGGCAAAGTTCGGTAAAGTATGGCAAAGTAGTGGCCATGTAAGGCAAAGTACTGCAAAGTAGTGGCAAAGTAGTGGCAAAGTATGGCAAGGTAGTGGCAAAGTACTGCAAAGTAGTGGCAAAGTACGGTAATGTAGTGGCAAAGAAAGGCAAAGTACGGCAAAGTAGTGGCAAAGTACGGCAAAGTACTGCCAAAGTAGTGGCAAAGTACTGCAAAGTAGTGGCAAAGTACAGCAAAGTAGTGGCAAATTACGGCAAAGTAGTAGCAAATTACGGCAAAGTGGTGACAAAGTACAGGAAAGTAGAGGCAACGTACGACATAGTAGTGGCAAAGTGCTGTAAAGTAGTGGCAAAGTAGGGCAAAGTGGTGGGAAAGTGTGGCAAAGTAAGACAAAGTAGTAGCAAAGTATGGGAAAGTAGTGGCAAAGTACAGCAATGTAGTGGCAAATAACGGCAACGTAGTGTCAAAATACGGCAAAGTCGTTGCAAATTACGGCAAAGTAGTGGCAAAGTATGGCAAAGTGGTGACAAAGTACAGGAAAGTAGAGGCAACGTACGACATAGTAAAGGCAAAGTACTGCAAAATAGTGGTAGAGTACTGCAAAGTGATGGCAAAGTACGGCAAAGCAGTGGCAAATTACTGCAAAGTAGTGGCAAAGTGGTGGCAAAGTAGTGGCAAAATACGGCAAAGTAGTGGCAAAGTCCAGCAAAGTAGTGCAAAATAGTGGCAAAGTACTGAAAAGTCGTGGCAAAGTAGTGGAAAAAGAGTGGCAAAGTACTGCAAATTAGTGGCAAAGAACTGCAAAATAGTGGCAAAGTACGGTAAAGTAGTGGCAAAGTACGGCAAAGTAGTGGAAAAAGAGTGGCAAAGTAGTGGCAAAGAACTGCAAAATAGTGGCAAAGTACGGTAAAGTAGTGGCAAAGTATGGCAAAGTATTGGCAATATACGGCAAAGTAGTGGCAAAGTGCTGTAAAGTAGTACCAAGGTAGTGGAAAAGTAGTGGCAAAGTAGTAGCAAAGTACGGCAAAGTGGTGGGAAAGTACGGCAAAGTAGTGGCAAAGTAAGACAAAGTAGTAGCAAAGTACGGGAAAGTAGTGGCAAAGTACGGCAAAGTAGAGGCAAAGTACAGCAAAGTAGTGGAAAATGAGTGGCAAAATACTAAAAAGAAGTGGCAAAGTTCTCCTAAGAAGTGGCAAAGTACAGCAATGTAGTGGCAAATAACTGCAACGTAGTGTCAAAATATGGCAAAGTAGTGGCAAATTACGGCAAAGTAGTGGCAAAGTACGGCAAGTAGTGACAATGTACGGGAAAGTAGAGGCAACGTACGGCCTAGTAAAGGCAAAGTACAGCAAAGTAGTGGCAAAGTACGGCAAAGTAGTGGTAAAGTACTGCAATGTAGTGGCAAAGTACGGCAAAGTAGTGGCAAAGTATGGAAAGTAGTGGCAAAGTTCGGTAAAGTATGGCAAAGTAGTGGCCATGTAAGGCAAAGTACTGCAAAGTAGTGGCAAAGTACAGCAAAGTAGTGGCAAAGTATGGCAATGTAGTGGCAAAGTACTGCAAAGTAGTGGCAAAGTACGGTAAAGTAGTGGCAAAGTACGGTGAAGTAGTGGCAAAGTACTGCAAAGTAGTGGCAAAGAAAGGAAAAGTAGTGGCAAAGTACGGCAAAGTATGGCAAAGTACTGCCAAAGTAGTGGCAAAGTACTGCAAATAGTGGCAAAGTACGGAAAAGTAGTGGCAAAGTTTGACAAAGTAGTGGCAAAGTACGGCAAAGTAGTGGCCATGTAAGGCAAAGTAGTGGCAAAGTACTGCAAAGTAGTGGCAAAGTACAGCAAAGTAGTGGCAAAGTATGGCAATGTATGGCAAAGTACGGCAAAGTAGTCGGAAAGTACGGCAAAGTAGTGACAAAGTACGGCAAAGTAGTGGCAAATTATGGGAAAGTAGTGGCAAAGTACGGTAAAGTACTGGCAAAGTACGGCAAAGTAGTGGCAAAGTACGGCAAAGTAGTAGCAAAGTACTGCAAAGTAGTGGCAAAGTACGGCAAATTAGAGACAAAGTATGGCAAAGTGGTGGGAAAGTACGGCAAAGTAGTGGCAAAGTACGGCAAAGTAGTGGTAAAGTATGGGAAAGTAGTGGCAAAGTACGGGAAAGTAGTGGCAAAGTTCGACAAAGTAGTAGCAAAGTACGGGAAAGTAGTGGCACAGTACGGCAAAGTAGCGGCAAAGTACGGCAAAGTAGTGGCAAAGTACGGCAAAGTAGTGCCAAAGTACTGCAAAGTCGTGGCAAAGTACGGCAAAGTTGTGGCAAAGTAGTGGAAAAAGAGTGGCAAAGTACTGCAAAGTAGTGGCAAAGTACTGCAAAATAGTGGCAAAGTACGGTAAAGTAGTGGCAAAGTATGGTAAAGTACTGGCAAAGTAAGGCAAAGTAGTCGCAATGAAAGGCAAAGTAGTGGCAAAGTACTGCAAAGTGGTGGCAAAGTGGTGGC
The DNA here is from genome assembly GCF_978046115.1 of Saccoglossus kowalevskii. NCBI lineage: Eukaryota > Metazoa > Hemichordata > Enteropneusta > Harrimaniidae > Saccoglossus > Saccoglossus kowalevskii. Next base: position 413,378 of record NC_140653.1, on the reverse strand, counting down.
AAAGTAGTGGCAAAATAGTGGCAAAGTAGTGGCAAATAGTGGCAAAGTATGGAAAAGTAGTGGCAAAGTTCGGTAAAGTAATGGCAAAGTATGGCAAAGTAGTGGCCATGTAAAGCAAAGTACTGCAAAGTAGTGGCAAAGTACAGCAAAGTAGTGGCAAAGTATGGCAATGTAGTGGCAAAGTACTGCAAAGTACGGTAAAGTAGTGGCAAAGTACGGGGAAGTAGTGGCAAAGTAGTGGCAAAGTAAGGCAAAGTAGAGGCAAAGTACTGCAAAGTAGTGGCAAAATAGTAGCAAAGAAAGGCAAAGTAGTGGCAAAGTATGGCAAAGTAGTGCAAAGCACGGCAAAGTAGTGCCAAAGTAGTGGCAAAGTACTGCAAATAGTGGCAAAGTGCGGAAAAGTAGTGGCAAAGTTCGACAAAGTAGTGGCAAAGTACGGCAAAGTAGTGGCAAAGTACTGCAAAGTAGTGGCAAAGTACAGCAAAGTAGTGGCAAAGTATGGCAATGCATGGCAAAGTACGGCAAAGTAGTCGGAAAGTTCGGCAAAGTAGTGACAAAGTATGGCAAAGTAGTGGCAAAGTACTGCAAAGTAGTGGCAAAATAGTGGCAAAGAAAGGCAAAGTAGTGGCAAAGTATGGCAAAGTAGTGGCAAAGCACGGCAAAGTAGTGGCCATGTAAGGCAAAGTAGTGGCAAAGTACTGCAAAGTAGTGGCAAAGTACAGCAAAGTAGTGGCAAAGTATGGCAATGTATGGCAAAGTTCGGCAAAGTAGTCGGAAAGTACGGCAAAGTAGTGACAAAGTACGGCAAAGTAGTGGCAAATTATGGGAAAGTAGTGGCAAAGTACGGTAAAGTACTGGCAAAGTACGGCAAAGTAGTGGCAAAGTACAGCAAAGTAGTAGCAAAGTACTGCAAAGTAGTGGCAAAGTACGGCAAATTAGAGACAAAGTATGGCAAAGTGGTGGGAAAGTATGGCAAAGTAGTGGCAAAGTACGGCAAAGTAGTGGTAAAGTATGGGAAAGTAGTGGCAAAGTACGGGAGAGTAGTGGCAAAGATCGACAAAGTAGTAGCAAAGTACGGCACAGTAGTGGCACAGTACGGCAAAGTAGTGGCAAAGTATGGCAAAGTAGTGCCAAAGTACTGCAAAGTCGTGGCAAAGTACAGCAAAGTAGTGGCAAAGTATGGCAATGTATGGCAAAGTACGGCAAAGTAGTCGGAAAGTACGGCAAAGTAGTGACAAAGTACGGCAAAGTAGTGGCAAATTATGGGAAAGTAGTGGCAAAGTACGGTAAAGTACTGGCAAAGTACGGCAAAGTAGTGGCAAAGTACGGCAAAGTAGTAGCAAAGTACTGCAAAGTAGTGGCAAAGTACGGCAAATTAGAGACAAAGTATGGCAAAGTGGTGGGAAAGTACGGCAAAGTAGTGGCAAAGTACGGCAAAGTAGTGGTAAAGTATGGGAAAGTAGTGGCAAAGTACGGGAAAGTAGTGGCAAAGTTCGACAAAGTAGTAGCAAAGTACGGGAAAGTAGTGGCACAGTACGGCAAAGTAGCGGCAAAGTACGGCAAAGTAGTGGCAAAGTACGGCAAAGTAGTGCCAAAGTACTGCAAAGTCGTGGCAAAGTACGGCAAAGTTGTGGCAAAGTAGTGGAAAAAGAGTGGCAAAGTACTGCAAAGTAGTGGCAAAGTACTGCAAAATAGTGGCAAAGTACGGTAAAGTAGTGGCAAAGTATGGTAAAGTACTGGCAAAGTAAGGCAAAGTAGTCGCAATGAAAGGCAAAGTAGTGGCAAAGTACTGCAAAGTGGTGGCAAAGTGGTGGCAAAGTAGTGGCAAAATAGTGGCAAAGTAGTGGCAAATAGTGGCAAAGTATGGAAAAGTAGTGGCAAAGTTCGGTAAAGTAATGGCAAAGTATGGCAAAGTAGTGGCCATGTAAAGCAAAGTACTGCAAAGTAGTGGCAAAGTACAGCAAAGTAGTGGCAAAGTATGGCAATGTAGTGGCAAAGTACTGCAAAGTACGGTAAAGTAGTGGCAAAGTACGGGGAAGTAGTGGCAAAGTAGTGGCAAAGTAAGGCAAAGTAGAGGCAAAGTACTGCAAAGTAGTGGCAAAATAGTAGCAAAGAAAGGCAAAGTAGTGGCAAAGTATGGCAAAGTAGTGCAAAGCACGGCAAAGTAGTGCCAAAGTAGTGGCAAAGTACTGCAAATAGTGGCAAAGTGCGGAAAAGTAGTGGCAAAGTTCGACAAAGTAGTGGCAAAGTACGGCAAAGTAGTGGCAAAGTACTGCAAAGTAGTGGCAAAGTACAGCAAAGTAGTGGCAAAGTATGGCAATGCATGGCAAAGTACGGCAAAGTAGTCGGAAAGTTCGGCAAAGTAGTGACAAAGTATGGCAAAGTAGTGGCAAAGTACTGCAAAGTAGTGGCAAAATAGTGGCAAAGAAAGGCAAAGTAGTGGCAAAGTATGGCAAAGTAGTGGCAAAGCACGGCAAAGTAGTGGCCATGTAAGGCAAAGTAGTGGCAAAGTACTGCAAAGTAGTGGCAAAGTACAGCAAAGTAGTGGCAAAGTATGGCAATGTATGGCAAAGTTCGGCAAAGTAGTCGGAAAGTACGGCAAAGTAGTGACAAAGTACGGCAAAGTAGTGGCAAATTATGGGAAAGTAGTGGCAAAGTACGGTAAAGTACTGGCAAAGTACGGCAAAGTAGTGGCAAAGTACAGCAAAGTAGTAGCAAAGTACTGCAAAGTAGTGGCAAAGTACGGCAAATTAGAGACAAAGTATGGCAAAGTGGTGGGAAAGTATGGCAAAGTAGTGGCAAAGTACGGCAAAGTAGTGGTAAAGTATGGGAAAGTAGTGGCAAAGTACGGGAGAGTAGTGGCAAAGATCGACAAAGTAGTAGCAAAGTACGGCACAGTAGTGGCACAGTACGGCAAAGTAGTGGCAAAGTATGGCAAAGTAGTGCCAAAGTACTGCAAAGTCGTGGCAAAGTACGGCAAAGTTGTGGCAAAGTAGTGGAAAAAGAGTGGCAACGTACGACATAGTAGTGGCAAAGTGCTGTAAAGTAGTGCCAAGGTAGTGGCAAAGTGGTGGGAAAGTACGGCAAAGTAGTGGCAAAGTAGTAGTAAAGTACGGGAAAGTAGTGGCAAAGTACAGCAATGTAGTGGCAAATAACGGCAACGTAGTGTCAAAATACGGCAAAGTCGTAGCAAATTACGGCAAAGTACGGCAAAGTGGTGACAAAGTACAGGAAAGTAGAGGCAACGTACGACATAGTAAAGGCAAAGTACTGCAAAATAGTGGTAAAGTACTGCAAAGTAATGGCAAAGTACGGCAAAGCAGTGGCAAATTACTGCAAAGTAGTGGCAAAATACGGCAAAGTAGTGGCAAAGTCCAGCAAAGTAGTGCAAAATAGTGGCAAAGTACTGAAAAGTCGTGGCAAAGTAGTGGCAAAGTAGTGGAAAAAGAGTGGCAAAGTACTGCAAAGTAGTGGCAAAGAACTGCAAAATAGTGGCAAAGTACGGTAAAGTAGTGGCAAAGTACGGCAAAGTAGTGGAAAAAGAGTGGCAAAGTACGGTAAAGTAGTGGCAAAGTATGGCAAAGTATTGGCAATATACGGCAAAGTAGTGGCAAAGTGCTGTAAAGTAGTGCCAAGGTAGTGGCAAAGTACGGCAAAGTGGTGGGAAAGTACGGCAAAGTAGTGGCAAAGTAAGACAAAGTAGTAGCAAAGTACGGGAAAGTAGTGGCAAAGTAGAGGCAAAGTACAGCAAAGTAGTGGAAAATGAGTGGTAAAATACTGCAAAGTAGTGGCAAAGTTCTCCTAAGAAGTGGCAAAGTACAGCAATGTAGTGGCAAATAACGGCAACGTAGTGTCAAAATACGGCAAAGTAGTGACAAATTACGGCAAAGTAGTGGCAAAGTACGGCAAGTAGTGACAATGTACGGGAAAGTAGAGGCAACGTACGGCCTAGTAAAGGCAAAGTACTGCAAAATAGTGGCAAAGTACTGCAAAGTAGTGGTAAAGTACTGCAATGTAGTGGCAAAGTACGGCAAAGTAGTGGCAAAGTATGGAAAAGTAGTGGCAAAGTTCGGTAAAGTATGGCAAAGTAGTGGCCATGTAAGGCAAAGTACTGCAAAGTAGTGGCAAAGTAGTGGCAAAGTATGGCAAGGTAGTGGCAAAGTACTGCAAAGTAGTGGCAAAGTACGGTAAAGTAGTGGCAAAGTACTGCAAAGTAGTGGCAAAGAAAGGCAAAGTACGGCAAAGTAGTGGCAAAGTACGGCAAAGTACTGCCAAAGTAGTGGCAAAGTACTGCAAAGTAGTGGCAAAGTACAGCAAAGTAGTGGCAAATTACGGCAAAGTAGTAGCAAATTACGGCAAAGTGGTGACAAAGTACAGGAAAGTAGAGGCAACGTACGACATAGTAGTGGCAAAGTGCTGTAAAGTAGTGGCAAAGTAGGGCAAAGTGGTGGGAAAGTGTAGCAAAGTAAGACAAAGTAGTAGCAAAGTATGGGAAAGTAGTGGCAAAGTACAGCAATGTAGTGGCAAATAACGGCAACGTAGTGTCAAAATACGGCAAAGTCGTAGCAAATTACGGCAAAGTAGTGGCAAAGTATGGCAAAGTGGTGACAAAGTACAGGAAAGTAGAGGCAACGTACGACATAGTAAAGGCAAAGTACTGCAAAATAGTGGTAGAGTACTGCAAAGTAATGGCAAAGTACGGCAAAGCAGTGGCAAATTACTGCAAAGTAGTGGCAAAGTGGTGGCAAAGTAGTGGCAAAATACGGCAAAGTAGTGGCAAAGTCCAGCAAAGTAGTGCAAAATAGTGGCAAAGTACTGAAAAGTCGTGGCAAAGTAGTGGAAAAAGAGTGGCAAAGTACTGCAAATTAGTGGCAAAGAACTGCAAAATAGTGGCAAAGTACGGTAAAGTAGTGGCAAAGTACGGCAAAGTAGTGGAAAAAGAGTGGCAAAGTAGTGGCAAAGAACTGCAAAATAGTGGCAAAGTACGGCAAAGTAGTGGCAAAGTACGGCAAAGTAGTGGCAAAGTACGGCAAAGTAGTGCCAAAGTACTGCAATGTAGTGGCAAAGTACGGCAAAGTAGTGGCAAAGTATGGAAAAGTAGTGGCAAAGTTCGGTAAAGTATGGCAAAGTAGTGGCCATGTAAGGCAAAGTACTGCAAAGTAGTGGCAAAGTAGTGGCAAAGTATGGCAAGGTAGTGGCAAAGTACTGCAAAGTAGTGGCAAAGTACGGTAAAGTAGTGGCAAAGTACTGCAAAGTAGTGGCAAAGAAAGGCAAAGTACGGCAAAGTAGTGGCAAAGTACGGCAAAGTACTGCCAAAGTAGTGGCAAAGTACTGCAAAGTAGTGGCAAAGTACAGCAAAGTAGTGGCAAATTACGGCAAAGTAGTAGCAAATTACGGCAAAGTGGTGACAAAGTACAGGAAAGTAGAGGCAACGTACGACATAGTAGTGGCAAAGTGCTGTAAAGTAGTGGCAAAGTAGGGCAAAGTGGTGGGAAAGTGTAGCAAAGTAAGACAAAGTAGTAGCAAAGTATGGGAAAGTAGTGGCAAAGTACAGCAATGTAGTGGCAAATAACGGCAACGTAGTGTCAAAATACGGCAAAGTCGTAGCAAATTACGGCAAATTAGTGGCAAAGTATGGCAAAGTGGTGACAAAGTACAGGAAAGTAGAGGCAACGTACGACATAGTAAAGGCAAAGTACTGCAAAATAGTGGTAGAGTACTGCAAAGTAATGGCAAAGTACGGCAAAGCAGTGACAAATTACTTCAAAGTAGTGGCAAAGTGGTGGCAAAGTAGTGGCAAAATACGGCAAAGTAGTGGCAAAGTCCAGCAAAGTAGTGCAAAATAGTGGCAAAGTACTGAAAAGTCGTGGCAAAGTAGTGGAAAAAGAGTGGCAAAGTACTGCAAATTAGTGGCAAAGAACTGCAAAATAGTGGCAAAGTACGGTAAAGTAGTGGCAAAGTACGGCAAAGTAGTGGAAAAAGAGTGGCAAAGTAGTGGCAAAGAACTGCAAAATAGTGGCAAAGTACGGTAAAGTAGTGGCAAAGTATGGCAAAGTATTGGCAATATACGGCAAAGTAGTGGCAAAGTGCTGTAAAGTAGTGCCAAGGTAGTGGAAAAGTAGTGGCAAAGTAGTAGCAAAGTACAGCAAAGTGGTGGGAAAGTACGGCAAAGTAGTGGCAAAGTAAGACAAAGTAGTAGCAAAGTACGGGAAAGTAGTGGCAAAGTACAGCAAAGTAGAGGCAAAGTACAGCAAAGTAGTGGAAAATGAGTGGCAAAATACTAAAAAGTAGTGGCAAAGTTCTCCTAAGAAGTGGCAAAGTACAGCAATGTAGTGGCAAATAACTGCAACGTAGTGTCAAAATATGGCAAAGTAGTGGCAAATTACGGCAAAGTAGTGGCAAAGTACGGCAAGTAGTGACAATGTACGGGAAAGTAGAGGCAAAGTACGGCCTAGTAAAGGCAAAGTACTGCAAAATAGTGGCAAAGTACTGCAAAGTAGTGGTAAAGTACTGCAATGTAGTGGCAAAGTACGGCAAAGTAGTGGCAAAGTATGGAAAAGTAGTGGCAAAGTTCGTTAAAGTATGGCAAAGTAGTGGCCATGTAAGGCAAAGTACTGCAAAGTAGTGGCAAAGTACAGCAAAGTAGTGGCAAATAAAGGCAACGTAGTGTCAAAATACGGCAAAGTAGTGGCAAATTACGGCAAAGTAGTAGCAAATTACGGCAAAGTGGTGACAAAGTACAGGAAAGTAGAGGCAACGTACGACATAGTAGTGGCAAAGTGCTGTAAAGTAGTGCCAAGGTAGTGGCAAAGTGGTGGGAAAGTACGGCAAAGGAGTGGCAAAGTAGTAGTAAAGTACGGGAAAGTAGTGGCAAAGTACAGCAATGTAGTGGCAAATAACGGCAACGTAGTGTCAAAATACGGCAAAGTCGTAGCAAATTACGGCAAAGTACGGCAAAGTGGTGACAAAGTACAGGAAAGTAGAGGCAACGTACGACATAGTAAAGGCAAAGTAGTGCAAAATAGTGGCAAAGTACTGAAAAGTCGTGGCAAAGTAGTGGCAAAGTAGTGGAAAAAGAGTGGCAAAGTACTGCAAAGTAGTGGCAAAGAACTGCAAAATAGTGGCAAAGTACGGTAAAGTAGTGGCAAAGTACGGCAAAGTAGTGGAAAAAGAGTGGCAAAGTACGGTAAAGTAGTGGCAAAGTATGGCAAAGTATTGGCAATATACGGCAAAGTAGTGGCAAAGTGCTGTAAAGTAGTGCCAAGGTAGTGGCAAAGTACGGCAAAGTGGTGAGAAAGTACGGCAAAGTAGTGGCAAAGTAAGACAAAGTAGTAGCAAAGTACGGGAAAGTAGTGGCAAAGTAGAGGCAAAGTACAGCAAAGTAGTGGAAAATGAGTGGTAAAATACTGCAAAGTAGTGGCAAAGTTCTCCTAAGAAGTGGCAAAGTACAGCAATGTAGTGGCAAATAACGGCAACGTAGTGTCAAAATACGGCAAAGTAGTGACAAATTACGGCAAAGTAGTGGCAAAGTACGGCAAGTAGTGACAATGTACGGGAAAGTAGAGGCAACGTACGGCCTAGTAAAGGCAAAGTACTGCAAAATAGTGGCAAAGTACTGCAAAGTAGTGGTAAAGTACTGCAATGTAGTGGCAAAGTACGGCAAAGTAGTGGCAAAGTATGGAAAAGTAGTGGCAAAGTTCGGTAAAGTATGGCAAAGTAGTGGCCATGTAAGGCAAAGTACTGCAAAGTAGTGGCAAAGTAGTGGCAAAGTATGGCAAGGTAGTGGCAAAGTACTGCAAAGTAGTGGCAAAGTACGGTAAAGTAGTGGCAAAGAAAGGCAAAGTACGGCAAAGTAGTGGCAAAGTACGGCAAAGTACTGCCAAAGTAGTGGCAAAGTACTGCAAAGTAGTGGCAAAGTACAGCAAAGTAGTGGCAAATTACGGCAAAGTAGTAGCAAATTACGGCAAAGTGGTGACAAAGTACAGGAAAGTAGAGGCAACGTACGACATAGTAGTGGCAAAGTGCTGTAAAGTAGTGGCAAAGTAGGGCAAAGTGGTGGGAAAGTGTGGCAAAGTAAGACAAAGTAGTAGCAAAGTATGGGAAAGTAGTGGCAAAGTACAGCAATGTAGTGGCAAATAACGGCAACGTAGTGTCAAAATACGGCAAAGTCGTAGCAAATTACGGCAAAGTAGTGGCAAAGTATGGCAAAGTGGTGACAAAGTACAGGAAAGTAGAGGCAACGTACGACATAGTAAAGGCAAAGTACTGCAAAATAGTGGTAGAGTACTGCAAAGTGATGGCAAAGTACGGCAAAGCAGTGGCAAATTACTGCAAAGTAGTGGCAAAGTGGTGGCAAAGTAGTGGCAAAATACGGCAAAGTAGTGGCAAAGTCCAGCAAAGTAGTGCAAAATAGTGGCAAAGTACTGAAAAGTCGTGGCAAAGTAGTGGAAAAAGAGTGGCAAAGTACTGCAAATTAGTGGCAAAGAACTGCAAAATAGTGGCAAAGTACGGTAAAGTAGTGGCAAAGTACGGCAAAGTAGTGGAAAAAGAGTGGCAAAGTAGTGGCAAAGAACTGCAAAATAGTGGCAAAGTACGGTAAAGTAGTGGCAAAGTATGGCAAAGTATTGGCAATATACGGCAAAGTAGTGGCAAAGTGCTGTAAAGTAGTGCCAAGGTAGTGGAAAAGTAGTGGCAAAGTAGTAGCAAAGTACGGCAAAGTGGTGGGAAAGTACGGCAAAGTAGTGGCAAAGTAAGACAAAGTAGTAGCAAAGTACGGGAAAGTAGTGGCAAAGTACGGCAAAGTAGAGGCAAAGTACAGCAAAGTAGTGGAAAATGAGTGGCAAAATACTAAAAAGAAGTGGCAAAGTTCTCCTAAGAAGTGGCAAAGTACAGCAATGTAGTGGCAAATAACTGCAACGTAGTGTCAAAATATGGCAAAGTAGTGGCAAATTACGGCAAAGTAGTGGCAAAGTACGGCAAGTAGTGACAATGTACGGGAAAGTAGAGGCAACGTACGGCCTAGTAAAGGCAAAGTACTGCAAAATAGTGGCAAAGTACTGCAAAGTAGTGGTAAAGTACTGCAATGTAGTGGCAAAGTACGGCAAAGTAGTGGCAAAGTATGGAAAGTAGTGGCAAAGTTCGGTAAAGTATGGCAAAGTAGTGGCCATGTAAGGCAAAGTACTGCAAAGTAGTGGCAAAGTACAGCAAAGTAGTGGCAAAGTATGGCAATGTAGTGGCAAAGTACTGCAAAGTAGTGGCAAAGTACGGTAAAGTAGTGGCAAAGTACGGTGAAGTAGTGGCAAAGTACTGCAAAGTAGTGGCAAAGAAAGGCAAAGTAGTGGCAAAGTACGGCAAAGTATGGCAAAGTACTGCCAACGTAGTGGCAAAGTACTGCAAATAGTGGCAAAGTACGGAAAAGTAGTGGCAAAGTTTGACAAAGTAGTGGCAAAGTACGGCAAAGTAGTGGCCATGTAAGGCAAAGTAGTGGCAAAGTACTGCAAAGTAGTGGCAAAGTACAGCAAAGTAGTGGCAAAGTATGGCAATGTATGGCAAAGTACGGCAAAGTAGTCGGAAAGTACGGCAAAGTAGTGACAAAGTACGGCAAAGTAGTGGCAAATTATGGGAAAGTAGTGGCAAAGTACAGTAAAGTACTGGCAAAGTACGGCAAAGTAGTGGCAAAGTACGGCAAAGTAGTAGCAAAGTACTGCAAAGTAGTGGCAAAGTACGGCAAATTAGAGACAAAGTATGGCAAAGTGGTGGGAAAGTACGGCAAAGTAGTGGCAAAGTACGGCAAAGTAGTGGTAAAGTATGGGAAAGTAGTGGCAAAGTACGGGAAAGTAGTGGCAAAGTTCGACAAAGTAGTAGCAAAGTACGGGAAAGTAGTGGCACAGTACGGCAAAGTAGCGGCAAAGTAGCGGCAAAGTAGTGGCAAAGTACGGCAAAGTAGTGCCAAAGTACTGCAAAGTCGTGGCAAAGTACGGCAAAGTTGTGGCAAAGTAGTGGAAAAAGAGTGGCAAAGTACTGCAAAGTAGTGGCAAAGTACTGCAATATAGTGGCAAAGTACGGTAAAGTAGTGGCAAAGTATGGTAAAGTACTGGCAAAGTAAGGCAAAGTAGTCGCAATGAAAGGCAAAGTAGTGGCAAAGTACTGCAAAGTGGTGGCAAAGTGGTGGCAAAGTAGTGGCAAAATAGTGGCAAAGTAGTGGCAAATAGTGGCAAAGTATGGAAAAGTAGTGGCAAAGTTCGGTAAAGTAATGGCAAAGTATGGCAAAGTAGTGGCCATGTAAAGCAAAGTACTGCAAAGTAGTGGCAAAGTACAGCAAAGTAGTGGCAAAGTATGGCAATGTAGTGGCAAAGTACTGCAAAGTACGGTAAAGTAGTGGCAAAGTACGGGGAAGTAGTGGCAAAGTAGTGGCAAAGTAAGGCAAAGTAGAGGCAAAGTACTGCAAAGTAGTGGCAAAATAGTAGCAAAGAAAGGCAAAGTAGTGGCAAAGTATGGCAAAGTAGTGCAAAGCACGGCAAAGTAGTGCCAAAGTAGTGGCAAAGTACTGCAAATAGTGGCAAAGTGCGGAAAAGTAGTGGCAAAGTTCGACAAAGTAGTGGCAAAGTACGGCAAAGTAGTGGCAAAGTACTGCAAAGTAGTGGCAAAGTACAGCAAAGTAGTGGCAAAGTATGGCAATGCATGGCAAAGTACGGCAAAGTAGTCGGAAAGTTCGGCAAAGTAGTGACAAAGTATGGCAAAGTAGTGGCAAAGTACTGCAAAGTAATGGCAAAATAGTGGCAAAGAAAGGCAAAGTAGTGGCAAAGTATGGCAAAGTAGTGGCAAAGCACGGCAAAGTAGTGCCAAAGTAGTGGCAAAGTACTGCAAATAGTGGCAAAGTGCGGAAAAGTAGTGGCAAAGTTCGACAAAGTAGTGGCAAAGTACGGCAAAGTAGTGGCCATGTAAGGTAAAGTAGTGGCAAAGTACTGCAAAGTAGTGGCAAAGTACAGCAAAGTAGTGGCAAAGTATGGCAATGTATGGCAAAGTTCGGCAAAGTAGTCGGAAAGTACGGCAAAGTAGTGACAAAGTTCGGTAAAGTATGGCAAAGTAGTGGCCATGTAAGGCAAAGTACGGCAAAGTAGTGGCAAAGTACGGCAAAGTACTGCCAAAGTAGTGGCAAAGTACTGCAAAGTAGTGGCAAAGTACAGCAAAGTAGTGGCAAATTACGGCAAAGTAGTAGCAAATTACGGCAAAGTGGTGACAAAGTACAGGAAAGTAGAGGCAACGTACGACATAGTAGTGGCAAAGTGCTGTAAAGTAGTGGCAAAGTAGGGCAAAGTGGTGGGAAAGTGTGGCAAAGTAAGACAAAGTAGTAGCAAAGTATGGGAAAGTAGTGGCAAAGTACAGCAATGTAGTGGCAAATAACGGCAACGTAGTGTCAAAATACGGCAAAGTCGTAGCAAATTACGGCAAAGTAGTGGCAAAGTATGGCAAAGTGGTGACAAAGTACAGGAAAGTAGAGGCAACGTACGACATAGTAAAGGCAAAGTACTGCAAAATAGTGGTAGAGTACTGCAAAGTGATGGCAAAGTACGGCAAAGCAGTGGCAAATTACTGCAAAGTAGTGGCAAAGTGGTGGCAAAGTAGTGGCAAAATACGGCAAAGTAGTGGCAAAGTCCAGCAAAGTAGTGCAAAATAGTGGCAAAGTACTGAAAAGTCGTGGCAAAGTAGTGGAAAAAGAGTGGCAAAGTACTGCAAATTAGTGGCAAAGAACTGCAAAATAGTGGCAAAGTACGGTAAAGTAGTGGCAAAGTACGGCAAAGTAGTGGAAAAAGAGTGGCAAAGTAGTGGAAAAGAACTGCAAAATAGTGGCAAAGTACGGTAAAGTAGTGGCAAAGTATGGCAAAGTATTGGCAATATACGGCAAAGTAGTGGCAAAGTGCTGTAAAGTAGTGCCAAGGTAGTGGAAAAGTAGTGGCAAAGTAGTAGCAAAGTACGGCAAAGTGGTGGGAAAGTACGGCAAAGTAGTGGCAAAGTAAGACAAAGTAGTAGCAAAGTACGGGAAAGTAGTGGCAAAGTACGGCAAAGTAGAGGCAAAGTACAGCAAAGTAGTGTAAAATGAGTGGCAAAATACTAAAAAGAAGTGGCAAAGTTCTCCTAAGAAGTGGCAAAGTACAGCAATGTAGTGGCAAATAACTGCAACGTAGTGTCAAAATATGGCAAAGTAGTGGCAAATTACGGCAAAGTAGTGGCAAAGTACGGCAAGTAGTGACAATGTACGGGAAAGTAGAGGCAACGTACGGCCTAGTAAAGGCAAAGTACTGCAAATGAGTGGCAAAGTACTGCAAAGTAGTGGTAAAGTACTGCAATGTAGTGGCAAAGTACGGCAAAGTAGTGGCAAAGTATGGAAAGTAGTGGCAAAGTTCGGTAAAGTATGGCAAAGTAGTGGCCATGTAAGGCAAAGTACTGCAAAGTAGTGGCAAAGTACAGCAAAGTAGTGGCAAAGTATGGCAATGTAGTGGCAAAGTACTGCAAAGTAGTGGCAAAGTACGGTAAAGTAGTGGCAAAGTACGGTGAAGTAGTGGCAAAGTATTGCAAAGTAGTGGCAAAGAAAGGCAAAGTAGTGGCAAAGTACGGCAAAGTATGGCAAAGTACTGCCAAAGTAGTGGCAAAGTACTGCAAATAGTGGCAAAGTACGGAAAAGTAGTGGCAAAGTTTGACAAAGTAGTGGCAAAGTACGGCAAAGTAGTGGCCATGTAAGGCAAAGTAGTGGCAAAGTACTGCAAAGTAGTGGCAAAGTACAGCAAAGTAGTGGCAAAGTATGGCAATGTATGGCAAAGTACGGCAAAGTAGTCGGAAAGTACGGCAAAGTAGTGACAAAGTACGGCAAAGTAGTGGCAAATTATGGGAAAGTAGTGGCAAAGTACAGTAAAGTACTGGCAAAGTACGGCAAAGTAGTGGCAAAGTACGGCAAAGTAGTAGCAAAGTACTGCAAAGTAGTGGCAAAGTACGGCAAATTAGAGACAAAGTATGGCAAAGTGGTGGGAAAGTACGGCAAAGTAGTGGCAAAGTACGGCAAAGTAGTGGTAAAGTATGGGAAAGTAGTGGCAAAGTACGGGAAAGTAGTGGCAAAGTTCGACAAAGTAGTAGCAAAGTACGGGAAAGTAGTGGCACAGTACGGCAAAGTAGCGGCAAAGTAGCGGCAAAGTAGTGGCAAAGTACGGCAAAGTAGTGCCAAAGTACTGCAAAGTCGTGGCAAAGTACGGCAAAGTTGTGGCAAAGTAGTGGAAAAAGAGTGGCAAAGTACTGCAAAGTAGTGGCAAAGTACTGCAAAATAGTGGCAAAGTACGGTAAAGTAGTGGCAAAGTATGGTAAAGTACTGGCAAAGTAAGGCAAAGTAGTCGCAATGAAAGGCAAAGTAGTGGCAAAGTACTGCAAAGTGGTGGCAAAGTGGTGGCAAAGTAGTGGCAAAATAGTGGCAAAGTAGTGGCAAATAGTGGCAAAGTATGGAAAAGTAGTGGCAAAGTTCGGTAAAGTAATGGCAAAGTATGGCAAAGTAGTGGCCATGTAAAGCAAAGTACTGCAAAGTAGTGGCAAAGTACAGCAAAGTAGTGGCAAAGTATGGCAATGTAGTGGCAAAGTACTGCAAAGTACGGTAAAGTAGTGGCAAAGTACGGGGAAGTAGTGGCAAAGTAGTGGCAAAGTAAGGCAAAGTAGAGGCAAAGTACTGCAAAGTAGTGGCAAAATAGTAGCAAAGAAAGGCAAAGTAGTGGCAAAGTATGGCAAAGTAGTGCAAAGCACGGCAAAGTACTGCAAATAGTGGCAAAGTGCGGAAAAGTAGTGGCAAAGTTCGACAAAGTAGTGGCAAAGTACGGCAAAGTAGTGGCAAAGTACTGCAAAGTAGTGGCAAAGTACAGCAAAGTAGTGGCAAAGTATGGCAATGCATGGCAAAGTACGGCAAAGTAGTCGGAAAGTTCGGCAAAGTAGTGACAAAGTATGGCAAAGTAGTGGCAAAGTACTGCAAAGTAATGGCAAAATAGTGGCAAAGAAAGGCAAAGTAGTGGCAAAGTATGGCAAAGTAGTGGCAAAGCACGGCAAAGTAGTGCCAAAGTAGTGGCAAAGTACTGCAAATAGTGGCAAAGTGCGGAAAAGTAGTGGCAAAGTTCGACAAAGTAGTGGCAAAGTACGGCAAAGTAGTGGCCATGTAAGGCAAAGTAGTGGCAGAGTACTGCAAAGTAGTGGCAAAGTACAGCAAAGTAGTGGCAAAGTATGGCAATGTATGGCAAAGTTCGGCAAAGTAGTCGGAAAGTACGGCAAAGTAGTGACAAAGTACGGCAAAGTAGTGGCAAATTATGGGAAAGTAGTGGCAAAGTACGGTAAAGTACTGGCAAAGTACGGCAAAGTAGTGGCAAAGTACAGCAAAGTAGTAGCAAAGTACTGCAAAGTAGTGGCAAAGTACGGCAAATTAGAGACAAAGTATGGCAAAGTGGTGGGAAAGTATGGCAAAGTAGTGGCAAAGTACGGCAAAGTAGTGGTAAAGTATGGGAAAGTAGTGGCAAAGTACGGGAGAGTAGTGGCAAAGATCGACAAAGTAGTAGCAAATTACGGCAAAGTAGTGGCACAGTACGGCAAAGTAGTGGCAAAGTATGGCAAAGTAGTGCCAAAGTACTGCAAAGTCGTGGCAAAGTACGGCAAAGTTGTGGCAAAGTAGTGGAAAAAGAGTGGCAAAGTACTGCAAAGTAGTGGCAAAGTACTGCAAAATAGTGGCAAAGTACGGTAAAGTAGTGGCAAAGTATGGTAAAGTACTGGCATAGTAAGGCAAAGTAGTCGCAATGAAAGGCAAAGTAGTGGCAAAGTACTGCAAAGTGGTGGCAAAGTTGTGGCAAAGTAGTGGCAAAATAGTGGCAAAGTAGTGGCAAATAGTGGCAAAGTATGGAAAAGTAGTGGCAAAGTTCGGTAAAGTAATGGCAAAGTATGGCAAAGTAGTGGCCATGTAAGGCAAAGTACTGCAAAGTAGTGGCAAAGTACAGCAAAGTAGTGGCAAAGTATGGCAATGTAGTGGCAAAGTACTGCAAAGTACGGTAAAGTAGTGGCAAAGTACGGTGAAGTAGTGGCAAAGTAGTGGCAAAGTAAGGCAAAGTAGAGGCAAAGTACTGCAAAGTAGTGGCAAAATAGTAGCAAAGAAAGGCAAAGTAGTGGCAAAGTATGGCAAAGTAGTGGCAAAGCACGGCAAAGTAGTGCCAAAGTAGTGGCAAAGTACTGCAAATAGTGGCAAAGTGCGGAAAAGTAGTGGCAAAGTTCGACAAAGTAGTGGCAAAGTACGGCAAAGTAGTGCCAAAGTACTGCAAAGTCGTGGCAAAGTACGGCAAAGTTGTGGCAAAGTTGTGGAAAAAGAGTGGCAAAGTACTGCAAAGTAGTGGCAAAGTACTGCAAAATAGTGGCAAAGTATGGTAAAGTACTGGCAAAGTAAGGCAAAGTAGTCGCAATGAAAGGCAAAGTAGTGGCAAAGTACTGCAAAGTGGTGGCAAAGTTGTGGCAAAGTAGTGGCAAAATAGTGGCAAAATAGTGGCAAAGTAGTGGCAAATAGTGGCAAAGTATGGAAAAGTAGTGGCAAAGTTCGGTAAAGTAATGGCAAAGTATGGCAAAGTAGTGGCCATGTAAGGCAAAGTACTGCAAAGTAGTGGCAAAGTACAGCAAAGTAGTGGCAAAGTATGGCAATGTAGTGGCAAAGTACTGCAAAGTACGGTAAAGTAGTGGCAAAGTACGGTGAAGTAGTGGCAAAGTAGTGGCAAAGTAAGGCAAAGTAGAGGCAAAGTACTGCAAAGTAGTGGCAAAATAGTAGCAAAGAAAGGCAAAGTAGTGGCAAAGTATGGCAAAGTAGTGGCAAAGCACGGCAAAGTAGTGCCAAAGTAGTGGCAAAGTACTGCAAATAGTGGCAAAGTGCGGAAAAGTAGTGGCAAAGTTCGACAAAGTAGTGGCAAAGTACGGCAAAGTAGTGGCCATGTAAGGCAAAGTAGTGGCAAAGTACGGCAAAGTATGGCAAAGTACTGCCAAAGTAGTGGCAAAGTACTGCAAATAGTGGCAAAGTACGGAAAAGTAGTGGCAAAGTTTGACAAAGTAGTGGCAAAGTACGGCAAAGTAGTGGCCATGTAAGGCAAAGTAGTGGCAAAGTACTGCAAAGTAGTGGCAAAGTACAGCAAAGTAGTGGCAAAGTATGGCAATGTATGGCAAAGTACGGCAAAGTAGTCGGAAAGTACGGCAAAGTAGTGACAAAGTACGGCAAAGTAGTGGCAAATTATGGGAAAGTAGTGGCAAAGTACAGTAAAGTACTGGCAAAGTACGGCAAAGTAGTGGCAAAGTACGGCAAAGTAGTAGCAAAGTACTGCAAAGTAGTGGCAAAGTACGGCAAATTAGAGACAAAGTATGGCAAAGTGGTGGGAAAGTACGGCAAAGTAGTGGCAAAGTACGGCAAAGTAGTGGTAAAGTATGGGAAAGTAGTGGCAAAGTACGGGAAAGTAGTGGCAAAGTTCGACAAAGTAGTAGCAAAGTACGGGAAAGTAGTGGCACAGTACGGCAAAGTAGCGGCAAAGTACGGCAAAGTAGTGGCAAAGTACGGCAAAGTAGTGCCAAAGTACTGCAAAGTCGTGGCAAAGTACGGCAAAGTTGTGGCAAAGTAGTGGAAAAAGAGTGGCAAAGTACTGCAAAGTAGTGGCAAAGTACTGCAAAATAGTGGCAAAGTACGGTAAAGTAGTGGCAAAGTATGGTAAAGTACTGGCAAAGTAAGGCAAAGTAGTCGCAATGAAAGGCAAAGTAGTGGCAAAGTACTGCAAAGTGGTGGCAAAGTGGTGGCAAAGTAGTGGCAAAATAGTGGCAAAGTAGTGGCAAATAGTGGCAAAGTATGGAAAAGTAGTGGCAAAGTTCGGTAAAGTAATGGCAAAGTATGGCAAAGTAGTGGCCATGTAAAGCAAAGTACTGCAAAGTAGTGGCAAAGTACAGCAAAGTAGTGGCAAAGTATGGCAATGTAGTGGCAAAGTACTGCAAAGTACGGTAAAGTAGTGGCAAAGTACGGGGAAGTAGTGGCAAAGTAGTGGCAAAGTAAGGCAAAGTAGAGGCAAAGTACTGCAAAGTAGTGGCAAAATAGTAGCAAAGAAAGGCAAAGTAGTGGCAAAGTATGGCAAAGTAGTGCAAAGCACGGCAAAGTAGTGCCAAAGTAGTGGCAAAGTACTGCAAATAGTGGCAAAGTGCGGAAAAGTAGTGGCAAAGTTCGACAAAGTAGTGGCAAAGTACGGCAAAGTAGTGGCAAAGAACTGCAAAGTAGTGGCAAAGTACAGCAAAGTAGTGGCAAAGTATGGCAATGCATGGCAAAGTACGGCAAAGTAGTCGGAAAGTTCGGCAAAGTAGTGACAAAGTATGGCAAAGTAGTGGCAAAGTACTGCAAAGTAATGGCAAAATAGTGGCAAAGAAAGGCAAAGTAGTGGCAAAGTATGGCAAAGTAGTGGCAAAGCACGGCAAAGTAGTGCCAAAGTAGTGGCAAAGTACTGCAAATAGTGGCAAAGTACGGAAAAGTAGTGGCAAAGTTCGACAAAGTAGTGGCAAAGTACGGCAAAGTAGTGGCCATGTAAGGCAAAGTAGTGGCAAAGTACTGCAAAGTAGTGGCAAAGTACAGCAAAGTAGTGGCAAAGTATGGCAATGTATGGCAAAGTTCGGCAAAGTAGTCGGAAAGTACGGCAAAGTAGTGACAAAGTACGGCAAAGTAGTGGCAAATTATGGGAAAGTAGTGGCAAAGTACGGTAAAGTACTGGCAAAGTACGGCAAAGTAGTGGCAAAGTACAGCAAAGTAGTAGCAAAGTACTGCAAAGTAGTGGCAAAGTACGGCAAATTAGAGACAAAGTATGGCAAAGTGGTGGGAAAGTATGGCAAAGTAGTGGCAAAGTACGGCAAAGTAGTGGTAAAGTATGGGAAAGTAGTGGCAAAGTACGGGAGAGTAGTGGCAAAGATCGACAAAGTAGTAGCAAAGTACGGCAAAGTAGTGGCACAGTACGGCAAAGTAGTGGCAAAGTATGGCAAAGTAGTGCCAAAGTACTGCAAAGTCGTGGCAAAGTACGGCAAAGTTGTGGCAAAGTAGTGGAAAATGAGTGGCAAAGTACTGCAAAGTAGTGGCAAAGTACTGCAAAATAGTGGCAAAGTACGGTAAAGTAGTGGCAAAGTATGGTAAAGTACTGGCATAGTAAGGCAAAGTAGTCGCAATGAAAGGCAAAGTAGTGGCAAAGTACTGCAAAGTGGTGGCAAAGTTGTGGCAAAGTAGTGGCAAAATAGTGGCAAAGTAGTGGCAAATAGTGGCAAAGTATGGAAAAGTAGTGGCAAAGTTCGGTAAAGTAATGGCAAAGTATGGCAAAGTAGTGGCCATGTAAGGCAAAGTACTGCAAAGTAGTGGCAAAGTACAGCAAAGTAGTGGCAAAGTATGGCAATGTAGTGGCAAAGTACTGCAAAGTACGGTAAAGTAGTGGCAAAGTACGGTGAAGTAGTGGCAAAGTAGTGGCAAAGTAAGGCAAAGTAGAGGCAAAGTACTGCAAAGTAGTGGCAAAATAGTAGCAAAGAAAGGCAAAGTAGTGGCAAAGTATGGCAAAGTAGTGGCAAAGCACGGCAAAGTAGTGCCAAAGTAGTGGCAAAGTACTGCAAATAGTGGCAAAGTGCGGAAAAGTAGTGGCAAAGTTCGACAAAGTAGTGGCAAAGTACGGCAAAGTAGTGCCAAAGTACTGCAAAGTCGTGGCAAAGTTGTGGCAAAGTTGTGGAAAAAGAGTGGCAAAGTACTGCAAAGTAGTGGCAAAGTACTGCAAAATAGTGGCAAAGTACGGTAAAGTAGTGGCAAAGTATGGTAAAGTACTGGCAAAGTAAGGCAAAGTAGTCGCAATGAAAGGCAAAGTAGTGGCAAAGTACTGCAAAGTGGTGGCAAAGTTGTGGCAAAGTAGTGGCAAAATAGTGGCAAAATAGTGGCAAAGTAGTGGCAAATAGTGGCAAAGTATGGAAAAGTAGTGGCAAAGTTCGGTAAAGTAATGGCAAAGTATGGCAAAGTAGTGGCCATGTAAGGCAAAGTACTGCAAAGTAGTGGCAAAGTACAGCAAAGTAGTGGCAAAGTATGGCAATGTAGTGGCAAAGTACTGCAAAGTACGGTAAAGTAGTGGCAAAGTACGGTGAAGTAGTGGCAAAGTAGTGGCAAAGTAAGGCAAAGTAGAGGCAAAGTACTGCAAAGTAGTGGCAAAATAGTAGCAAAGAAAGGCAAAGTAGTGGCAAAGTATGGCAAAGTAGTGGCAAAGCACGGCAAAGTAGTGCCAAAGTAGTGGCAAAGTACTGCAAATAGTGGCAAAGTGCGGAAAAGTAGTGGCAAAGTTCGACAAAGTAGTGGCAAAGTACGGCAAAGTAGTGGCCATGTAAGGCAAAGTAGTGGCAAAGTACAGCAAAGTAGTGGCAAAGTATGGCAATGCATGGCAAAGTACGGCAAAGTAGTCGGAAAGTTCGGCAAAGTAGTGACAAAGTATGGCAAAGTAGTGGCAATGTACTGCAAAGTAGTGGCAAAATAGTGGCAAAGAATGGCAAAGTAGTGGCAAAGTATGGCAAAGTAGTGGCAAAGCACGGCAAAGTAGTGCCAAAGTAGTGGCAAAGTACTGCAAATAGTGGCAAAGTATGGAAAAGTAGTGGCAAAGTTCGACAAAGTAGTGGCAAAGTACGGCAAAATAGTGGCCATATAAGGCAAAGTAGTGGCATAGTACTGCAAAGTAGCGGCAAAGTACAGCAAAGTAGTGGCAAAGTATGGCAATGTATGGCAAAGTACGGCAAAGTAGTCGGAAAGTACGGCAAAGTAGTGACAAAGTACGGCAAAGTAGTGGCAAATTATGGGAAAGTAGTGGCAAAGTACAGAAAAGTACTGGCAAAGTACGGCAAAGTAGTGGCAAAGTACAGCAAAGTAGTAGCAAAGTACTGCAAAGTAGTGGCAAAGTACGGCAAATTAGAGACAAAGTATGGCAAAGTGGTGGGAAAGTACGGCAAAGTAGTGGCAAAGTACGGCAAAGTAGTGGTAAAGTATGGGAAAGTAGTGGCAAAGTACGGGAGAGTAGTGGCAAAGTTCGACAAAGTAGTAGCAAAGTACGGCAAAGTAGTGGCACAGTACGGCAAAGTAGTGGCAAAGTATGGCAAAGTAGTGGCAAAGTACGGCAAAGAAGTGCCAAAGTACTGCAAAGTCGTGGCAAAGTACGGCAAAGTTGTGGCAAAGTAGTGGGAAAAGAGTGGCAAAGTACTGCAAAGTAGTGGCAAAGTACTGCAAAATAGTGGCAAAGTACTGTAAAGTAGTGGCAAAGTATGGTAAAGTACTGGCAAAGTAAGGCAAAGTAGTCGCAATGAAAGGCAAAGTAGTGGCAAAGTACTGCAAAGTGGTGGCAAAGTGGTGGCAAAGTAGTGGCAAAATAGTGGCAAAGTAGTGGCAAATAGTGGCAAAGTATGGAAAAGTAGTGGCAAAGTTCGGTAAAGTAATGGCAAAGTATGGCAAAGTAGTGGCCATGTAAGGCAAAGTACTGCAAAGTAGTGGCAAAGTACAGCAAAGTAGTGGCAAAGTATGGCAATGTAGTGGCAAAGTACTGCAAAGTACGGTAAAGTAGTGGCAAAGTACGGTGAAGTAGTGGCATAGTAGTGGCAAAGTAAGGCAAAGTAGTGGCAAAGTACTGCAAAGTAGTGGCAAAATAGTGGCAAAGAAAGGCAAAGTAGTGGCAAAGTATGGCAAAGTAGTGGCAAAGCACGGCAAAGTAGTGCCAAAGTAGTGGCAAAGTACTGCAAATAGTGGCAAAGTACGGAAAAGTAGTGGCAAAGTTCGACAAAGTAGTGGCAAAGTACGGTAAAGTAGTGGCAAAGTACTGCAAAGTAGTGGCAAAGTACAGCAAAGTAGTGGCAAAGTATGGCAATGTATGGCAAAGTACGGCAAAGTAGTCGGAAAGTTCGGCAAAGTAGTGACAAAGTATGGCAAAGTAGTGGCAAAGTACAGCAAAGTCGTGGCAAAGTATGGCAATGTATGGCAAAGTACGGCAAAGTAGTGGCAAAGTACAGCAAAGTAGTGGCAAAGTATGGCAATGTATGGCAAAGTACGGCAAAGTAGTCGGAAAGTACGGCAAAGTAGTGACAAAGTACGGCAAAGTAGTGGCAAATTATGGGAAAGTAGTGGCAAAGTACGGTAAAGTAGTGGCCAAGTATGGCAAAGTAGTGGCAAAGTACGGCAAAGTAGTGGCAAAGTACTGCAAAGTAGTGGCAAAGTACGGCAAATTAGAGACAAAGTATGGCAAAGTGGTGGGAAAGTACTGCAAAGTAGTGGCAAAGTACGGCAAAGTAGTGGTAAAATATGGGAAAGTAGTGGCAAAGTACGGGAAAGTAGTGGCAAAGTTCGACAAAGTAGTAGCAAAGTACGGGAAAGTAGTGGCACAGTACGGCAAAGTAGTGGCAAAGTACGGCAAAGTAGTGGCAAAGTACGGCAAAGTAGTGCCAAAGTACTGCAAAGTCGTGGCAAAGTACGGCAAAGTAGTGGCAAAGTAGTGGAAAAAGAGTGGCAAAGTACTGCAAAGTAGTGGCAAAGTACTGCAAAATAGTGGCAAAGTACGGTAAAGTAGTGGCAAAGTATGATAAAGTACTGGCAAAGTAAGGCAAAGTAGTCGCAATGAAAGGCAAAGTAGTGGCAAAGTACTGCAAAGTAGTTGCAAAGTAGGGCAAAATACTGCAAAGTGGTGGCAAAGTGGTGGCAAAGTAGTGGCAAATAGTGGCAAAGTATGGAAAAGTTCGGTAAAGTAGTGGCAAAATATGGCAAAGTAGTGGCCATGCAAGGCAAAGTACTGCAAAGTAGTGGCAAAGTACAGCAAAGTAGTGGCAAAGTATTTCAATGTAGTGGCAAAGTACTGCAAAGTAGTGGCAAAGTACAGCAAAGTAGTGGCAAAGTATGGCAATGTATGGCAAAGTACGGCAAAGTAGTCGCAATGAAAGGCAAAGTAGTGGCAAAGTACTGCAAAGTGGTGGCAAAGTGGTGGCAAAGTGGTGGCAAAATAGTGGCAAAGTAGTGGCCATGTAAGGCAAAGTACTGCAAAGTAGTGGCAAAGTGTGGCAAAGTACTGCAAAGTATGGTAAAGTAGTGGCAAAGTACGGTGAAGTAGTGGCAAAGTAGTGGCAAAGTAAGGCAAAGTAGTGGCAAAGTACTGCAAAGTAGTGGCAAAATAGTGGCAAAGAAAGGCAAAGTAGTGGCAAAGTATGGCAAAGTAGTAGCAAAGCACGGCAAAGAAGTGCCAAAGTAGTGGCAAAGTACTGCAAATAGTGGCAAAGTACGGAAAAGTAGTGGCAAAGTTCGACAAAGTAGTGGCAAGGTACGGCAAAGTAGTGGCAAAGTACTGCAAAGTAGTGGCAAAGTACAGCAAAGTAGTGGCAAAGTATGGCAATGTATGGCAAAGTACGGCAAAGTAGTCGGAAAGTTCGGCAAAGTAGTGACAAAGTATGGCAAAGTAGTGGCAAAGTACTGCAAAGTAGTGGCAATATAGTGGCAAAGTAGTGGCAAAGTACAGCAAAGTAGTGGCAAAGTACGGCAAAGTAGTGGCAAAGTACGGCAAAGTAGTTGCAAAGTACAGCAAAGTAGTGGCAAAGTATGGCAAAGTATGGCAATGTTTGGCAAAGTACGGCAAAGTAATCGGAAAGTACGGCAAAGTAGTGACAAAGTACGGCAAAGTAGTGGCAAATTATGGGAAAGTAGTGGCAAAGTACGGTAAAGTAGTGGCAAAGTATGGCAAAGTAGTGGCAAAGTACGGCAAAGTAGTGGCAAAGTACGGCAAAGTAGTAGCAAAGTACTGCAAAGTAGTGGCAAAGTACGGCAAATTAGAGACAAAGTATGGCAAAGTGGTGGGAAAGTACTGCAAAGTAGTGGCAAAGTACGGCAAAGTAGTGGCAATGTATGGGAAAGTAGTGGCAAAGTACGGGAAAGTAGTGGCAAAGTTCGACAAAGTAGTAGCAAAGTACGGGAAAGTAGTGGCACAGTACGGCAAAGTAGTGGCAAAGTACGGCAAAGTAGTGGCAAAGTACGGCAAAGTAGTGCCAAAGTACTGCAAAGTCGTGGCAAAGTACGGCAAAGTAGTGGCAAAGTAGTGGAAAAAGAGTGGCAAAGTACTGCAAAGTAGTGGCAAAGTACTGCAAAATAGTGGCAAAGTACGGTAAAGTAGTGGCAAAGTATGATAAAGTACTGGCAAAGTAAGGCAAAGTAGTCGCAATGAAAGGCAAAGTGGTGGCAAAGTACTGCAAAGTAGTTGCAAAGTAGGGCAAAATACTGCAAAGTGGTGGCAAAGCGGTGGCAAAGTAGTGGCAAATAGTGGCAAAGTATGGAAAAGTTCGGTAAAGTAGTGGCAAAGTATGGCAAAGTAGTGGCCATGCAAGGCAAAGTACTGCAAAGTAGTGGCAAAGTACAGCAAAGTAGTGGCAAAGTATGGCAATGTAGTGGCAAAGTACTGCAAAGTAGTGGCAAAGTACTGCAAAATAGTGGCAAAGTACGGTAAAGTAGTGGCAAAGTATGGTAAAGTACTGGCAAAGTAAGGCAAAGTAGTCGCAATGAAAGGCAAAGTAGTGGCAAAGTACTGCAAAGTGGTGGCAAAGTGGTGGCAAAGTAGTGGCAAAATAGTGGCAAAGTAGTGGCCATGTAAGGCAAAGTACTGCAAAGTAGTGGCAAAGTGTGGCAAAGTACTGCAAAGTATGGTAAAGTAGTGGCAAAGTACGGTGAAGTAGTGGCAAAGTAGTGGCAAAGTAAGGCAAAGTAGTGGCAAAGTACTGCAAAGTAGTGGCAAAATAGTGGCAAAGAAAGGCAAAGTAGTGGCAAAGTATGGCAAAGTAGTAGCAAAGCACGGCAAAGAAGTGCCAAAGTAGTGGCAAAGTACTGCAAATAGTGGCAAAGTACGGAAAAGTAGTGGCAAAGTTCGACAAAGTAGTGGCAAGGTACGGCAAAGTAGTGGCAAAGTACTGCAAAGTAGTGGCAAAGTACAGCAAAGTAGTGGCAAAGTATGGCAATGTATGGCAAAGTACGGCAAAGTAGCCGGAAAGTTCGGCAAAGTAGTGACAAAGTATGGCAAAGTAGTGGCAAAGTACTGCAAAGTAGTGGCAATATAGTGGCAAAGTAGTGGCAAAGTACAGCAAAGTAGTGGCAAAGTACGGCAAAGTAGTGGCAAAGTACGGCAAAGCAGCTGCAAAGTACAGCAAAGTAGTGGCAAAGTATGGCAAAGTATGGCAATGTTTGGCAAAGTACGGCAAAGTAATCGGAAAGTACGGCAAAGTAGTGACAAAGTACGGCAAAGTAGTGGCAAATTATGGGAAAGTAGTGGCAAAGTACGGTAAAGTAGTGGCAAAGTATGGCAAAGTAGTGGCAAAGTACGGCAAAGTAGTGGCAAAGTACGGCAAAGTAGTAGCAAAGTACTGCAAAGTAGTGGCAAAGTACGGCAAATTAGAGACAAAGTATGGCAAAGTGGTGGGAAAGTACTGCAAAGTAGTGGCAAAGTACGGCAAAGTAGTGGCAATGTATGGGAAAGTAGTGGCAAAGTACGGGAAAGTAGTGGTAAAGTTCGACAAAGTAGTAGCAAAGTACGGGAAAGTAGTGGCACAGTACGGCAAAGTAGTGGCAAAGTACGGCAAAGTAGTGGCAAAGTACGGCAAAGTAGTGCCAAAGTACTGCAAAGTCGTGGCAAAGTACGGCAAAGTAGTGGCAAAGTAGTGGAAAAAGAGTGGCAAAGTACTGCAAAGTAGTGGCAAAGTACTGCAAAATAGTGGCAAAGTACGGTAAAATAGTGGCAAAGTATGGTAAAGTACTGGCAAAGTAAGGCAAAGTAGTCGCAATGAAAGGCAAAGTAGTGGCAAAGTACTGCAAAGTAGTTGCAAAGTAGGGCATAATACTGCAAAGTGGTGGCAAAGTGGTGGCAAAGTAGTGGCAAAGTAGTGGCAAAGTAGTGGCAAATAGTGGCAAAGTATGGAAAAGTTCGGTAAAGTAGTGGCAAAGTATGGCAAAGTAGTGGCCATGTAAGGCAAAGTACTGCAAAGTAGTGGCAAAGTACAGCAAAGTATTGGCAAAGTATGGCAATGTAGTGGCAAAGTACTGCAAAGTAGTGGCAAAGTACTGCAAAATAGTGGCAAAGAACGGTAAAGTAGTGGCAAAGTATGGTAAAGTACTGGCAAAGTAAGGCAAAGTAGTCGCAATGAAAGGCAAAGTAGTGGCAAAGTACTGCAAAGTGGTGGCAAAGTTGTGGCAAAGTAGTGGCAAAATAGTGGCAAAATAGTGGCAAAGTAGTGGCAAATAGTGGCAAAGTATGGAAAAGTAGTGGCAAAGTTCGGTAAAGTAATGGCAAAGTATGGCAAAGTAGTGGCCATGTAAGGCAAAGTACTGCAAAGTAGTGGCAAAGTACAGCAAAGTAGTGGCAAAGTATGGCAATGTAGTGGCAAAGTACTGCAAAGTACGGTAAAGTAGTGGCAAAGTACGGTGAAGTAGTGGCAAAGTAGTGGCAAAGTAAGGCAAAGTAGAGGCAAAGTACTGCAAAGTAGTGGCAAAATAGTAGCAAAGAAAGGCAAAGTAGTGGCAAAGTATGGCAAAGTAGTGGCAAAGCACGGCAAAGTAGTGCCAAAGTAGTGGCAAAGTACTGCAAATAGTGGCAAAGTGCGGAAAAGTAGTGGCAAAGTTCGACAAAGTAGTGGCAAAGTACGGCAAAGTAGTGGCCATGTAAGGCAAAGTAGTGGCAAAGTACAGCAAAGTAGTGGCAAAGTATGGCAATGCATGGCAAAGTACGGCAAAGTAGTCGGAAAGTTCGGCAAAGTAGTGACAAAGTATGGCAAAGTAGTGGCAATGTACTGCAAAGTAGTGGCAAAATAGTGGCAAAGAATGGCAAAGTAGTGGCAAAGTATGGCAAAGTAGTGGCAAAGCACGGCAAAGTAGTGCCAAAGTAGTGGCAAAGTACTGCAAATAGTGGCAAAGTATGGAAAAGTAGTGGCAAAGTTCGACAAAGTAGTGGCAAAGTACGGCAAAATAGTGGCCATATAAGGCAAAGTAGTGGCATAGTACTGCAAAGTAGCGGCAAAGTACAGCAAAGTAGTGGCAAAGTATGGCAATGTATGGCAAAGTACGGCAAAGTAGTCGGAAAGTACGGCAAAGTAGTGACAAAGTACGGCAAAGTAGTGGCAAATTATGGGAAAGTAGTGGCAAAGTACAGAAAAGTACTGGCAAAGTACGGCAAAGTAGTGGCAAAGTACAGCAAAGTAGTAGCAAAGTACTGCAAAGTAGTGGCAAAGTACGGCAAATTAGAGACAAAGTATGGCAAAGTGGTGGGAAAGTACGGCAAAGTAGTGGCAAAGTACGGCAAAGTAGTGGTAAAGTATGGGAAAGTAGTGGCAAAGTACGGGAGAGTAGTGGCAAAGTTCGACAAAGTAGTAGCAAAGTACGGCAAAGTAGTGGCACAGTACGGCAAAGTAGTGGCAAAGTATGGCAAAGTAGTGGCAAAGTACGGCAAAGAAGTGCCAAAGTACTGCAAAGTCGTGGCAAAGTACGGCAAAGTTGTGGCAAAGTAGTGGGAAAAGAGTGGCAAAGTACTGCAAAGTAGTGGCAAAGTACTGCAAAATAGTGGCAAAGTACTGTAAAGTAGTGGCAAAGTATGGTAAAGTACTGGCAAAGTAAGGCAAAGTAGTCGCAATGAAAGGCAAAGTAGTGGCAAAGTACTGCAAAGTGGTGGCAAAGTGGTGGCAAAGTAGTGGCAAAATAGTGGCAAAGTAGTGGCAAATAGTGGCAAAGTATGGAAAAGTAGTGGCAAAGTTCGGTAAAGTAATGGCAAAGTATGGCAAAGTAGTGGCCATGTAAGGCAAAGTACTGCAAAGTAGTGGCAAAGTACAGCAAAGTAGTGGCAAAGTATGGCAATGTAGTGGCAAAGTACTGCAAAGTACGGTAAAGTAGTGGCAAAGTACGGTGAAGTAGTGGCATAGTAGTGGCAAAGTAAGGCAAAGTAGTGGCAAAGTACTGCAAAGTAGTGGCAAAATAGTGGCAAAGAAAGGCAAAGTAGTGGCAAAGTATGGCAAAGTAGTGGCAAAGCACGGCAAAGTAGTGCCAAAGTAGTGGCAAAGTACTGCAAATAGTGGCAAAGTACGGAAAAGTAGTGGCAAAGTTCGACAAAGTAGTGGCAAAGTACGGTAAAGTAGTGGCAAAGTACTGCAAAGTAGTGGCAAAGTACAGCAAAGTAGTGGCAAAGTATGGCAATGTATGGCAAAGTACGGCAAAGTAGTCGGAAAGTTCGGCAAAGTAGTGACAAAGTATGGCAAAGTAGTGGCAAAGTACAGCAAAGTCGTGGCAAAGTATGGCAATGTATGGCAAAGTACGGCAAAGTAGTGGCAAAGTACAGCAAAGTAGTGGCAAAGTATGGCAATGTATGGCAAAGTACGGCAAAGTAGTCGGAAAGTACGGCAAAGTAGTGACAAAGTACGGCAAAGTAGTGGCAAATTATGGGAAAGTAGTGGCAAAGTACGGTAAAGTAGTGGCCAAGTATGGCAAAGTAGTGGCAAAGTACGGCAAAGTAGTGGCAAAGTACTGCAAAGTAGTGGCAAAGTACGGCAAATTAGAGACAAAGTATGGCAAAGTGGTGGGAAAGTACTGCAAAGTAGTGGCAAAGTACGGCAAAGTAGTGGTAAAATATGGGAAAGTAGTGGCAAAGTACGGGAAAGTAGTGGCAAAGTTCGACAAAGTAGTAGCAAAGTACGGGAAAGTAGTGGCACAGTACGGCAAAGTAGTGGCAAAGTACGGCAAAGTAGTGGCAAAGTACGGCAAAGTAGTGCCAAAGTACTGCAAAGTCGTGGCAAAGTACGGCAAAGTAGTGGCAAAGTAGTGGAAAAAGAGTGGCAAAGTACTGCAAAGTAGTGGCAAAGTACTGCAAAATAGTGGCAAAGTACGGTAAAGTAGTGGCAAAGTATGATAAAGTACTGGCAAAGTAAGGCAAAGTAGTCGCAATGAAAGGCAAAGTAGTGGCAAAGTACTGCAAAGTAGTTGCAAAGTAGGGCAAAATACTGCAAAGTGGTGGCAAAGTGGTGGCAAAGTAGTGGCAAATAGTGGCAAAGTATGGAAAAGTTCGGTAAAGTAGTGGCAAAATATGGCAAAGTAGTGGCCATGCAAGGCAAAGTACTGCAAAGTAGTGGCAAAGTACAGCAAAGTAGTGGCAAAGTATTTCAATGTAGTGGCAAAGTACTGCAAAGTAGTGGCAAAGTACAGCAAAGTAGTGGCAAAGTATGGCAATGTATGGCAAAGTACGGCAAAGTAGTCGCAATGAAAGGCAAAGTAGTGGCAAAGTACTGCAAAGTGGTGGCAAAGTGGTGGCAAAGTGGTGGCAAAATAGTGGCAAAGTAGTGGCCATGTAAGGCAAAGTACTGCAAAGTAGTGGCAAAGTGTGGCAAAGTACTGCAAAGTATGGTAAAGTAGTGGCAAAGTACGGTGAAGTAGTGGCAAAGTAGTGGCAAAGTAAGGCAAAGTAGTGGCAAAGTACTGCAAAGTAGTGGCAAAATAGTGGCAAAGAAAGGCAAAGTAGTGGCAAAGTATGGCAAAGTAGTAGCAAAGCACGGCAAAGAAGTGCCAAAGTAGTGGCAAAGTACTGCAAATAGTGGCAAAGTACGGAAAAGTAGTGGCAAAGTTCGACAAAGTAGTGGCAAGGTACGGCAAAGTAGTGGCAAAGTACTGCAAAGTAGTGGCAAAGTACAGCAAAGTAGTGGCAAAGTATGGCAATGTATGGCAAAGTACGGCAAAGTAGTCGGAAAGTTCGGCAAAGTAGTGACAAAGTATGGCAAAGTAGTGGCAAAGTACTGCAAAGTAGTGGCAATATAGTGGCAAAGTAGTGGCAAAGTACAGCAAAGTAGTGGCAAAGTACGGCAAAGTAGTGGCAAAGTACGGCAAAGTAGTTGCAAAGTACAGCAAAGTAGTGGCAAAGTATGGCAAAGTATGGCAATGTTTGGCAAAGTACGGCAAAGTAATCGGAAAGTACGGCAAAGTAGTGACAAAGTACGGCAAAGTAGTGGCAAATTATGGGAAAGTAGTGGCAAAGTACGGTAAAGTAGTGGCAAAGTATGGCAAAGTAGTGGCAAAGTACGGCAAAGTAGTGGCAAAGTACGGCAAAGTAGTAGCAAAGTACTGCAAAGTAGTGGCAAAGTACGGCAAATTAGAGACAAAGTATGGCAAAGTGGTGGGAAAGTACTGCAAAGTAGTGGCAAAGTACGGCAAAGTAGTGGCAATGTATGGGAAAGTAGTGGCAAAGTACGGGAAAGTAGTGGCAAAGTTCGACAAAGTAGTAGCAAAGTACGGGAAAGTAGTGGCACAGTACGGCAAAGTAGTGGCAAAGTACGGCAAAGTAGTGGCAAAGTACGGCAAAGTAGTGCCAAAGTACTGCAAAGTCGTGGCAAAGTACGGCAAAGTAGTGGCAAAGTAGTGGAAAAAGAGTGGCAAAGTACTGCAAAGTAGTGGCAAAGTACTGCAAAATAGTGGCAAAGTACGGTAAAGTAGTGGCAAAGTATGATAAAGTACTGGCAAAGTAAGGCAAAGTAGTCGCAATGAAAGGCAAAGTGGTGGCAAAGTACTGCAAAGTAGTTGCAAAGTAGGGCAAAATACTGCAAAGTGGTGGCAAAGCGGTGGCAAAGTAGTGGCAAATAGTGGCAAAGTATGGAAAAGTTCGGTAAAGTAGTGGCAAAGTATGGCAAAGTAGTGGCCATGCAAGGCAAAGTACTGCAAAGTAGTGGCAAAGTACAGCAAAGTAGTGGCAAAGTATGGCAATGTAGTGGCAAAGTACTGCAAAGTAGTGGCAAAGTACTGCAAAATAGTGGCAAAGTACGGTAAAGTAGTGGCAAAGTATGGTAAAGTACTGGCAAAGTAAGGCAAAGTAGTCGCAATGAAAGGCAAAGTAGTGGCAAAGTACTGCAAAGTGGTGGCAAAGTGGTGGCAAAGTAGTGGCAAAATAGTGGCAAAGTAGTGGCCATGTAAGGCAAAGTACTGCAAAGTAGTGGCAAAGTGTGGCAAAGTACTGCAAAGTATGGTAAAGTAGTGGCAAAGTACGGTGAAGTAGTGGCAAAGTAGTGGCAAAGTAAGGCAAAGTAGTGGCAAAGTACTGCAAAGTAGTGGCAAAATAGTGGCAAAGAAAGGCAAAGTAGTGGCAAAGTATGGCAAAGTAGTAGCAAAGCACGGCAAAGAAGTGCCAAAGTAGTGGCAAAGTACTGCAAATAGTGGCAAAGTACGGAAAAGTAGTGGCAAAGTTCGACAAAGTAGTGGCAAGGTACGGCAAAGTAGTGGCAAAGTACTGCAAAGTAGTGGCAAAGTACAGCAAAGTAGTGGCAAAGTATGGCAATGTATGGCAAAGTACGGCAAAGTAGCCGGAAAGTTCGGCAAAGTAGTGACAAAGTATGGCAAAGTAGTGGCAAAGTACTGCAAAGTAGTGGCAATATAGTGGCAAAGTAGTGGCAAAGTACAGCAAAGTAGTGGCAAAGTACGGCAAAGTAGTGGCAAAGTACGGCAAAGCAGCTGCAAAGTACAGCAAAGTAGTGGCAAAGTATGGCAAAGTATGGCAATGTTTGGCAAAGTACGGCAAAGTAATCGGAAAGTACGGCAAAGTAGTGACAAAGTACGGCAAAGTAGTGGCAAATTATGGGAAAGTAGTGGCAAAGTACGGTAAAGTAGTGGCAAAGTATGGCAAAGTAGTGGCAAAGTACGGCAAAGTAGTGGCAAAGTACGGCAAAGTAGTAGCAAAGTACTGCAAAGTAGTGGCAAAGTACGGCAAATTAGAGACAAAGTATGGCAAAGTGGTGGGAAAGTACTGCAAAGTAGTGGCAAAGTACGGCAAAGTAGTGGCAATGTATGGGAAAGTAGTGGCAAAGTACGGGAAAGTAGTGGTAAAGTTCGACAAAGTAGTAGCAAAGTACGGGAAAGTAGTGGCACAGTACGGCAAAGTAGTGGCAAAGTACGGCAAAGTAGTGGCAAAGTACGGCAAAGTAGTGCCAAAGTACTGCAAAGTCGTGGCAAAGTACGGCAAAGTAGTGGCAAAGTAGTGGAAAAAGAGTGGCAAAGTACTGCAAAGTAGTGGCAAAGTACTGCAAAATAGTGGCAAAGTACGGTAAAATAGTGGCAAAGTATGGTAAAGTACTGGCAAAGTAAGGCAAAGTAGTCGCAATGAAAGGCAAAGTAGTGGCAAAGTACTGCAAAGTAGTTGCAAAGTAGGGCATAATACTGCAAAGTGGTGGCAAAGTGGTGGCAAAGTAGTGGCAAAGTAGTGGCAAAGTAGTGGCAAATAGTGGCAAAGTATGGAAAAGTTCGGTAAAGTAGTGGCAAAGTATGGCAAAGTAGTGGCCATGTAAGGCAAAGTACTGCAAAGTAGTGGCAAAGTACAGCAAAGTATTGGCAAAGTATGGCAATGTAGTGGCAAAGTACTGCAAAGTAGTGGCAAAGTACTGCAAAATAGTGGCAAAGAACGGTAAAGTAGTGGCAAAGTATGGTAAAGTACTGGCAAAGTAAGGCAAAGTAGTCGCAATGAAAGGCAAAGTAGTGGCAAAGTACTGCAAAGTGGTGGCAAAGTGGTGGCAAAGTAGTGGCAAAATAGAGGCAAAGTAGTGGCAAATAGTGGCAAAGTATGGAAAAGTAGTGGCAAAGTTCGATAAAGTAATGGCAAAGTATGGCAAAGTAGTGGCCATGTAAGGCAAAGTACTGCAAAGTAGTGGCAAAGTACAGCAAAGTAGTGGCAAAGTATGGCAATGTATGGCAAAGTACGGCAAAGTAGTCAGAAAGTACGGCAAAGTAGTGACAAAGTACGGCAAAGTAGTGGCAAATTATGGGAAAGTAGTGGCAAAGTACGGTAAAGTAGTGGCAAAGTATGGCAAAGTAGTGGCAAAGTACGGCAAAGTAGTGGCAAAGTACGGCAAAGTAGTAGCAAAGTACTGCAAAGTAGTGGCAAAGTACGGCAAATTAGAGACAAAGTATGGCAAAGTGGTGGGAAAGTACTGCAAAGTAGTGGCAAAGTACGGCAAAGTAGTGGTAAAGTATGGGAAAGTAGTGGCAAAGTACGGGAAAGTAGTGGCAAAGTTCGACAAAGTAGTAGCAAAGTACGGGAAAGTAGTGGCACAGTACGGCAAAGTAGTGGCAAAGTACGGCAAAGTAGTGGCAAAGTACGGCAAAGTAGTGCCAAAGTACTGCAAAGTCGTGGCAAAGTACGGCAAAGTAGTGGCAAAGTAGTGGAAAAAGAGTGGCAAAGTACTGCAAAGTAGTGGCAAAGTACTGCAAAATAGTGGCAAAGTACGGTAAAATAGTGGCAAAGTATGGTAAAGTACTGGCAAAGTAAGGCAAAGTAGTCGCAATGAAAGGCAAAGTAGTGGCAAAGTACTGCAAAGTAGTTGCAAAGTAGGGCATAATACTGCAAAGTGGTGGCAAAGTGGTGGCAAAGTAGTGGCAAAGTAGTGGCAAAGTAGTGGCAAATAGTGGCAAAGTATGGAAAAGTTCGGTAAAGTAGTGGCAAAGTATGGCAAAGTAGTGGCCATGTAAGGCAAAGTACTGCAAAGTAGTGGCAAAGTACAGCAAAGTATTGGCAAAGTATGGCAATGTAGTGGCAAAGTACTGCAAAGTAGTGGCAAAGTACTGCAAAATAGTGGCAAAGAACGGTAAAGTAGTGGCAAAGTATGGTAAAGTACTGGCAAAGTAAGGCAAAGTAGTCGCAATGAAAGGCAAAGTAGTGGCAAAGTACTGCAAAGTGGTGGCAAAGTGGTGGCAAAGTAGTGGCAAAATAGAGGCAAAGTAGTGGCAAATAGTGGCAAAGTATGGAAAAGTAGTGGCAAAGTTCGGTAAAGTAATGGCAAAGTATGGCAAAGTAGTGGCCATGTAAGGCAAAGTACTGCAAAGTAGTGGCAAAGTACAGCAAAGTAGTGGCAAATTATGGCAATGTATGGCAAAGTACGGCAAAGTAGTCAGAAAGTACGGCAAAGTAGTGACAAAGTACGGCAAAGTAGTGGCAAATTATGGGAAAGTAGTGGCAAAGTACGGTAAAGTAGTGGCAAAGTATGGCAAAGTAGTGGCAAAGTACGGCAAAGTAGTGGCAAAGTACGGCAAAGTAGTAGCAAAGTACTGCAAAGTAGTGGCAAAGTACGGCAAATTAGAGACAAAGTATGGCAAAGTGGTGGGAAAGTACTGCAAAGTAGTGGCAAAGTACGGCAAAGTAGTGGTAAAGTATGGGAAAGTAGTGGCAAAGTACGGGAAAGTAGTGGCAAAGTTCGACAAAGTAGTAGCAAAGTACGGCAAAGTAGTTGCAAAGTACAGCAAAGTAGTGGCAAAGTATGGCAAAGTATGGCAATGTATGGCAAAGTACGGCAAAGTAATCGGAAAGTACGGCAAAGTAGTGACAAAGTACGGCAAAGTAGTGGCAAATTATGGGAAAGTAGTGGCAAAGTACGGTAAAGTAGTGGCAAAGTATGGCAAAGTAGTGGCAAAGTACGGCAAAGTAGTGGCAAAGTACGGCAAAGTAGTAGCAAAGTACTGCAAAGTAGTGGCAAAGTACGGCATATTAGAGACAAAGTATGGCAAAGTGGTGGGAAAGTACTGCAAAGTAGTGGCAAAGTACGGCAAAGTAGTGGCAATGTATGGGAAAGTAGTGGCAAAGTACGGGAAAGTAGTGGCAAAGTTCGGCAAATTAGAGACAAAGTATGGCAAAGTGGTGGGAAAGTACGGCAAAGTAGTGGTAAAGTATGGGAAAGTAGTGGCAAAGTACGGGAAAGTAGTGGCAAAGTTCGACAAAGTAGTAGCAAAGTACGGGAAAGTAGTGGCACAGTACGGCAAAGTAGTGGCAAAGTACGGCAAAGTAGTGGCACAGTACGGCAAAGTAGTGGCAAAGTACGGAAAAGTAGTGGCAAAGTACGGCAAAGTAGTGCCAAAGTACTGCAAAGTCGTGGCAAAGTATGGCAAAGTAGTGGCAAAGTAGTGGAAAAAGAGTGGCAAAGTACTGCAAAGTAGTGGCAAAGTACTGCAAAATAGTGGCAAAGTACGGTAAAATAGTGGCAAAGTATGGTAAAGTACTGGCAAAGTAAGGCAAAGTAGTCGCAATGAAAGGCAAAGTAGTGGCAAAGTACTGCAAAGTAGTTGCAAAGTAGGGCAAAATACTGCAAAGTGGTGGCAAAGTGGTGGCAAAGTAGTGGCAAAGTAGTGGCAAAGTAGTGGCAAATAGTGGCAAAGTATGGAAAAGTTCGGTAAAGTAGTGGCAAATTATGGCAAAGTAGTGGCAAAGTACTGCAAAGTAGTGGCAAAGTACTGCAAAATAGTGGCAAAGTACGGTAAAGTAGTGGCAAAGTATGGTAAAGTACTGGCAAAGTAAGGCAAAGTAGTCGCAATGAAAGGCAAAGTAGTGGCAAAGTACTGCAAAGTGGTGGCAAAGTGGTGGCAAAGTAGTGGCAAAATAGGGGCAAAGTAGTGGCAAATAGTGGCAAAGTATGGAAAAGTAGTGGCAAAGTTCGGTAAAGTAATGGCAAAGTACAGCAAAGTAGTGGCAAAGTATGGCAAAGTATGGCAATGTATGGCAAAGTACGGCAAAGTAGTCAGAAAGTACGGCAAAGTAGTGACAAAATACGGCAAAGTAGTGGCAAATTATGGGAAAGTAGTGGCAAAGTACGGTAAAGTAGTGGCAAAGTATGGCAAAGTAGTGGCAAAGTACGGCAAAATAGTGGCAAAGTACGGCAAAGTAGTAGCAAAGTACTGCAAAGTAGTGGCAAAGTACGGCAAATTAGAGACAAAGTATGGCAAAGTGGTGGGAAAGTACTGCAAAGTAGTGGCAAAGTACGGCAAAGTAGTGGTAAAGTATGGGAAAGTAGTGGCAAAGTACGGGAAAGTAGTGGCAAAGTTCGACAAAGTAGTAGCAAAGTACGGGAAAGTAGTGGCACAGTACGGCAAAGTAGTGGCAAAGTACGGCAAAGTAGTGGCAAAGTACGGCAAAGTAGTGCCAAAGTACTGCAAAGTCGTGGCAAAGTACGGCAAAGCAGTGGCAAAGTAATGGAAAAAGAGTGGCAAAGTACTGCAAAGTAGTGGCAAAGTACTGCAAAATAGTGGCAAAGTACGGTAAAGTAGTGGCAAAGTATGGTAAAGTACTGGCAAAGTAAGGCAAAGTAGTCGCAATGAAAGGCAAAGTAGTGGCAAAGTACTGCAAAGTAGTTGCAAAGTAGGGCAAAATACTGCAAAGTGGTGGCAAAGTGGTGGCAAAGTAGAGGCAAAGTAGTGGCAAAGTAGTGGCAAAGTAGTGGCAAATAGTGGCAAAGTATGGAAAAGTTCGGTAAAGTAGTGGCAAAGTATGGCAAAGTAGTGGCCATGTAAGGCAAAGTACTGCAAAGTAGTGGCAATATAGAGCAAAGTAGTGGCAAAGTATGGCAATGTAGTGGCAAAGTACTGCAAAGTAGTGGCAAAGTACTGCAAAATAGTGGCAAAGTACGGTAAAGTAGTGGCAAAGTATGGTAAAGTACTGGCAAAGTAAGGCAAAGTAGTCGCAATGAAAGGCAAAGTAGTGGCAAAGTACTGCAAAGTGGTGGCAAAGTGGTGGCAAAGTAGTGGCAAAATAGAGGCAAAGTAGTGGCAAATAGTGGCAAAGTATGGAAAAGTAGTGGCAAAGTTCAGTAAAGTAATGGCAAAGTATGGCAAAGTAGTGGCCATGTAAGGCAAAGTACTGCAAAGTAGTGGCAAAGTACAGAAAGTAGTGGCAAAATATGGCAATGTAGTGGCAAAGTACTGCAAAGTACGGTAAAGTAGTGGCAAAGTACGGTGAAGTAGTGGCAAAGTAGTGGCAAAGTAAGGCAAAGTAGTGGCAAAGTACTGCAAAGTCGTGGCAAAGTATGGCAAAGTAGTGGCAAAGTAGTGGAAAAAGAGTGGCAAAGTACTGCAAAGTAGTGGCAAAGTACTGCAAAATAGTGGCAAAGTACGGTAAAATAGTGGCAAAGTATGGTAAAGTACTGGCAAAGTAAGGCAAAGTAGTCGCAATGAAAGGCAAAGTAGTGGCAAAGTACTGCAAAGTAGTTGCAAAGTAGGGCAAAATACTGCAAAGTGGTGGCAAAGTGGTGGCAAAGTAGTGGCAAAGTAGTGGCAAAGTAGTGGCAAATAGTGGCAAAGTATGGAAAAGTTCGGTAAAGTAGTGGCAATGTATGGCAAAGTAGTGGCCATGTAAGGCAAAGTACTGCAAAGTAGTGGCAAAGTACAGCAAAGTAGTGGCAAAGTATGGCAATGTAGTGGCAAAGTACTGCAAAGTAGTGGCAAAGTACTGCAAAATAGTGGCAAAGTACGGTAAAGTAGTGGCAAAGTATGGTAAAGTACAGGCAAAGTAAGGCAAAGTAGTCGCAATGAAAGGCAAAGTAGTGGCAAAGTACTGCAAAGTGGTGGCAAAGTGGTGGCAAAGTAGTGGCAAAATAGGGGCAAAGTAGTGGCAAATAGTGGCAAAGTATGGAAAAGTAGTGGCAAAGTTCGGTAAAGTAATGGCAAAGTATAGCAAAGTAGTGGCCATGTAAGGCAAAGTACTGCAAAGTAGTGGCAAAGTACAGCAAAGTAGTGGCAAAGTATGGCAAAGTATGGCAATGTATGGCAAAGTACGGCAAAGTAGTCAGAAAGTACGGCAAAGTAGTGACAAAATACGGCAAAGTAGTGGCAAATTATGGGAAAGTAGTGGCAAAGTACGGTAAAGTAGTGGCAAAGTATGGCAAAGTAGTGGCAAAGTACGGCAAAATAGTGGCAAAGTACGGCAAAGTAGTAGCAAAGTACTGCAAAGTAGTGGCAAAGTACGGCAAATTAGAGACAAAGTATGGCAAAGTGGTGGGAAAGTACTGCAAAGTAGTGGCAAAGTACGGCAAAGTAGTGGTAAAGTATGGGAAAGTAGTGGCAAAGTACGGGAAAGTAGTGGCAAAGTTCGACAAAGTAGTAGCAAAGTACGGGAAAGTAGTGGCACAGTACGGCAAAGTAGTGGCAAAGTACGGCAAAGTAGTGGCAAAGTACGGCAAAGTAGTGCCAAAGTACTGCAAAGTCGTGGCAAAGTACGGCAAAGCAGTGGCAAAGTAATGGAAAAAGAGTGGCAAAGTACTGCAAAGTAGTGGCAAAGTACTGCAAAATAGTGGCAAAGTACGGTAAAGTAGTGGCAAAGTATGGTAAAGTACTGGCAAAGTAAGGCAAAGTAGTCGCAATGAAAGGCAAAGTAGTGGCAAAGTACTGCAAAGTAGTTGCAAAGTAGGGCAAAATACTGCAAAGTGGTGGCAAAGTGGTGGCAAAGTAGAGGCAAAGTAGTGGCAAAGTAGTGGCAAAGTAGTGGCAAATAGTGGCAAAGTATGGAAAAGTTCGGTAAAGTAGTGGCAAAGTATGGCAAAGTAGTGGCCATGTAAGGCAAAGTACTGCAAAGTAGTGGCAATATAGAGCAAAGTAGTGGCAAAGTATGGCAATGTAGTGGCAAAGTACTGCAAAGTAGTGGCAAAGTACTGCAAAATAGTGGCAAAGTACGGTAAAGTAGTGGCAAAGTATGGTAAAGTACTGGCAAAGTAAGGCAAAGTAGTCGCAATGAAAGGCAAAGTAGTGGCAAAGTACTGCAAAGTGGTGGCAAAGTGGTGGCAAAGTAGTGGCAAAATAGAGGCAAAGTAGTGGCAAATAGTGGCAAAGTATGGCAAAGTAGTGGCCATGTAAGGCAAAGTACTGCAAAGTAGTGGCAAAGTACAGCAAAGTAGTGGCAAAATATGGCAATGTAGTGGCAAAGTACTGCAAAGTACTAAAAGTAGTGGCAAAGTACGGTGAAGTAGTGGCAAAGTAGTGGCAAAGTAAGGCAAAGTAGTGGCAAAGTACTGCAAAGTAGTGGCAAAATAGTGGCAAAGAAAGGCAAAGTAGTGGCAAAGTATGGCAAAGTAGTGGCAAAGTACTGCAAATAGTGGCAAAGTACGGAAAAGTAGTGGCAAAGTTCGACAAAGTAGTGGCAAAGTACGGCAAAGTAGTGGCCATGTAAGGCAAAGTAGTGGCAAAGTACTGCAAAGTAGTGGCAAAGTACAGCAAAGTAGTGGTAAAGTCTGGCAATGTATGGCAAAGTACGGCAAAGTAGTCAGAAAGTTCGGCAAAGTAGTGACAAAGTATGGCAAAGTAGTGGCAAAGTACTGCAAAGTAGTGGCAAAATAGTGGCAAAGAAAGGCAAAGTAGTGGCAAAGTACTGCAAAATAGTGGCAAAGTACGATAAAGTAGTGGCAAAGTATGGTAAAGTACTGCAAAGTAGTTGCAAAGTAGGGCAAAATACTGCAAAGTGGTGGCAAAGTGGTGGCAAAGTAGTGGCAAAGTAGTGGCAAAGTAGTGGCAAATAGTGGCAAAGTATGGAAAAGTTCGGTAAAGTAGTGACAAATATGGCAAAGTAGTGGCCATGTAAGGCAAAGTACTGCAAAGTAGTGGCAAAGTACAGCAAAGTAGTGGCAAAGTATGGCAATGTAGTGGCAAAGTACTGCAAAGTAGTGGCAAAGTACTGCAAAATAGTGGCAAAGTACGGTAAAGTAGTGGCAAAGTATGGTAAAGTACTGGCAAAGTAAGGCAAAGTAGTCGCAATGAAAGGCAAAGTAGTGGCAAAGTACTGCAAAGTGGTGGCAAAGTGGTGGCAAAGTAGTGGCAAAATAGAGGCAAAGTAGTGGCAAATAGTGGCAAAGTATGGAAAAGTAGTGGCAAAGTTCGGTAAAGTAATGGCAAAGTATGGCAAAGTAGTGGCCATGTAAGGCAAAGTACTGCAAAGTAGTGGCAAAGTACAGCAAAGTAGTGGCAAAGTATGGCAAAGTATGGCAATGTATGGCAAAGTACGGCAAAGTAGTCAGAAAGTACGGCAAAGTAGTGACAAAGAACGGCAAAGTAGTGGCAAATTATGGGAAAATAGTGGCAAAGTACGGTAAAGTAGTGGCAAAGTATGGCAAAGTAGTGGCAAAGTATGGCAAAGTAGTGGCAAAGAACGGCAAAGTAGTAGCAAAGTACTGCAAAGTAGTGGCAAAGTACGGCAAATTAGAGACAAAGTATGGCAAAGTGGTGGGAAAGTACTGCAAAGTAGTGGCAAAGTACGGCAAAGTAGTGGTAAAGTATGGGAAAGTAGTGGCAAAGTACGGGAAAGTAGTGGCAAAGTTCGACAAAGTAGTAGCAAAGTACGGGAATGTAGTGGCACAGTACGGCAAAGTAGTGGCAAAGTACGGCAAAGTAGTGGCAAAGTACGGCAAAGTAGTGCCAAAGTACTGCAAAGTCGTGGCAAAGTACGGCAAAGTAGTGGCAAAGTAGTGGAAAAAGAGTGGCAAAGTACTGCAAAGTAGTGGCAAAGTACTGCAAAATAGTGGCAAAGTTCGACAAAGTAGTAGCAAAGTACGGGAAAGTAGTGGCACAGTACGGCAAAGTAGTGGCAAAGTACGGCAAAGTAGTGGCAAAGTACGGCAAAGTAGTGCCAAAGTACTGCAAAGTCGTGGCAAAGTACGGCAAAGCAGTGGCAAAGTAATGGAAAAAGAGTGGCAAAGTACTGCAAAGTAGTGGCAAAGTACTGCAAAATAGTGGCAAAGTACGGTAAAGTAGTGGCAAAGTATGGTAAAGTACTGGCAAAGTAAGGCAAAGTAGTCGCAATGAAAGGCAAAGTAGTGGCAAAGTACTGCAAAGTAGTTGCAAAGTAGGGCAACATACTGCAAAGTGGTGGCAAAGTGGTGGCAAAGTAGAGGCAAAGTAGTGGCAAAGTAGTGGCAAAGTAGTGGCAAATAGTGGCAAAGTATGGAAAAGTTCGGTAAAGTAGTGGCAAAGTATGGCAAAGTAGTGGCCATGTAAGGCAAAGTACTGCAAAGTAGTGGCAATATAGAGCAAAGTAGTGGCAAAGTATGGCAATGTAGTGGCAAAGTACTGCAAAGTAGTGGCAAAGTACTGCAAAATAGTGGCAAAGTACGGTAAAGTAGTGGCAAAGTATGGTAAAGTACTGGCAAAGTAAGGCAAAGTAGTCGCAATGAAAGGCAAAGTAGTGGCAAAGTACTGCAAAGTGGTGGCAAAGTGGTGGCAAAGTAGTGGCAAAATAGAGGCAAAGTAGTGGCAAATAGTGGCAAAGTATGGAAAAGTAGTGGCAAAGTTCGGTAAAGTAATGGCAAAGTATGGCAAAGTAGTGGCCATGTAAGGCAAAGTACTGCAAAGTAGTGGCAAAGTACAGCAAAGTAGTGGCAAAATATGGCAATGTAGTGGCAAAGTACTGCAAAGTACGGTAAAGTAGTGGCAAAGTACGGTGAAGTAGTGGCAAAGTAGTGGCAAAGTAAGGCAAAGTAGTGGCAAAGTACTGCAAAGTAGTGGCAAAATAGTGGCAAAGAAAGGCAAAGTAGTGGCAAAGTATGGCAAAGTAGTGGCAAAGTACTGCAAATAGTGGCAAAGTACGGAAAAGTAGTGGCAAAGTTCGACAAAGTAGTGGCAAAGTACGGCAAAGTAGTGGCCATGTAAGGCAAAGTAGTGGCAAAGTACTGCAAAGTAGTGGCAAAGTACGGAAAAGTAGTGGCAAAGTTCGACAAAGTAGTGGCAAAGTACGGCAAAGTAGTCGCAATGAAAGGCAAAGTAGTGGCAAAGTACTGCAAAGTAGTTGCAAAGTAGGGCAAAATACTGCAAAGTGGTGGCAAAGTGGTGGCAAAGTAGAGGCAAAGTAGTGGCAAAGTAGTGGCAAAGTAGTGGCAAATAGTGGCAAAGTATGGAAAAGTTCGGTAAAGTAGTGGCAAAGTATGGCAAAGTAGTGGCCATGTAAGGCAAAGTACTGCAAAGTACTGCAAAGTAGTGGCAATATAGAGCAAAGTAGTGGCAATGTAGTGGCAAAGTACTGCAAAGTAGTGGCAAAGTACTGCAAAATAGTGGCAAAGTACGGTAAAGTAGTGGCAAAGTATGGTAAAGTACTGGCAAAGTAAGGCAAAGTAGTCGCAATGAAAGGCAAAGTAGTGGCAAAGTACTGCAAAGTGGTGGCAAAGTGGTGGCAAAGTAGTGGCAAAATAGAGGCAAAGTAGTGGCAAATAGTGGCAAAGTATGGAAAAGTAGTGGCAAAGTTCAGTAAAGTAATGGCAAAGTATGGCAAAGTAGTGGCCATGTAAGGCAAAGTACTGCAAAGTAGTGGCAAAGTACAGAAAGTAGTGGCAAAATATGGCAATGTAGTGGCAAAGTACTGCAAAGTACGGTAAAGTAGTGGCAAAGTACGGTGAAGTAGTGGCAAAGTAGTGGCAAAGTAAGGCAAAGTAGTGGCAAAGTACTGCAAAGTCGTGGCAAAGTATGGCAAAGTAGTGGCAAAGTAGTGGAAAAAGAGTGGCAAAGTACTGCAAAGTAGTGGCAAAGTACTGCAAAATAGTGGCAAAGTACGGTAAAATAGTGGCAAAGTATGGTAAAGTACTGGCAAAGTAAGGCAAAGTAGTCGCAATGAAAGGCAAAGTAGTGGCAAAGTACTGCAAAGTAGTTGCAAAGTAGGGCAAAATACTGCAAAGTGGTGGCAAAGTGGTGGCAAAGTAGTGGCAAAGTAGTGGCAAAGTAGTGGCAAATAGTGGCAAAGTATGGAAAAGTTCGGTAAAGTAGTGGCAATGTATGGCAAAGTAGTGGCCATGTAAGGCAAAGTACTGCAAAGTAGTGGCAAAGTACAGCAAAGTAGTGGCAAAGTATGGCAATGTAGTGGCAAAGTACTGCAAAGTAGTGGCAAAGTACTGCAAAATAGTGGCAAAGTACGGTAAAGTAGTGGCAAAGTATGGTAAAGTACAGGCAAAGTAAGGCAAAGTAGTCGCAATGAAAGGCAAAGTAGTGGCAAAGTACTGCAAAGTGGTGGCAAAGTGGTGGCAAAGTAGTGGCAAAATAGGGGCAAAGTAGTGGCAAATAGTGGCAAAGTATGGAAAAGTAGTGGCAAAGTTCGGTAAAGTAATGGCAAAGTATAGCAAAGTAGTGGCCATGTAAGGCAAAGTACTGCAAAGTAGTGGCAAAGTACAGCAAAGTAGTGGCAAAGTATGGCAAAGTATGGCAATGTATGGCAAAGTACGGCAAAGTAGTCAGAAAGTACGGCAAAGTAGTGACAAAATACGGCAAAGTAGTGGCAAATTATGGGAAAGTAGTGGCAAAGTACGGTAAAGTAGTGGCAAAGTATGGCAAAGTAGTGGCAAAGTACGGCAAAATAGTGGCAAAGTACGGCAAAGTAGTAGCAAAGTACTGCAAAGTAGTGGCAAAGTACGGCAAATTAGAGACAAAGTATGGCAAAGTGGTGGGAAAGTACTGCAAAGTAGTGGCAAAGTACGGCAAAGTAGTGGTAAAGTATGGGAAAGTAGTGGCAAAGTACGGGAAAGTAGTGGCAAAGTTCGACAAAGTAGTAGCAAAGTACGGGAAAGTAGTGGCACAGTACGGCAAAGTAGTGGCAAAGTACGGCAAAGTAGTGGCAAAGTACGGCAAAGTAGTGCCAAAGTACTGCAAAGTCGTGGCAAAGTACGGCAAAGCAGTGGCAAAGTAATGGAAAAAGAGTGGCAAAGTACTGCAAAGTAGTGGCAAAGTACTGCAAAATAGTGGCAAAGTACTGTAAAGTAGTGGCAAAGTATGGTAAAGTACTGGCAAAGTAAGGCAAAGTAGTCGCAATGAAAGGCAAAGTAGTGGCAAAGTACTGCAAAGTAGTTGCAAAGTAGGGCAAAATACTGCAAAGTGGTGGCAAAGTGGTGGCAAAGTAGAGGCAAAGTAGTGGCAAAGTAGTGGCAAAGTAGTGGCAAATAGTGGCAAAGTATGGAAAAGTTCGGTAAAGTAGTGGCAAAGTATGGCAAAGTAGTGGCCATGTAAGGCAAAGTACTGCAAAGTAGTGGCAATATAGAGCAAAGTAGTGGCAAAGTATGGCAATGTAGTGGCAAAGTACTGCAAAGTAGTGGCAAAGTACTGCAAAATAGTGGCAAAGTACGGTAAAGTAGTGGCAAAGTATGGTAAAGTACTGGCAAAGTAAGGCAAAGTAGTCGCAATGAAAGGCAAAGTAGTGGCAAAGTACTGCAAAGTGGTGGCAAAGTGGTGGCAAAGTAGTGGCAAAATAGAGGCAAAGTAGTGGCAAATAGTGGCAAAGTATGGCAAAGTAGTGGCCATGTAAGGCAAAGTACTGCAAGTAGTGGCAAAGTACAGCAAAGTAGTGGCAAAATATGGCAATGTAGTGGCAAAGTACTGCAAAGTACTAAAAGTAGTGGCAAAGTACGGTGAAGTAGTGGCAAAGTAGTGGCAAAGTAAGGCAAAGTAGTGGCAAAGTACTGCAAATAGTGGCAAAGTACGGAAAAGTAGTGGCAAAATAGTGGCAAAGAAAGGCAAAGTAGTGGCAAAGTATGGCAAAGTAGTGGCAAAGTACTGCAAATAGTGGCAAAGTACGGAAAAGTAGTGGCAAAGTTCGACAAAGTAGTGGCAAAGTACGGCAAAGTAGTGGCCATGTAAGGCAAAGTAGTGGC
The DNA here is from genome assembly GCF_978046115.1 of Saccoglossus kowalevskii. NCBI lineage: Eukaryota > Metazoa > Hemichordata > Enteropneusta > Harrimaniidae > Saccoglossus > Saccoglossus kowalevskii. The sequence goes on along the minus strand of NC_140653.1, from coordinate 369,932 downwards.
AAAGTACTGCAAAGTAGTGGCAAAGTACAGCAAAGTAGTGGTAAAGTATGGCAATGTATGGCAAAGTACGGCAAAGTAGTCAGAAAGTTCGGCAAAGTAGTGACAAAGTATGGCAAAGTAGTGGCAAAGTACTGCAAAGTAGTGGCAAAATAGTGGCAAAGAAAGGCAAAGTAGTGGCAAAGTACTGCAAAATAGTGGCAAAGTACGATAAAGTAGTGGCAAAGTATGGTAAAGTACTGGCAAAGTAAGGCAAAGTAGTCGCAATGAAAGGCAAAGTAGTGGCAAAGTACTGCAAAGTAGTTGCAAAGTAGGGCAAAATACTGCAAAGTGGTGGCAAAGTGGTGGCAAAGTAGTGGCAAAGTAGTGGCAAAGTAGTGGCAAATAGTGGCAAAGTATGGAAAAGTTCGGTAAAGTAGTGACAAATATGGCAAAGTAGTGGCCATGTAAGGCAAAGTACTGCAAAGTAGTGGCAAAGTACAGCAAAGTAGTGGCAAAGTATGGCAATGTAGTGGCAAAGTACTGCAAAGTAGTGGCAAAGTACTGCAAAATAGTGGCAAAGTACGGTAAAGTAGTGGCAAAGTATGGTAAAGTACTGGCAAAGTAAGGCAAAGTAGTCGCAATGAAAGGCAAAGTAGTGGCAAAGTACTGCAAAGTGGTGGCAAAGTGGTGGCAAAGTAGTGGCAAAATAGAGGCAAAGTAGTGGCAAATAGTGGCAAAGTATGGAAAAGTAGTGGCAAAGTTCGGTAAAGTAATGGCAAAGTATGGCAAAGTAGTGGCCATGTAAGGCAAAGTACTGCAAAGTAGTGGCAAAGTACAGCAAAGTAGTGGCAAAGTATGGCAAAGTATGGCAATGTATGGCAAAGTACGGCAAAGTAGTCAGAAAGTACGGCAAAGTAGTGACAAAGAACGGCAAAGTAGTGGCAAATTATGGGAAAATAGTGGCAAAGTACGGTAAAGTAGTGGCAAAGTATGGCAAAGTAGTGGCAAAGTATGGCAAAGTAGTGGCAAAGAACGGCAAAGTAGTAGCAAAGTACTGCAAAGTAGTGGCAAAGTACGGCAAATTAGAGACAAAGTATGGCAAAGTGGTGGGAAAGTACTGCAAAGTAGTGGCAAAGTACGGCAAAGTAGTGGTAAAGTATGGGAAAGTAGTGGCAAAGTACGGGAAAGTAGTGGCAAAGTTCGACAAAGTAGTAGCAAAGTACGGGAAAGTAGTGGCACAGTACGGCAAAGTAGTGGCAAAGTACGGCAAAGTAGTGGCAAAGTACGGCAAAGTAGTGCCAAAGTACTGCAAAGTCGTGGCAAAGTACGGCAAAGTAGTGGCAAAGTAGTGGAAAAAGAGTGGCAAAGTACTGCAAAGTAGTGGCAAAGTACTGCAAAATAGTGGCAAAGTTCGACAAAGTAGTAGCAAAGTACGGGAAAGTAGTGGCACAGTACGGCAAAGTAGTGGCAAAGTACGGCAAAGTAGTGGCAAAGTACGGCAAAGTAGTGCCAAAGTACTGCAAAGTCGTGGCAAAGTACGGCAAAGCAGTGGCAAAATAATGGAAAAAGAGTGGCAAAGTACTGCAAAGTAGTGGCAAAGTACTGCAAAATAGTGGCAAAGTACGGTAAAGTAGTGGCAAAGTATGGTAAAGTACTGGCAAAGTAAGGCAAAGTAGTCGCAATGAAAGGCAAAGTAGTGGCAAAGTACTGCAAAGTAGTTGCAAAGTAGGGCAACATACTGCAAAGTGGTGGCAAAGTGGTGGCAAAGTAGAGGCAAAGTAGTGGCAAAGTAGTGGCAAAGTAGTGGCAAATAGTGGCAAAGTATGGAAAAGTTCGGTAAAGTAGTGGCAAAGTATGGCAAAGTAGTGGCCATGTAAGGCAAAGTACTGCAAAGTAGTGGCAATATAGAGCAAAGTAGTGGCAAAGTATGGCAATGTAGTGGCAAAGTACTGCAAAGTAGTGGCAAAGTACTGCAAAATAGTGGCAAAGTACGGTAAAGTAGTGGCAAAGTATGGTAAAGTACTGGCAAAGTAAGGCAAAGTAGTCGCAATGAAAGGCAAAGTAGTGGCAAAGTACTGCAAAGTGGTGGCAAAGTGGTGGCAAAGTAGTGGCAAAATAGAGGCAAAGTAGTGGCAAATAGTGGCAAAGTATGGAAAAGTAGTGGCAAAGTTCGGTAAAGTAATGGCAAAGTATGGCAAAGTAGTGGCCATGTAAGGCAAAGTACTGCAAAGTAGTGGCAAAGTACAGCAAAGTAGTGGCAAAATATGGCAATGTAGTGGCAAAGTACTGCAAAGTACGGTAAAGTAGTGGCAAAGTACGGTGAAGTAGTGGCAAAGTAGTGGCAAAGTAAGGCAAAGTAGTGGCAAAGTACTGCAAAGTAGTGGCAAAATAGTGGCAAAGAAAGGCAAAGTAGTGGCAAAGTATGGCAAAGTAGTGGCAAAGTACTGCAAATAGTGGCAAAGTTCGGAAAAGTAGTGGCAAAGTTCGACAAAGTAGTGGCAAAGTACGGCAAAGTAGTGGCCATGTAAGGCAAAGTAGTGGCAAAGTACTGCAAAGTAGTGGCAAAGTACAGCAAAGTAGTGGTAAAGTATGGCAATGTATGGCAAAGTACGGCAAAGTAGTCAGAAAGTTCGGCAAAGTAGTGACAAAGTATGGCAAAGTAGTGGCAAAGTACTGCAAAGTAGTGGCAAAATAGTGGCAAAGAAAGGCAAAGTAGTGGCAAAGTACTGCAAAATAGTGGCAAAGTACGATAAAGTAGTGGCAAAGTATGGTAAAGTACTGGCAAAGTAAGGCAAAGTAGTCGCAATGAAAGGCAAAGTAGTGGCAAAGTACTGCAAAGTAGTTGCAAAGTAGGGCAAAATACTGCAAAGTGGTGGCAAAGTGGTGGCAAAGTAGTGGCAAAGTAGTGGCAAAGTAGTGGCAAATAGTGGCAAAGTATGGAAAAGTTCGGTAAAGTAGTGACAAATATGGCAAAGTAGTGGCCATGTAAGGCAAAGTACTGCAAAGTAGTGGCAAAGTACAGCAAAGTAGTGGCAAAGTATGGCAATGTAGTGGCAAAGTACTGCAAAGTAGTGGCAAAGTACTGCAAAATAGTGGCAAAGTACGGTAAAGTAGTGGCAAAGTATGGTAAAGTACTGGCAAAGTAAGGCAAAGTAGTCGCAATGAAAGGCAAAGTAGTGGCAAAGTACTGCAAAGTGGTGGCAAAGTGGTGGCAAAGTAGTGGCAAAATAGAGGCAAAGTAGTGGCAAATAGTGGCAAAGTATGGAAAAGTAGTGGCAAAGTTCGGTAAAGTAATGGCAAAGTATGGCAAAGTAGTGGCCATGTAAGGCAAAGTACTGCAAAGTAGTGGCAAAGTACAGCAAAGTAGTGGCAAAGTATGGCAAAGTATGGCAATGTATGGCAAAGTACGGCAAAGTAGTCAGAAAGTACGGCAAAGTAGTGACAAAGAACGGCAAAGTAGTGGCAAATTATGGGAAAATAGTGGCAAAGTACGGTAAAGTAGTGGCAAAGTATGGCAAAGTAGTGGCAAAGTATGGCAAAGTAGTGGCAAAGAACGGCAAAGTAGTAGCAAAGTACTGCAAAGTAGTGGCAAAGTACGGCAAATTAGAGACAAAGTATGGCAAAGTGGTGGGAAAGTACTGCAAAGTAGTGGCAAAGTATGGCAAAGTAGTGGTAAAGTATGGGAAAGTAGTGGCAAAGTACGGGAAAGTAGTGGCAAAGTTCGACAAAGTAGTAGCAAAGTACGAGAAAGTAGTGGCACAGTACGGCAAAGTAGTGGCAAAGTACGGCAAAGTAGTGGCAAAGTACAGCAAAGTAGTGCCAAAGTACTGCAAAGTCGTGGCAAAGTACGGCAAAGTAGTGGCAAAGTAGTGGAAAAAGAGTGGCAAAGTACTGCAAAGTAGTGGCAAAGTACTGCAAAATAGTGGCAAAGTACGGTAAAGTAGTGGCAAAGTATGGTAAAGTACTGGCAAAGTAAGGCAAAGTAGTCGCAATGAAAGGCAAAGTACTGCAAAGTGGTGGCAAAGTGGTGGCAAAGTAGTGGCAAAATAGAGGCAAAGTAGAGGCAAATAGTGGCAAAGTATGGAAAAGTAGTGGCAAAGTTCGGTAAAGTAATGGCAAAGTATGGCAAAGTAGTGGCCATGTAAGGCAAAGTACTGCAAAGTAGTGGCAAAGTACAGCAAAGTAGTGGCAAAGTATGGCAATGTAGTGGCAAAGTACTGCAAAGTACGGTAAAGTAGTGGCAAAGTACAGTGAAGTAGTGGCAAAGTAGTGGCAAAGTAAGGCAAAGTAGTGGCAAAGTACTGCAAAGTAGTGGCAAAATAGTGGCAAAGAAAGGCAAAGTAGTGGCAAAGTATAGCAAAGTAGTGGCAAAGTACTGCAAATAGTGGCAAAGTACGGAAAAGTAGTGGCAAAGTTCGACAAAGTAGTGGCAAAGTACGGCAAAGTAGTGGCCATGTAAGGCAAAGTAGTGGCAAAGTACTGCAAAGTAGTGGCAAAGTACAGCAAAGTAGTGGCAAAGTATGGCAATGTATGGCAAAGTACGGCAAAGTAGTCGGAGAGTTCGGCAAAGTAGTGACAAAGTATGGCAAAGCAGTGGCAAAGTACTGCAAAGTAGTGGCAAAATAGTGGCAAAGAAAGGCAAAGTAGTGGCAAAGTATGGCAAAGTAGTGGCAAAGCACGGCAAAGTAGTGGCAAATTATGGGAAAGTAGTGGCAAAGTACGGTAAAGTAGTGGCAAAGTATGGCAAAGTAGTGGCAAAGTATGGCAAAGTAGTGGCAAAGTACGGCAAAGTAGTAGCAAAGTACTGCAAAGTAGTGGCAAAGTACGGCAAATTAGAGACAAAGTATGGCAAAGTGGTGGGAAAGTACTGCAAAGTAGTGGCAAAGTACGGCAAAGTAGTGGTAAAGTATGGGAAAGTAGTGGCAAAGTACGGGAAAGTAGTGGCAAAGTTCGACAAAGTAGTAGCAAAGTACGGGAAAGTAGTGGCACAGTACGGCAAAGTAGTGGCAAAGTACGGCAAAGTAGTGGCAAAGTACGGCAAAGTAGTGCCAAAGTACTGCAAAGTCGTGGCAAAGTACGGCAAAGTAGTGGCAAAGTAGTGGAAAAAAAGTGGCAAAGTACTGCAAAGTAGTGGCAAAGTACTGCAAAATAGTGGCAAAGTACGGTAAAGTAGTGGCAAAGTATGGTAAAGTACTGGCAAAGTAAGGCAAAGTAGTCGCAATGAAAGGCAAAGTAGTGGCAAAGTACTGCAAAGTAGTTGCAAAGTAGGGCAAAATACTGCAAAGTGGTGGCAAAGTGGTGGCAAAGTAGTGGCAAAGTAGTGGCAAAGTAGTGGCAAAGTAGTGGCAAATAGTGGCAAAGTATGGAAAAGTTCGGTAAAGTAGTGGCAAAGTATGGCAAAGTAGTGGCCATGTAAGGCAAAGTACTGCAAAGTAGTGTCAAAGTACAGCAAAGTAGTGGCAAAGTATGGCAATGTAGTGGCAAAGTACTGCAAAGTAGTTGCAAAGTACTGCAAAATAGTGGCAAAGTACGGTAAAGTAGTGGCAAAGTATGGTAGAGTACTGGCAAAGTAAGGCAAAATAGTCGCAATGAAAGGCAAAGTAGTGGCAAAATAGAGGCAAAGTAGAGGCAAATAGTGGCAAAGTATGGAAAAGTAGTGGCAAAGTTCGGTAAAGTAATGGCAAAGTATGGCAATGTAGTGGCGAAGTACTGCAAAGTACGGTAAAGTAGTGGCAAAGTACGGTGAAGTAGTGGCAAAGTAGTGGCAAAGTAAGGCAAAGTAGTGGCAAAGTACTGCAAAGTAGTGGCAAAATAGTGGCAAAGAAAGGCAAAGTAGTGGCAAAGTATGGCAAAGTAGTGGCAAAGTACTGCAAATAGTGGCAAAGTACGGAAAAGTAGTGGCAAAGTTCGACAAAGTAGTGGCAAAGTACGGCAAAGTAGTGGCCATGTAAGGCAAAGTAGTGGCAAAGTACTGCAAAGCAGTGGCAAAGTACAGCAAAGTAGTGGCAAAGTATGGCAATGTATGGCAAAGTATGGCAAAGTAGTCGGAAAGTTCGGCAAAGTAGTGACAAAGTATGGCAAAGTAGTGGCAAATTATGGGAAAGTAGTGGCAAAGTACGGTAAAGTAGTGGCAAAGTACGGCAAAGTACTGCAAAGTAGAGGCAAAGTACAGCAAAGTAGTGGCAAAGTACGGCAATGTAGTGGCAAAGTACTGCAAAGTAGTGACAAAGTACGGCAAAGTAGTGGCAAAGTATGGGAAAGTGGTGGCAATGTACGGGAAAGTTGTGGCAAAGTAGTGGCAAAGTAATGCAAAGTAGTGGCAAAGTACTGCAAAGTAGTGACATAGTACTGGAAAGTAGTGGCAAAGTATGGGAAAGTGGTGGCAATGTACGGGAAAGTAGTGGCAAAGTAAGACAAATTAGTAGCAAAGTACGGGAAAGTAGTGGCAAAGTACGGTGAAGTAGTGGCAAAGTAGAGGCAAAGAAAGGCAAAGTAGTGGCAAAGTACGGCAAAGTAGTGGCAAAGTACGGCAAAGTAGTGCCAAAGTAGTGGCAAAGTACTGCAAATAGTGGCAAAGTACGGAAAAGTAGTGGCAAAGTTCGACAAAGTAGTGGCAATGTACGGCAAAGTAGTGGCCATGTAAGGCAAAGTAGTGGCACAGTACTGCAAAGTAGTGGCAAAGTACAGCAAAGTAGTGGCAAAGTATGGCAATGTATGGCAAAGTACGGCAATGTAGTCGGAAAGTACGGCAAAGTAGTGGCAAATTATGGGAAAGTAGTGGCAAAGTAATGCAAAGTAGTGGTAAAGTACTGCAATGTAGTGGCAAAGTACGGCAAAGTAGTGGAAAAGTAGTTGCAAAGTTCGGTAAAGTATGGCAAAGTAGTGGCCATGTAAGGCAAAGTACTGCAAAGTAGTGGCAAAGTACAGCAAAGTAGTGGCAAAGTATGGGAATGTAGTGGCAAAGTACTGCAAAGTAGTGGCAAAGTACGGTAAAGTAGTGGCAAAGTACGGTGAAGTAGTGGCAAAGTAAGGCAAAGTAGTGGCAAAGTACTGCAAAGTAGTGGCAAAGTACTGCAAATAGTGGCAAAGTACGGAAATGTAGTGGCAAAGTTTGACAAAGTAGTGGCAAAGTACGGCAAAGTAGTGGCCATGTAAGGCAAATTAGTGGCAAAGTACTGCAAAGTAGTGGCAAAGTACAGCAAAGTAGTGGCAAAGTATGGCAATGTATGGCAAAGTACGGCAAAGTAGTCGGAAAGTACGGCAAAGTAGTGACAAAGTACGGCAAAGTAGTGGCAAATTATGGGAAAGTAGTGGCAAAGTACGGTAAAGTACTGACAAAGTACTGCAAAGTCGTGGCAAAGTAAAGCAAAGTTGTGGCAAAGTAGTGGAAAAAGAGTGGCAAAGTACTGCAAAGTAGTGGCAAAGTACTGCAAAATAGTGGCAAAGTACGGTAAAGTAGTGGCAAAGTATGGTAAAGTACTGGCAAAGTAAGGCAAAGTAGTCGCAATGAAAGGCAAAGTAGTGGCAAAGTACTGCAAAGTGGTGGCAAAGTGGTGGCAAAGTAGTGGCAAAATAGTGGCAAAGTAGTGGCAAATAGTGGCAAAGTATGGAAAAGTAGTGGCAAAGTTCGGTAAAGTAATGGCAAAGTATGGCAAAGTAGTGGCCATGTAAGGAAAAGTACTGCAAAGTAGTGGCAAAGTACAGCAAAGTAGTGGCAAAGTATGGCAATGTAGTGGCAAAGTACTGCAAAGTACGGTAAAGTAGTGGCAAAGTACGGTGAAGTAGTGGCAAAGTAGTGGCAAAGTAGTGGCAAAGTACGGCAAAGTACTGCAAAGTAGAGGCAAAGTACAGCAAAGTAGTGGCAAAGTACGGCAATGTAGTGGCAAAGTATTGCAAAGTAGTGACAAAGTACGGCAAAGTAGTGGCAAAGTATGGGAAAGTGGTGGCAATGTACGGGAAAGTAGTGGCAAAGTAGTGGCAAAGTAATGCAAATTAGTGGCAAAGTACTGCAAAGTAGTGACAAAGTACGGCAAAGTAGTGGCAAAGTATGGGAAAGTGGTGGCAATGTACGGGAAAGTAGTGGCAAAGTAAGTCAAAGTAGTAGCAAAGTACGGGAAAGTAGTGGCAAAGTACGGTGAAGTAGTGGCAAAGTAGAGGCAAAGAAAGGCAAAGTAGTGGCAAAGTACGGCAAAGTAGTGGCAAAGTACGGCAAAGTAGTGCCAAAGTAGTGGCAAAGTACTGCAAATAGTGGCAAAGTACGGAAAAGTAGTGGCAAAGTTCGACTAAGTAGTGGCAATGTACGGCAAAGTAGTGGCCATGTAAGGCAAAGTAGTGGCAAAGTACTGCAAAGTAGTGGCAAAGTACAGCAAAGTAGTGGCAAAGTATGGCAATGTATGGCAAAGTACAGCAAAGTAGTCGGAAAGTACGGCAAAGTAGTGGCAAATTATGGGAAAGTAGTGGCAAAGTACGGTAAAATAGTGGCAAATATGGCAAAGTAGTGGCAAAGTACGGCAAAGTAGTGGCAAAGTACGGCAATGTAGTAGCAAAGTACTGCAAAGTAGTGGCAAAGTACGGCAAATTAGAGACAAAGTATGGCAAAGTGGTGGGAAAGTACTGCAACGTAATGGCCAAGTAGTGGCAAAGAAAGGCAAAGTAGTGGCAAAGTACGGCAAAGTAGTGGCAAAGTACGGCAAAGTAGTGCCAAAGTAGTGGCAAAGTACTGCAAATAGAGGCAAAGTACGGAAAAGTAGTGGCAAAGTTCGACAAAGTAGTGGCAATGTACGGCAAAGTAGTGGCCATGTAAGGCAAAGTAGTGGCAAAGTACTGCAAAGTAGTGGCAAAGTACAGCAAAGTAGTGGCAAAGTATGGCAATGTATGGCAAAGTACGGCAAAGTAGTCGGAAAGTACGGCAAAGTAGTGACAAAGTACGGTAAAGTAGTGGCAAATTATGGGAAAGTAGTGGCAAAGTACGGCAAAGTAGTAGCAAAGTACTGCAAAGTAGTGGCAAAGTACGGCAAATTAGAGACAAAGTATGGCAAAGTGGTGAGAAAGTACTGCAAAGTAGTGGCAAAGTACGGCAAAGTAGTGGTAAAGTATGGGAAAGTAGTGGCAAAGTACGGGAAAGTAGTGGCAAAGTTCGATAAAGTAGTAGCAAAGTACGGGAAAGTTTTGGCACAGTACGGCAAAGTAGTGGCAAAGTAGTGGCAAAAGAGTGGCAAAGTACTGCAAAGTAGTGGCAAAGTACTGCAAAATAGTGGCAAACTACGGTAAAGTAGTGGCAAAGTATGGTAAAGTACTGGCAAAGTAAGGCAAAGTAGTCGCAATGAAAGGCAAAGTAGTGGCAAAGTACTGCAAAGTAGTTGCAAAGTAGGGCAAAGTACTGCAAAGTGGTGGCAAAGTAGTGGCAAAATAGTGGCAAAGTAGTGGCAAATAGTGGCAAAGTATGGAAAAGTAGTGGCAAAGTTCGGTAAAGTAGTGGCAAAGTATGGCAAAGTAGTGGCCATGTAAGGCAAAGTACTGTAAAGTAGTGGCAAAGTACAGCAAAGTAGTGGCAAAGTATGGCAATGTAGTGGCAAAGTACTGCAAAGTAGTGGCAAAGTACGGGAAAGTAGTGGCAAAGTAGGGTGAATTAGTGGCAAAGTAAGGCAGAGTAGTGGCAAAGTACTGCAAAGTAGTGGCAAAGTAGTGGCAAAGAAAGGCAAAGTAGTGGCAAAGTACTGCAAATAGTGGCAAAGTACGGAAAAGTAGTGGCAAAGTTTGACAAAGTAGTGGCAAAGTACGGTTAAGTAGTGGCCATGTAAGGCAAAGTAGTGGCAAAGTACTGCAAAGTAGTGGCAAAGTACAGCAAAGTAGTGGCAAAGTATGGCAATGTATGGCAAAGTATGGCAAAGTAGTCGGAAAGTACGGCAAAGTAGTGACAAAGTATGGCAAAGTAGTGGCAAATTATGGGAAAGTAGTGGCAAAGTACGGTAAAGTAGTGGCAAAGTACGGCAAAGTACTGCAAAGTAGTGGCAAAGTACAGCAAAGTAGTGGCAAAGTATGGCAATGTAGTGGCAAAGTACTGCAAAGTAGTGGCAAAGTACGGTAAAGTAGTGGCAAAGTACGGTGAAGTAGTGGCAAAGTAGTGGCAAAGTAAGGCAAAGTAGTGGCAAAGTACTGCAAAGTAGTGGCAAAGTAGTGGCAAAGAAAGGCAAATTAGTGGCAAAGTACGGCAAAGTAGTGGCAAAGTACGGCAAAGTAGTGCCAAAGTAGTGGCAAAGTACTGCAAATAGTGGCAAAGTACGGAAAAGTAGTGGCAAAGTTCGACAAAGTAGTGGCAAAGTACTGCAAAGTAGTGGCAAAGTACAGCAAAGTAGTGGCAAAGTATGGCAATGTATGGCAAAGTACGGCAAAGTAGTCGGAAAGTACGGCAAATTCGTGACAAAGTACGGCAAAGTAGTGGCAAATTATGGGAAAGTAGTGGCAAAGTACGGTAAAGTAGTGGCAAAGTATGGCAAAGTAGTGGCAAAGTACGGCAAAGTAGTGGCAAAGTACGGCAAAGTAGTAGCAAAGTACTGCAAAGTAGTGGCAAAGTACGGCAAATTAGAGACAAAGTATGGCAAAGTGGTGGGAAAGTACTGCAAAGTAGTGGCAAAGTACGGCAAAGTAGTGGTAAAGTATGGGAAAGTAGTGGCAAAGTACGGGAAAGTAGTGGCAAAGTTCGACAAAGTAGTAGCAAAGTACGGGAAAGTAGTGGCACAGTACGGCAAAGTAGTGGCAAAGTGCGGCAACGTAGTGGCAAAGTACGGCAAAGTAGTGCCAAAGTACTGCAAAGTCGTGGCAAAGTACGGCAAAGTAGTGGCAAAGTAGTGGAAAAAGAGTGGCAAAGTACTGCAAAGTAGTGGCAAAGTACTGCAAAATAGTGGCAAAGTACGGTAAAGTAGTGACAAAGTATGGTAAAGTACTGGCAAAGTAAGGCAAAGTAGTCGCAATGAAAGGCAAAGTAGTGGCAAAGTACTGCAAAGTAGTTGCAATGTAGGGCAAAGTACTGCAAAGTGGTGGCAAAGTGGTGGCAAAGTAGTGGCAAAGTAGTGGCAAATAGTGGCAAAGTATGGAAAAGTTCGGTAAAGTAGTGGCAAAGTATGGCAAAGTAGTGGCCATGTAAGGCAAAGTACTGCAAAGTAGTGGCAAAGTACAGCAAAGTAGTGGCAAAGTATGGCAATGCAGTGGCAAAGTACTGCAAATTAGTGGCAAAGTACGGTAAAGTAGTGGCAAAGTACGGTGAAGTAGTGGCAAAGTAGTGGCAAAGTAAGGCAAAGTAGTGGCAAAGTACTGCAAAGTAGTGGCAAAGTAGTGGCGTAGAAAGGCAAAGTAGTGGCAAAGTACGGCAAAGTAGTGGCAAAGTACGGCAAAGTAGTGCCAAAGTAGTGGCAAAGTACTGCAAATAGTGGCAAAGTACGGAAAAGTAGTGACAAAGTTCGACAAAGTAGTGGCAAAGTACGGCAAAGTAGTGGCCATGTAAGGCAAAGTAGTGGCAAAGTACTACAAAGTAGTGGCAAAGTACAGCAAAGTAGTGGCAAAGTATGGCAATGTATGGCAAAGTACGGCAAAGTAGTCGGAAAGTACGGCAAAGTAGTGACAAAGTATGGCAAAGTAGTGGCAAATTATGGGAAAGTAGTGGCAAAGTACGGTAAAGTAGTGGCAAAGTACGGCAAAGTAGTGGCAAAGTACGGCAAAGTAGTAGCAAAGTACTGCAAAGTAGTGCCAAAGTAGTGGCAAAGTACTGCAAATAGTGGCAAAGTACAGAAAAGTAGTGGCAAAGTTCGACAAAGTAGTGGCAAAGTACGGCAAAGTAGTGGCCATGTAAGGCAAAGTAGTGGTAAAGTACTGCAAAGTAGTGGCAAAGTACAGCAAAGTAGTGGCAAAGTATGGCAATGTATGGCAAAGTACGCAAAGTAGTCGGAAAGTACAGCAAAGTAGTGACAAAGTATGGCAAAGTAGTGGCTAATTATGGGAAAGTAGTGGCAAAGTACGGTAAAGTAATGGCAAAGTATGGCAAAATAGTGGCAAAGTACGGCAAAATAGTGGCAAAGTACGGCAAAGTAGAAGCAAAGTACTGCAAAGTAGTGGCAAAGTACGGCAAATTAGAGACAAAGTATGGCAAAGTGGTGGGAAAGTACTGCAAAGTAGTGGCAAAGTACGGCAAAGTAGTGGTAAAGTATGGGAAAGTAGTGGCAAAGTTCGACAAAGTAGTAGCAAAGTATGGGAAAGTTGTGGCACAGTATGGCAAAGTCGTGGCAAAGTACGGCAAAGTAGTGGCAAAGTACGGCAAAGTCGTGCCAAAGTACTGCAAAGTCGTGGCAAAGTACGCCAAAGTAGTGGCAAAGTAGTGGAAAAAGAGTGGCTAAGTACTGCAAAGTAGTGGCAAAGAACTGCAAAATAGTGGCAAAGTACAGTAAAGTAGTGGCAAAGTATGGTAAAGTACTAGCAAAGTAAGGCAAAATAGTCGCAATGAAAGGCAAAGTAGTGGCAAAGTACTGCAAAGTAGTTGCAAAGTAGGGCAAAGTACTGCAAAGTGGTGGCAAAGTGGTGGCAAAGTAGTGGCAAAGTAGTGGCAAAGTAGTGGCAAATAGTGGCAAAGTATGGAAAAGTTCGGTAAAGTAGTGGCAAAGTATGGCAAAGTAGTGGCCATGTAAGGCAAAGTACTGCAAAGTAGTGGCAAAGTACAGCAAAGTAGTGGCAAAGTATGGCAATGCAGTGGCAAAGTACTGCAAATTAGTGGCAAAGTACGGTAAAGTAGTGGCAAAGTACGGTGAAGTAGTGGCAAAGTAGTGGCAAAGTAAGGCAAAGTAGTGGCAAAGTACTGCAAAGTAGTGGCAAAGTAGTGGCATAGAAAGGCAAAGTAGTGGCAAAGTACGGCAAAGTAGTGGCAAAGTACGGCAAAGTAGTGCCAAAGTAGTGGCAAAGTACTGCAAATAGTGGCAAAGTACGGAAAAGTAGTGACAAAGTTCGACAAAGTAGTGGCAAAGTACGGCAAAGTAGTGGCCATGTAAGGCAAAGTAGTGGCAAAGTACTACAAAGTAGTGGCAAAGTACAGCAAAGTAGTGGCAAAGTATGGCAATGTATGGCAAAGTACGGCAAAGTAGTCGGAAAGTACGGCAAAGTAGTGACAAAATATGGCAAAGTAGTGGCAAATTATGGGAAAGTAGTGGCAAAGTACGGTAAAGTAGTGGCAAAGTACGGCAAAGTAGTGGCAAAGTACGGCAAAGTAGTAGCAAAGTACTGCAAAGTAGTGCCAAAGTAGTGGCAAAGTACTGCAAATAGTGGCAAAGTACAGAAAAGTAGTGGCAAAGTTCGACAAAGTAGTGGCAAAGTACGGCAAAGTAGTGGCCATGTAAGGCAAAGTAGTGGCAAAGTACTGCAAAGTAGTGGCAAAGTACAGCAAAGTAGTGACAAAGTATGGCAAAGTAGTGGCAAATTATGGGAAAGTAGTGGCAAAGTACGGGAAAGTAGTGGCAAAGTTCGACAAAGTAGTAGCAAAGTACGGGAAAGTAGTGGCACAGTACGGCAAAGTAGTGGCAAAGTGCGGCAAAGTAGTGGCAAAGTACGGCAAAGTAGTGCCAAAGTACTGCAAAGTCGTGGCAAAGTACGGCAAAGTAGTGGCAAAGTAGTGGAAAAAGAGTGGCAAAGTACTGCAAAGTAGTGGCAAAGTACTGCAAAATAGTGGCAAAGTATGGTAAAGTAGTGACAAAGTATGGTAAAGTACTGGCAAAGTAAGGCAAAGTAGTCGCAATGAAAGGCAAAGTAGTGGCAAAGTACTGCAAAGTAGTTGCAATGTAGGGCAAAGTACTGCAAAGTGGTGGCAAAGTGGTGGCAAAGTAGTGGCAAAGTAGTGGCAAATAGTGGCAAAGTATGGAAAAGTTCGGTAAAGTAGTGGCAAAGTATGGCAAAGTAGTGGCCATGTAAGGCAAAGTACTGCAAAGTAGTGGCAAAGTACAGCAAAGTAGTGGCAAAGTATGGCAATGCAGTGGCAAAGTACTGCAAATTAGTGGCAAAGTACGGTAAAGTAGTGGCAAAGTACGGTGAAGTAGTGGCAAAGTAGTGGCAAAGTAAGGCAAAGTAGTGGCAAAGTACTGCAAAGTAGTGGCAAAGTAGTGGCATAGAAAGACAAAGTAGTGGCAAAGTACGGCAAAGTAGTGGCAAAGTACGGCAAAGTAGTGCCAAAGTAGTGGCAAAGTACTGCAAATAGTGGCAAAGTACGGAAAAGTAGTGACAAAGTTCGACAAAGTAGTGGCAAAGTACGGCAAAGTAGTGGCAAAGTACGGCAAAGTAGTAGCAAAGTACTGCAAAGTAGTGCCAAAGTAGTGGCAAAGTACTGCAAATAGTGGCAAAGTACAGAAAAGTAGTGGCAAAGTTCGACAAAGTAGTGGCAAAGTACGGCAAAGTAGTGGCCATGTAAGGCAAAGTAGTGGCAAAGTACTGCAAAGTAGTGGCAAAGTACAGCAAAGTAGTGGCAAAGTATGGCAATGTATGGCAAAGTACGCAAAGTAGTCGGAAAGTACAGCAAAGTAGTGACAAAGTATGGCAAAGTAGTGGCAAATTATGAGAAAGTAGTGGCAAAGTACGGTAAAGTAGTGGCAAAGTATGGCAAAGTAGTGGCAAAGTACGGCAAAATAGTGGCAAAGTACGGCAAAGTAGAAGCAAAGTACTGCAAAGTAGTGGCAAAGTACGGCAAATTAGAGACAAAGTATGGCAAAGTGGTGGGAAAGTACTGCAAAGTAGTGGCAAAGTACGGCAAAGTAGTGGTAAAGTATGGGAAAGTAGTGGCAAAGTTCGACAAAGTAGTAGCAAAGTACGGGAAAGTTGTGGCACAGTATGGCAACGTCGTGGCAAAGTACGGCAAAGTAGTGGCAAAGTACGGCAAAGTCGTGCCAAAGTACTGCAAAGTCGTGGCAAAGTACGGCAAAGTAGTGGCAAAGTAGTGGAAAAAGAGTGGCAAAGTACTGCAAAGTAGAGGCAAAGAACTGCAAAATAGTGGCAAAGTACAGTAAAGTAGTGGCAAAGTATGGTAAAGTACTAGCAAAGTAAGGCAAAGTAGTCGCAATGAAAGGCAAAGTAGTGGCAAAGTACTGCAAAGTAGTTGCAAAGTAGGGCAAAGTACTGCAAAGTGGTGGCAAAGTGGTGGCAAAGTAGTGGCAAAGTAGTGGCAAAGTAGTGGCAAATAGTGGCAAAGTATGGAAAAGTTCGGTAAAGTAGTGGCAAAGTATGGCAAAGTAGTGGCCATGTAAGGCAAAGTACTGCAAAGTAGTGGCAAAGTACAGCAAAGTAGTGGCAAAGTATGGCAATGCAGTGGCAAAGTACTGCAAATTAGTGGCAAAGTACGGTAAAGTAGTGGCAAAGTACGGTGAAGTAGTGGCAAAGTAGTGGCAAAGTAAGGCAAAGTAGTGGCAAAGTACTGCAAAGTAGTAGCAAAGTAGTGGCATAGAAAGGCAAAGTAGTGGCAAAGTACGGCAAAGTAGTGGCAAAGTACGGCAAAGTAGTGCCAAAGTAGTGGCAAAGTACTGCAAATAGTGGCAAAGTACGGAAAAGTAGTGACAAAGTTCGACAAAGTAGTGGCAAAGTACGGCAAAGTAGTGGCCATGTAAGGCAAAGTAGTGGCAAAGTACTACAAAGTAGTGGCAAAGTACAGCAAAGTAGTGGCAAAGTATGGCAATGTATGGCAAAGTACGGCAAAGTAGTCGGAAAGTACGGCAAAGTAGTGACAAAGTATGGCAAAGTAGTGGCAAATTATGGGAAAGTAGTGGCAAAGTACGGTAAAGTAGTGGCAAAGTACGGCAAAGTAGTGGCAAAGTACGGCAAAGTAGTAGCAAAGTACTGCAAAGTAGTGCCAAAGTAGTGGCAAAGTACTGCAAATAGTGGCAAAGTACAGAAAAGTAGTGGCAAAGTTCGACAAAGTAGTGGCAAAGTACGGCAAAGTAGTGGCCATGTAAGGCAAAGTAGTGGCAAAGTACTGCAAAGTAGTGGCAAAGTACAGCAAAGTAGTGGCAAAGTATGGCAATGTATGGCAAAGTACGCAAAGTAGTCGGAAAGTACAGCAAAGTAGTGACAAAGTATGGCAAAGTAGTGGCAAATTATGGGAAAGTAGTGGCAAAGTACGGTAAAGTAGTGGCAAAGTATGGCAAAGTAGTGGCAAAGTACGGCAAAATAGTGGCAAAGTACGGCAAAGTAGAAGCAAAGTACTGCAAAGTAGTGGCAAAGTACGGCAAATTAGAGACAAAGTATGGCAAGTGGTGGGAAAGTACTGCAAAGTAGTGGCAAAGTACGGCAAAGTAGTGGTAAAGTATGGGAAAGTAGTGGCAAAGTTCGACAAAGTAGTAGCAAAGTACGGGAAAGTTGTGGCACAGTATGGCAAAGTCGTGGCAAAGTACGGCAAAGTAGTGGCAAAGTACGACAAAGTCGTGCCAAAGTACTGCAAAGTCGTGGCAAAGTACGGCAAAGTAGTGGCAAAGTAGTGGAAAAAGAGTGGCAAAGTACTGCAAAGTAGTGGCAAAGAACTGCAAAACAGTGGCAAAGTTCAGTAAAGTAGTGGCAAAGTATGGTAAAGTACTAGCAAAGTAAGGCAAAGTAGTCGCAATGAAAGGCAAAGTAGTGGCAAAGTACTGCAAAGTAGTTGCAAAGTAGGGCAAAGTACTGCAAAGTGGTGGCAAAGTGGTGGCAAAGTAGTGGCAAAGTAGTGGCAAAGTAGTGGCAAAGTAGTGGCAAATAGTGGCAAAGTATGGAAAAGTTCGGTAAAGTAGTGGCAAAGTATGGCAAAGTAGTGGCCATGTAAGGCAAAGTACTGCAAAGTAGTGGCAAAGTACAGCTAAGTAGTGGCAAAGTATGGCAATGTAGTGGCAAAGTACTGCAAAGTAGTGGCAAAGTACGGTAAAGTAGTGGCAAAGTACGGTGAAGTATTGGCAAAGTAGTGGCAAAGTAAGGCAAATTAGTGGCAAAGTGCTGCAAAGTAGTGGCATAGAAAGGCAAAGTAGTGGCAAAGTATGGCAAAGTAGTGGCAAAGTACGGCAAAGTAGTGCCAAAGTAGTGGCAAAGTACTGCAAATAGTGGCAAAGTACGGAAAAGTAGTGGCCATGTAAGGCAAAGTAGTGGCAAAGTACTGCAAAGTAGTGGCAAAGTACAGCAAAGTAGTGGCAAAGTATGGCAATATATGGCAAAGTACGGCAAAGTAGTCGGAAAGTACGGCAAAGTAGTGGCAAATTATGGGAAAGTAGTGGCAAAGTACGGTAAAGTAGTGGCAAAGTACGGCAAAGTAGTGGCAAAGTACGGCAAAGTAGTGGCAATGTACGCCAAAGTAGTAGCAAAGTACTGCAAAGTAGTGGCAAAGTACGGCAAATTAGAGACAAAGTATGGCAAAGTGGTGGGAAAGTACGGCAAAGTAGTGGCAAAGTACGGCAAAGTAGTGGTAAAGTATGGGAAAGTAGTGGCAAAGTACGGGAAAGTAGTGGCAAAGTTCGACAAAGTAGTAGCAAAGTACGGGAAAGTAGTGGCACAGTACGGCAAAGTAGTGGCAAAGTACGGCAAAGTAGTGGCAAAGTACGGCAAAGTAGTGCCAAAGTACTGCAAAGTCGTGGCAAAGTACGGCAAAGTAGTGACAAAGTAGTGGCAAAGTAGTGGAAAAAGAGTGGCAAAGTAGTGGCAAAGAACTGCAAAATAGTGGCAAAGTACGGTAAAGTAGTGGCAAAGTATGGTAAAGTACTGGCAAAGTAAGGCAAAGTAGTCGCAAATTATGGGAAAGTAGTGGCAAAGTACGGTAAAGTAGTGGCAAAGTATGGCAAAGTAGTGGCAAAGTACGGCAAAGTAGTGGCAAAGTACGGCAAAGTAGTAGCAAAGTACTGCAAAGTAGTGGCAAAGTACGGCAAATTAGAGACAAAGTATGGCAAAGTGGTGGGAAAGTACTGCAACGTAGTGGCAAAGTAGTGGCAAAGAAAGGCAAAGTAGTGGCAAAGTACGGCAAAGTAGTGGCAAAGTACGGCAAAGTAGTGCCAAAGTAGTGGCAAAGTACTGCAAATAGTGGCAAAGTACGGAAAAGTAGTGGCAAAGTTCGACAAAGTAGTGGCAATGTACGGCAAAGTAGTGGCCATGTAAGGCAAAGTAGTGGCAAAGTACTGCAAAGTAGTGGCAAAGTACAGCAAAGTAGTGGCAAAGTATGGCAATGTATGGCAAAGTACGGCAAAGTAGTCGGAAAGTACGGCAAAGTAGTGACAAAGTACGGTAAAGTAGTGGCAAATTATGGGAAAGTAGTGGCAAAGTACGGTAAAGTAGTGGCATAGTATGGCAAAGTAGTGGCAAAGTACGGCAAAGTAGTGGCAAAGTACGGCAAAGTAGTAGCAAAGTACTGCAAAGTAGTGGCAAAGTACGGCAAATTAGAGACAAAGTATGGCAAAGTGGTGGGAAAGTACTGCAAAGTAGTGGCAAAGTAGTGGTAAAGTATGGGAAAGTAGTGGCAAAGTACGGGAAAGTAGTGGCAAAGTTCGACAAAGTAGTAGCAAAGTACGGGAAAGTAGTGGCACAGTACGGCAAAGTAGTGGCAAAGTAGTGGCAAAGTACGGCAAAGTAGTGCCAAAGTACTGCAAAGTCGTGGCAAAGTACGGCAAAGTAGTGGCAAAGTAGTGGAAAAAGAGTGGCAAAGTACTACAAAGTAGTGGCAAAGTACTGCAAAATAGTGGCAAAGTATGGTAAAGTAGTGGCAAAGTATGGTAAAGTACTGGCAAAGTAAGGCAAAGTAGTCGCAATGAAAGGCAAAGTAGTGGCAAAGTACTGCAAAGTAGTTGCAAAGTAGGGCAAAGTAGTGCAAAGTGGTGGCAAAGTAGTGGCAAAATAGTGGCAAAGTAGTGGCAAATAGTGGCAAAGTATGGAAAAGTAGTGGCAAAGTTCGGAAAAGTAGTGGCAAAGTATGGCAAAGTAGTGGCCATGTAAGGCAAAGTACTTTAAAGTAGTGGCAAAGTACAGCAAAGTAGTGGCAAAGTATGGCAATGTAGTGGCAAAGTACTGCAAAGTAGTGGCAAAGTACGGTAAAGTAGTGGCAAAGTACGGTGAAGTAGTGGCTAAGTAGTGGCAAAGTAAGGCAAAGTAGTGGCAAAGTACTGCAAAGTAGTGGCAAAGTAGTGGCAAAGAAAGGCAAAGTAGTGGCAAAGTACTGCAAATAGTGGCAAAGTACGGAAAAGTAGTGGCAAAGTTCGACAAAGTAGTGGCAAAGTACGGTTAAGTAGTGGCCATGTAAGGCAAAGTAGTGGCAAAGTACTGCAAAGTAGTGGCAAAGTACAGCAAAGTAGTGGCCATGTAAGGCAAAGTAGTGGCAAAGTACTACAAAGTAGTGGCAAAGTACAGCAAAGTAGTGGCAAAGTATGGCAATGTATGGCAAAGTACGGCAAAGTAGTCGGAAAGTACGGCAAAGTAGTGACAAAGTATGGCAAAGTAGTGGCAAATTATGGGAAAGTAGTGGCAAAGTACGGTAAAGTAGTGGCAAAGTACGGCAAAATACTGCAAAGTAGTGGCAAAGTACAGCAAAGTAGTGGCAAAGTATGGCAATGTAGTGGCAAAGTACTGCAAAGTAGTGGCAAAGTACGGTAAAGTAGTGGCAAAGTACGGTGAAGTAGTGGCACAGTAGTGGCAAAGTAAGGCAAAGTAGTGGCAAAGTACTGCAAAGTAGTGGCAAAGTAGTGGCAAAGAAAGGCAAATTAGTGGAAGAGTACGGCAAAGTAGTGGCAAAGTACGGCAAAGTAGTGCCAAAGTAGTGGCAAAGTACTGCAAATAGTGGCAAAGTACGGAAAAGTAGTGGCAAAGTTCGACAAAGTAGTGGCAAAGTACTGCAATGTAGTGGCAAAGTACTGCAAAGTAGTGGCAAAGTACGGTAAAGTAGTGGCAAAGTACGGTGAAGTAGTGGCAAAGTAGTGGCAAAGTATGGCAAAGTAGTGGCAAAGTACGGCAAAGTAGTGGCAAAGTACGGCAAAGTAGTAGCAAAGTACTGCAAAGTAGTGGCAAAGTACGGCAAATTAGAGACAAAGTATGGCAAAGTGGTGGGAAAGTACTGCAAAGTAGTGGGAAAGTACGGCAAAGTAGTGGTAAAGTATGGGAAAGTAGTGGCAAAGTACGGGAAAGTAGTGGCAAAGTTCGACAAAGTAGTAGCAAAGTACGGGAAAGTAGTGGCACAGTACGGCAAAGTAGTGGCAAAGTACGGCAAAGTAGTGGCAAAGTACGGCAAAGTAGTGCCAAAGTACTGCAAAGTCGTGGCAAAGTATGGCAAAGTAGTGGCAAAGTAGTGGAAAAAGAGTGGCAAAGTACTGCAAAGTAGTGGCAAAGTACTGCAAAATAGTGGCAAAGTACGGTAAAGTAATGGTAAAGTACTGGCAAAGTAAGGCAAAGTAGTCGCAATGAAAGGCAAAGTAGTGGCAAAGTACTGCAAAGTAGTTGCAATGTAGGGCAAAGTACTGCAAAGTGGTGGCAAAGTGGTGGCAAAGTAGTGGCAAAGTAGTGGCAAAGTAGTGGCAAAGTAGTGGCAAATAGTGGCAAAGTATGGAAAAGTTCGGTAAAGTAGTGGCAAAGTATGGCAAAGTAGTGGCCATGTAAGGCAAAGTACTGCAAAGTAGTGGCAAAGTACAGCAAAGTAGTGGCAAAGTATAGCAATGCAGTGGCAAAGTACTGCAAAGTAGAGGCAAAGTACGGTAAAGTAGTGGCAAAGTACGGTGAAGTAGTGGCAAAGTAGTGGCAAAGTAAGGCAAAGTAGTGGCAAAGTACTGCAAAGTAGTGGCAAAGTAGTGGCATAGAAAGGCAAAGTAGTGGCAAAGTACGGCAAAGTAGTGGCAAAGTACGGCAAAGTAGTGCCAAAGTAGTGGCAAAGTACTGCAAATAGTGGCAAAGTACGGAAGAGTAGTGACAAAGTTCGACAAAGTAGTGGCAAAGTACGGCAAAGTAGTGGCCATGTAAGGGAAAGTAGTGGCAAAGTACTACAAAGTAGTGGCAAAGTACAGCAAAGTAGTGGCAAAGTATGGCAATGTATGGCAAAGTACGGCAAAGTAGTCGGAAAGTACGGCAAAGTAGTGACAAAGTATGGCAAAGTAGTGGCAAATTATGGGAAAGTAGTGGCAAAGTACGGTAAAGTAGTGGCAAAGTACGGCAAAGTAGTGGCAAAGTACGGCAAAGTAGTAGCAAAGTACTGCAAAGTAGTGCCAAAGTAGTGGCAAAGTACTGCAAATAGTAACAAAGTACGGAAAAGTAGTGGCAAAGTTCGACAAAGTAGTGGCAAAGTACGGCAAAGTAGTGGCCATGTAAGGCAAAGTAGTGGCAAAGTACTGCAAAGTAGTGGCAAAGTACAGCAAAGTAGTGGCAAAGTATGACAAAGTATGGCAAAGTAGTGGCAAATTATGGGAAAGTAGTGGCAAAGTACGGTAAAGTAGTGGCAAAGTATGGCAAAGTAGTGGCAAATTACGGCAAAATAGTGGCAAAGTACGGCAAAGTAGAAGCAAAGTACTGCAAAGCAGTGGCAAAGTACGGCAAATTAGAGACAAAGTATGGCAAAGTGGTGGGAAAGTACTGCAAAGTAGTGCCAAAGTACTGCAAAGTAGTGGTAAAGTATGGGAAAGTAGTGGCAAAGTACGGGAAAGTAGTGGCAAAGTTCGACAAAGTAGTAGCAAAGTACGGGAAAGTAGTGGCACAGTACGGCAAAGTAGTGGCAAAGTACGGCAAAGTAGTGGCAAAGTACGGCAAAGTAGTGCCAAAGTACTGCAAAGTCGTGGCAAAGTATGGCAAAGTAGTGGCAAAGTAGTGGAAAAAGAGTGGCAAAGTACTGCAAAGTAGTGGCAAAGTACTGCAAAATAGTGGCAAAGTACGGTAAAGTAATGGTAAAGTACTGGCAAAGTAAGGCAAAGTAGTCGCAATGAAAGGCAAAGTAGTGGCAAAGTACTGCAAAGTAGTTGCAATGTAGGGCAAAGTACTGCAAAGTGGTGGCAAAGTGGTGGCAAAGTAGTGGCAAAGTAGTGGCAAAGTAGTGGCAAAGTAGTGGCAAATAGTGGCAAAGTATGGAAAAGTTCGGTAAAGTAGTGGCAAAGTATGGCAAAGTAGTGGCCATGTAAGGCAAAGTACTGCAAAGTAGTGGCAAAGTACAGCAAAGTAGTGGCAAAGTATAGCAATGCAGTGGCAAAGTACTGCAAAGTAGTGGCAAAGTACGGTAAAGTAGTGGCAAAGTACGGTGAAGTAGTGGCAAAGTAGTGGCAAAGTAAGGCAAAGTAGTGGCAAAGTACTGCAAAGTAGTGGCAAAGTAGTGGCATAGAAAGGCAAAGTAGTGGCAAAGTACGGCAAAGTAGTGGCAAAGTACGGCAAAGTAGTGCCAAAGTAGTGGCAAAGTACTGCAAATAGTGGCAAAGTACGGAAGAGTAGTGACAAAGTTCGACAAAGTAGTGGCAAAGTACGGCAAAGTAGTGGCCATGTAAGGGAAAGTAGTGGCAAAGTACTACAAAGTAGTGGCAAAGTACAGCAAAGTAGTGGCAAAGTATGGCAATGTATGGCAAAGTACGGCAAAGTAGTCGGAAAGTACGGCAAAGTAGTGACAAAGTATGGCAAAGTAGTGGCAAATTATGGGAAAGTAGTGGCAAAGTACGGTAAAGTAGTGGCAAAGTACGGCAAAGTAGTGGCAAAGTACGGCAAAGTAGTAGCAAAGTACTGCAAAGTAGTGCCAAAGTAGTGGCAAAGTACTGCAAATAGTAACAAAGTACGGAAAAGTAGTGGCAAAGTTCGACAAAGTAGTGGCAAAGTACGGCAAAGTAGTGGCCATGTAAGGCAAAGTAGTGGCAAAGTACTGCAAAGTAGTGGCAAAGTACAGCAAAGTAGTGGCAAAGTATGACAAAGTATGGCAAAGTAGTGGCAAATTATGGGAAAGTAGTGGCAAAGTACGGTAAAGTAGTGGCAAAGTATGGCAAAGTAGTGGCAAATTACGGCAAAATAGTGGCAAAGTACGGCAAAGTAGAAGCAAAGTACTGCAAAGCAGTGGCAAAGTACGGCAAATTAGAGACAAAGTATGGCAAAGTGGTGGGAAAGTACTGCAAAGTAGTGCCAAAGTACTGCAAAGTCGTGGCAAAGTACGGCAAAGTAGTGGCAAAGTAGTGGAAAAAGAGTGGCAAAGTACTGCAAAGTAGTGGCAAAGTACTGCAAAATAGTGGCAAAGTATGGTAAAGTAGTGGCAAAGTATGGTAAAGTACTGGCAAAGTAAGGCAAAGTAGTCGCAATGAAAGGCAAAGTAGTGGCAAAGTACTGCAAAGTAGTTGCAAAGTAGGGCAAAGTAGTGCAAAGTGGTGGCAAAGTAGTGGCAAAATAGTGGCAAAGTAGTGGCAAATAGTGGCAAAGTATGGAAAAGTAGTGGCAAAGTTCGGAAAAGTAGTGGCAAAGTATGGCAAAGTAGTGGCCATGTAAGGCAAAGTACTTTAAAGTAGTGGCAAAGTACAGCAAAGTAGTGGCAAAGTATGGCAATGTAGTGGCAAAGTACTGCAAAGTAGTGGCAAAGTACGGTAAAGTAGTGGCAAAGTACGGTGAAGTAGTGGCTAAGTAGTGGCAAAGTAAGGCAAAGTAGTGGCAAAGTACTGCAAAGTAGTGGCAAAGTAGTGGCAAAGAAAGGCAAAGTAGTGGCAAAGTACTGCAAATAGTGGCAAAGTACGGAAAAGTAGTGGCAAAGTTCGACAAAGTAGTGGCAAAGTACGGTTAAGTAGTGGCCATGTAAGGCAAAGTAGTGGCAAAGTACTGCAAAGTAGTGGCAAAGTACAGCAAAGTAGTGGCCATGTAAGGCAAAGTAGTGGCAAAGTACTACAAAGTAGTGGCAAAGTACAGCAAAGTAGTGGCAAAGTATGGCAATGTATGGCAATGTATGGCAAAGTACGGCAAAGTAGTCGGAAAGTACGGCAAAGTAGTGACAAAGTATGGCAAAGTAGTGGCAAATTATGGGAAAGTAGTGGCAAAGTACGGTAAAGTAGTGGCAAAGTACGGCAAAGTAGTGGCAAAGTACGGCAAAGTAGTAGCAAAGTACTGCAAAGTACTGCAAAGCAGTGGCAAAGTACGGCAAATTAGAGACAAAGTATGGCAAAGTGGTGGGAAAGTACTGCAAAGTAGTGCCAAAGTACTGCAAAGTCGTGGCAAAGTACGGCAAAGTAGTGGCAAAGTAGTGGAAAAAGAGTGGCAAAGTACTGCAAAGTAGTGGCAAAGTACTGCAAAATAGTGGCAAAGTATGGTAAAGTAGTGGCAAAGTATGGTAAAGTACTGGCAAAGTAAGGCAAAGTAGTCGCAATGAAAGGCAAAGTAGTGGCAAAGTACTGCAAAGTAGTTGCAAAGTAGGGCAAAGTAGTGCAAAGTGGTGGCAAAGTAGTGGCAAAATAGTGGCAAAGTAGTGGCAAATAGTGGCAAAGTATGGAAAAGTAGTGGCAAAGTTCGGAAAAGTAGTGGCAAAGTATGGCAAAGTAGTGGCCATGTAAGGCAAAGTACTTTAAAGTAGTGGCAAAGTACAGCAAAGTAGTGGCAAAGTATGGCAATGTAGTGGCAAAGTACTGCAAAGTAGTGGCAAAGTACGGTAAAGTAGTGGCAAAGTACGGTGAAGTAGTGGCTAAGTAGTGGCAAAGTAAGGCAAAGTAGTGGCAAAGTACTGCAAAGTAGTGGCAAAGTAGTGGCAAAGAAAGGCAAAGTAGTGGCAAAGTACTGCAAATAGTGGCAAAGTACGGAAAAGTAGTGGCAAAGTTCGACAAAGTAGTGGCAAAGTACGGTTAAGTAGTGGCCATGTAAGGCAAAGTAGTGGCAAAGTACTGCAAAGTAGTGGCAAAGTACAGCAAAGTAGTGGCCATGTAAGGCAAAGTAGTGGCAAAGTACTACAAAGTAGTGGCAAAGTACAGCAAAGTAGTGGCAAAGTATGGCAATGTATGGCAATGTATGGCAAAGTACGGCAAAGTAGTCGGAAAGTACGGCAAAGTAGTGACAAAGTATGGCAAAGTAGTGGCAAATTATGGGAAAGTAGTGGCAAAGTACGGTAAAGTAGTGGCAAAGTACGGCAAAGTAGTGGCAAAGTACGGCAAAGTAGTAGCAAAGTACTGCAAAGTAGTGCCAAAGTAGTGGCAAAGTACTGCAAATAGTAACAAAGTACGGAAAAGTAGTGGCAAAGTTCGACAAAGTAGTGGCAAAGTACGGCAAAGTAGTGGCCATGTAAGGCAAAGTAGTGGCAAAGTACTGCAAAGTAGTGGCAAAGTACAGCAAAGTAGTGGCAAAGTATGACAAAGTATGGCAAAGTAGTGGCAAATTATGGGAAAGTAGTGGCAAAGTACGGTAAAGTAGTGGCAAAGTATGGCAAAGTAGTGGCAAATTACGGCAAAATAGTGGCAAAGTACGGCAAAGTAGAAGCAAAGTACTGCAAAGCAGTGGCAAAGTACGGCAAATTAGAGACAAAGTATGGCAAAGTGGTGGGAAAGTACTGCAAAGTAGTGCCAAAGTACTGCAAAGTCGTGGCAAAGTACGGCAAAGTAGTGGCAAAGTAGTGGAAAAAGAGTGGCAAAGTACTGCAAAGTAGTGGCAAAGTACTGCAAAATAGTGGCAAAGTATGGTAAAGTAGTGGCAAAGTATGGTAAAGTACTGGCAAAGTAAGGCAAAGTAGTCGCAATGAAAGGCAAAATAGTGGCAAAGTAGTTGCAAAGTAGGGCAAAGTAGTGCAAAGTGGTGGCAAAGTAGTGGCAAAATAGTGGCAAAGTAGTGGCAAATAGTGGCAAAGTATGGAAAAGTAGTGGCAAAGTTCGGAAAAGTAGTGGCAAAGTATGGCAAAGTAGTGGCCATGTAAGGCAAAGTACTTTAAAGTAGTGGCAAAGTACAGCAAAGTAGTGGCAAAGTATGGCAATGTAGTGGCAAAGTACTGCAAAGTAGTGGCAAAGTACGGTAAAGTAGTGGCAAAGTACGGTGAAGTAGTGGCTAAGTAGTGGCAAAGTAAGGCAAAGTAGTGGCAAAGTACTGCAAAGTAGTGGCAAAGTAGTGGCAAAGAAAGGCAAAGTAGTGGCAAAGTACTGCAAATAGTGGCAAAGTACGGAAAAGTAGTGGCAAAGTTCGACAAAGTAGTGGCAAAGTACGGTTAAGTAGTGGCCATGTAAGGCAAAGTAGTGGCAAAGTACTGCAAAGTAGTGGCAAAGTACAGCAAAGTAGTGGCCATGTAAGGCAAAGTAGTGGCAAAGTACTACAAAGTAGTGGCAAAGTACAGCAAAGTAGTGGCAAAGTATGGCAATGTATGGCAAAGTACGGCAAAGTAGTCGGAAAGTACGGCAAAGTAGTGACAAAGTAAGGCAAAGTAGTGGCAAATTATGGGAAAGTAGTGGCAAAGTACGGTAAAGCAGTGGCAAAGTACGGCAAAATACTGCAAAGTAGTGGCAAAGTACAGCAAAGTAGTGGCAAAGTATGGCAATGTAGTGGCAAAGTACTGCAAAGTAGTGGCAAAGTACGGTAAAGTAGTGGCAAAGTACGGTGAAGTAGTGGCAAAGTAGTGGCAAAGTAAGGCAAAGTAGTGGCAAAGTACTGCAAAGTAGTGGCAAAGTAGTGGCAAAGAAAGGCAAAATAGTGGGAGAGTACGGCAAAGTAGTGGCAAAGTACGGCAAAGTAGTGCCAAAGTAGTGGCAAAGTACTGCAAATAGTGGCAAAGTACGGAAAAGTAGTGGCAAAGTTCGACAAAGTAGTGGCAAAGTACTGCAAAGTAGTGGCAAAGTACAGCAAAGTAGTGGCAAAGTATGGCAATGTATGGCAAAGTACGGCAAAGTAGTCGGAAAATACGGCAAAGTAGTGACAAAGTACGGCAAAGTAGTGGCAAATTATGGGAAAGTAGTGGCAAAGTACGGTAAAGTAGTGGCAAAGTATGGCAAAGTAGTGGCAAAGTACGGCAAAGTAGTGGCAAAGTACGGCAAAGTAGTAGCAAAGTACTGCAAAGTAGTGGCAAAGTATGGCAAATTAGAGACAAAGTATGGCAAAGTGGTGGGAAAGTACTGCAAAGTAGTGGGAAAGTACGGCAAAGTAGTGGTAAAGTATGGGAAAGTAGTGGCAAAGTACGGGAAAGTAGTGGCAAAGTTCGACAAAGTAGTAGCAAAGTACGGGAAAGTAGTGGCACAGTACGGCAAAGTAGTGGCAAAGTACGGCAAAGTAGTGGCAAAGTACGGCAAAGTAGTGCCAAAGTACTGCAAAGTCGTGGCAAAGTATGGCAAAGTAGTGGCAAAGTAGTGGAAAAAGAGTGGCAAAGTACTGCAAAGTAGTGGCAAAGTACTGCAAAATAGTGGCAAAGTACGGTAAAGTAATGGTAAAGTACTGGCAAAGTAAGGCAAAGTAGTCGCAATGAAAGGCAAAGTAGTGGCAAAGTACTGCAAAGTAGTTGCAATGTAGGGCAAAGTACTGCAAAGTGGTGGCAAAGTGGTGGCAAAGTAGTGGCAAAGTAGTGGCAAAGTAGTGGCAAAGTAGTGGCAAATAGTGGCAAAGTATGGAAAAGTTCGGTAAAGTAGTGGCAAAGTATGGCAAAGTAGTGGCCATGTAAGGCAAAGTACTGCAAAGTAGTGGCAAAGTACAGCAAAGTAGTGGCAAAGTATAGCAATGCAGTGGCAAAGTACTGCAAAGTAGTGGCAAAGTACGGTAAAGTAGTGGCAAAGTACGGTGAAGTAGTGGCAAAGTAGTGGCAAAGTAAGGCAAAGTAGTGGCAAAGTACTGCAAAGTAGTGGCAAAGTAGTGGCATAGAAAGGCAAAGTAGTGGCAAAGTACGGCAAAGTTGTGGCAAAGTACGGCAAAGTAGTGCCAAAGTAGTGGCAAAGTACTGCAAATAGTGGCAAAGTACGGAAGAGTAGTGACAAAGTTCGACAAAGTAGTGGCAAAGTACAGCAAAGTAGTGGCAAAGTATGGCAATGTATGGCAAAGTACGGCAAAGTAGTCGGAAAATACGGCAAAGTAGTGACAAAGTACGGCAAAGTAGTGGCAAATTATGGGAAAGTAGTGGCAAAGTACGGTAAAGTAGTGGCAAAGTATGGCAAAGTAGTGGCAAAGTACGGCAAAGTAGTGGCAAAGTACGGCAAAGTAGTAGCAAAGTACTGCAAAGTAGTGGCAAAGTACGGCAAATTAGAGACAAAGTATGGCAAAGTGGTGGGAAAGTACTGCAAAGTAGTGGGAAAGTACGGCAAAGTAGTGGTAAAGTATGGGAAAGTAGTGGCAAAGTACGGGAAAGTAGTGGCAAAGTTCGACAAAGTAGTAGCAAAGTACGGGAAAGTAGTGGCACAGTACGGCAAAGTAGTGGCAAAGTACGGCAAAGTAGTGGCAAAGTACGGCAAAGTAGTGCCAAAGTACTGCAAAGTCGTGGCAAAGTATGGCAAAGTAGTGGCAAAGTAGTGGAAAAAGAGTGGCAAAGTACTGCAAAGTAGTGGCAAAGTACTGCAAAATAGTGGCAAAGTACGGTAAAGTAATGGTAAAGTACTGGCAAAGTAAGGCAAAGTAGTCGCAATGAAAGGCAAAGTAGTGGCAAAGTACTGCAAAGTAGTTGCAATGTAGGGCAAAGTACTGCAAAGTGGTGGCAAAGTGGTGGCAAAGTAGTGGCAAAGTAGTGGCAAAGTAGTGGCAAAGTAGTGGCAAATAGTGGCAAAGTATGGAAAAGTTCGGTAAAGTAGTGGCAAAGTATGGCAAAGTAGTGGCCATGTAAGGCAAAGTACTGCAAAGTTGTGGCAAAGTACAGCAAAGTAGTGGCAAAGTATAGCAATGCAGTGGCAAAGTACTGCAAAGTAGTGGCAAAGTACGGTAAAGTAGTGGCAAAGTACGGTGAAGTAGTGGCAAAGTAGTGGCAAAGTAAGGCAAAGTAGTGGCAAAGTACTGCAAAGTAGTGGCAAAGTAGTGGCATAGAAAGGCAAAGTAGTGGCAAAGTACGGCAAAGTTGTGGCAAAGTACGGCAAAGTAGTGCCAAAGTAGTGGCAAAGTACTGCAAATAGTGGCAAAGTACGGAAGAGTAGTGACAAAGTTCGACAAAGTAGTGGCAAAGTACGGCAAAGTAGTGGCCATGTAAGGGAAAGTAGTGGCAAAGTACTACAAAGTAGTGGCAAAGTACAGCAAAGTAGTGGCAAAGTATGGCAATGTATGGCAAAGTACGGCAAAGTAGTCGGAAAGTACGGCAAAGTAGTGACAAAGTATGGCAAAGTAGTGGCAAATTATGGGAAAGTAGTGGCAAAGTACGGTAAAGTAGTGGCAAAGTACGGCAAAGTAGTGGCAAAGTACGGCAAAGTAGTAGCAAAGTACTGCAAAGTAGTGCCAAAGTAGTGGCAAAGTACTGCAAATAGTAACAAAGTACGGAAAAGTAGTGGCAAAGTTCGACAAAGTAGTGGCAAAGTACGGCAAAGTAGTGGCCATGTAAGGCAAAGTAGTGGCAAAGTACTGCAAAGTAGTGGCAAAGTACAGCAAAGTAGTGGCAAAGTATGACAAAGTATGGCAAAGTAGTGGCAAATTATGGGAAAGTAGTGGCAAAGTACGGTAAAGTAGTGGCAAAGTATGGCAAAGTAGTGGCAAATTACGGCAAAATAGTGGCAAAGTACGGCAAAGTAGAAGCAAAGTACTGCAAAGCAGTGGCAAAGTACGGCAAATTAGAGACAAAGTATGGCAAAGTGGTGGGAAAGTACTGCAAAGTAGTGCCAAAGTACTGCAAAGTCGTGGCAAAGTACGGCAAAGTAGTGGCAAAGTAGTGGAAAAAGAGTGGCAAAGTACTGCAAAGTAGTGGCAAAGAACTGCAAAATAGTGGCAAAGTACAGTAAAGTAGTTGCAAAGTAGGGCAAAGTACTGCAAAGTGGTGGCAAAGTGGTGGCAAAGTAGTGGCAAAGTAGTGGCAAAGTAGTGGCAAAGTAGTGGCAAATAGTGGCAAAGTATGGAAAAGTTCGGTAAAGTAGTGGCAAAGTATGGCAAAGTAGTGGCCATGTAAGGCAAAGTACTGCAAAGTATTGGCAAAGTACAGCAAAGTAGTGGCAAAGTATGGCAATGCAGTGGCAAAGTACTGCAAAGTAGAGGCAAAGTACGGTAAAGTAGTGGCAAAGTACGGTGAAGTAGTGGCAAAGTAGTGGCAAAGTAAGGCAAAGTAGTGGCAAAGTACTGCAAAGTAGTGGCAAAGTAGTGGCATAGAAAGGCAAAGTAGTGGCAAAGTACGGCAAAGTAGTGGCAAAGTACGGCAAAGTAGTGCCAAAGTAGTGGCAAAGTACTGCAAATAGTGGGAAAGTACGGAAAAGTAGTGACAAAGTTCGACAAAGTAGTGGCAAAGTACGGCAAAGTAGTGGCCATGTAAGGCAAAGTAGTGGCAAAGTACTGCAAAGTAGTGGCAAAGTACAGCAAAGTAGTGGCAAAGTATGGCAATGTATGGCAAAGTACGGCAAAGTAGTCGGAAAGTACGGCAAAGTAGTGACAAAGTATGGCAAAGTAGTGGCAAATTATGGGAAAGTAGTGGCAAAGTACGGTAAAGTAGTGGCAAAGTACGGCAAAGTAGTGGCAAAGTACGGCAAAGTAGTAGCAAAGTACTGCAAAGTAGTGCCAAAGTAGTGGCAAAGTAGTGGCAAAGTACGGCAAATTAGAGACAAAGTATGGCAAAGTGGTGGGAAAGTACTGCAAAGTAGTGGCAAAGTACGGCAAAGTAGTGGTAAAGTATGGGAAAGTAGTGGCAAAGTTCGACAAAGTAGTAGCAAAGTACGGGAAAGTTGTGGCACAGTATGGCAAAGTCGTGGCAAAGTACGACAAAGTAGTGGCAAAGTACGGCAAAGTCGTGCCAAAGTACTGCAAAGTCGTGGCAAAGTACGGCAAAGTAGTGGCAAAGTAGTGGAAAAAGAGTGGCAAAGTACTGCAATGTAGTGGCAAAGAACTGCAAAATAGTGGCAAAGTACAGTAAAGTAGTGGCAAAGTATGGTAAAGTACTAGCAAAGTAAGGCAAAGTAGTCGCAATGAAAGGCAAAGTAGTGGCAATGTACTGCAAAGTAGTTGCAAAGTAGGGCAAAGTACTGCAAAGTGGTGGCAAAGTGGTGGCAAAGTAGTGGCAAAGTAGTGGCAAAGTAGTGGCAAAGTAGTGGCAAATAGTGGCAAAGTATGGAAAAGTTCGGTAAAGTAGTGGCAAAGTATGGCAAAGTAGTGGCCATGTAAGGCAAAGTACTGCAAAGTAGTGGCAAAGTACAGCTAAGTAGTGGCAAAGTATGGCAATGTAGTGGCAAAGTACTGCAAAGTAGTGGCAAAGTACGGTAAAGTAGTGGCAAAGTACGGTGAAGTAGTGGCAAAGTAGTGGCAAAGTAAGGCAAAGTAGTGGCAAAGAACTGCAAAGTAGTGGCATAGAAAGGCAAAGTAGTGGCAAAGTATGGCAAAGTAGTGGCAAAGTACGGCAAAGTAGTGCCAAAGTAGTGGCAAAGTACTGCAAATAGTGGCAAAGTACGGAAAAGTAGTGGCCATGTAAGGCAAATTAGTGGCAAAGTACTGCAAAGTAGTGGCAAAGTACAGCAAAGCAGTGGCAAAGTATGACAAAGTATGGCAAAGTAGTGGCAAATTATGGGAAAGTAGTGGCAAAGTACGGCAAAGTAGTGGCAAAGTACGGCAAAGTAGTAGCAAAGTACTGCAAAGTAGTGCCAAAGTAGTGGCAAAGTACTGCAAATAGTAACAAAGTACGGAAAAGTAGTGGCAAAGTTCGACAAAGTAGTGGCAAAGTACGGCAAAGTAGTGGCCATGTAAGGCAAAGTAGTGGCAAAGTACTGCAAAGTAGTGGCAAAGTACAGCAAAGTAGTGGCAAAGTATGACAAAGTATGGCAAAGTAGTGGCAAATTATGGGAAAGTAGTGGCAAAGTACGGTAAAGTAGTGGCAAAGTATGGCAAAGTAGTGGCAAATTACGGCAAAATAGTGGCAAAGTACGGCAAAGTAGAAGCAAAGTACTGCAAAGCAGTGGCAAAGTACGGCAAATTAGAGACAAAGTATGGCAAAGTGGTGGGAAAGTACTGCAAAGTAGTGCCAAAGTACTGCAAAGTCGTGGCAAAGTACGGCAAAGTAGTGGCAAAGTAGTGGAAAAAGAGTGGCAAAGTACTGCAAAGTAGTGACAAAGAACTGCAAAATAGTGGCAAAGTACAGTAAAGTAGTTGCAAAGTAGGGCAAAGTACTGCAAAGTGGTGGCAAAGTGGTGGCAAAGTAGTGGCAATGTAGTGGCAAAGTAGTGGCAAAGTAGTGGCAAATAGTGGCAAAGTATGGAAAAGTTCGGTAAAGTAGTGGCAAAGTATGGCAAAGTAGTGGCCATGTAAGGCAAAGTACTGCAAAGTATTGGCAAAGTACAGCAAAGTAGTGGCAAAGTATGGCAATGCAGTGGCAAAGTACTGCAAAGTAGTGGCAAAGTACGGTAAAGTAGTGGCAAAGTACGGTGAAGTAGTGGCAAAGTAGTGGCAAAGTAAGGCAAAGTAGTGGCAAAGTACGGCAAAGTAGTGGCAAAGTAGTGGCATAGAAAGGCAAAGTAGTGGCAAAGTACGGCAAAGTAGTGGCAAAGTACGGCAAAGTAGTGCCAAAGTAGTGGCAAAGTACTGCAAATAGTGGGAAAGTACGGAAAAGTAGTGACAAAGTTCGACAAAGTAGTGGCAAAGTACGGCAAAGTAGTGGCCATGTAAGGCAAAGTAGTGGCAAAGTACTGCAAAGTAGTGGCAAAGTAGTGGCAAAGTAGTGGCAAAGTATGGCAATGTATGGCAAAGTACGGCAAAGTAGTCGGAAAGTACGGCAGAGTAGTGACAAAGTATGGCAAAGTAGTGGCAAATTATGGGAAAGTAGTGGCAAAGTACGGTAAAGTAGTGGCAAAGTACGGCAAAGTAGTGGCAAAGTACGGCAAAGTAGTAGCAAAGTACTGCAAAGTAGTGGCAAAGTAGTGGCAAAGTAGTGGCAAAGTACGGCAAATTAGAGACAAATTATGGCAAAGTGGTGGGAAAGTACTGCAAAGTAGTGGCAAAGTACGGCAAAGTAGTGGTAAAGTATGGGAAAGTAGTGGCAAAGTTCGACAAAGTAGTAGCAAAGTACGGGAAAGTTGTGGCACAGTATGGCAAAGTCGTGGCAAAGTACGGCAAAGTAGTGGCAAAGTACGGCAAAGTCGTGCCAAAGTACTGCAAAGTCGTGGCAAAGTACGGCAAAGTAGTGGCAAAGTAGTGGAAAAAGAGTGGCAAAGTACTGCAATGTAGTGGCAAAGTATGGTAAAGTGCTAGCAAAGTAAGGCAAAGTAGTCGCAATGAAAGGCAAAGTAGTGGCAATGTACTGCAAAGTAGTTGCAAAGTAGGGCAAAGTACTGCAAAGTGGTGGCAAAGTGGTGGCAAAGTAGTGGCAAAGTAGTGGCAAAGTAGTGGCAAATAGTGGCAAAGTATGGAAAAGTTCGGTAAAGTAGTGGCAAAGTATGGCAAAGTAGTGGCCATGTAAGGCAAAGTACTGCAAAGTAGTGGCAAAGTACAGCTAAGTAGTGGCAAAGTATGGCAATGTAGTGGCAAAGTACTGCAAAGTAGTGGCAAAGTACGGTAAAGTAGTGGCAAAGTACGGTGAAGTAGTGGCAAAGTAGTGGCAAAGTAAGGCAAAGTAGTGGCAAAGTACTGCAAAGTAGTGGCATAGAAAGGCAAAGTAGTGGCAAAGTTTGGCAAAGTAGTGGCAAAGTACGGCAAAGTAGTGCCAAAGTAGTGGCAAAGTACTGCAAATAGTGGCAAAGTACGGAAAAGTAGTGGCCATGTAAGGCAAAGTAGTGGCAAAGTACTGCAAAGTAGTGGCAAAGTACAGCAAAGTAGTGGCAAATTATGGGAAAGTAGTGGCAAAGTACGGTAAAGTAGTGGCAAAGTACGGCAAAGTAGTGGCAAAGTACGGCAAAGTAGTGGCAAAGTACGCCAAAGTAGTAGCAAAGTACTGCAAAGTAGTGGCAAAGTACGGCAAATTAGAGACAAAGTATGGCAAAGTGGTGGGAAAGTACGGCAAAGTAGTGGCAAAGTACGGCAAAGTAGTGGTAAAGTATGGGAAAGTAGTGGCAAAGTACGGGAAAGTAGTGGCAAAGTTCGACAAAGTAGTAGCAAAGTGCGGGAAAGTAGTGGCACAGTACGGCAAAATAGTGGCAAAGTACGGCAAAGTAGTGGCAAAGTACAGCAAAGTAGTGCCAAAGTACTGCAAAGTCGTGGCAAAGTACGGCAAAGTAGTGACAAAGTAGTGGCAAAGTAGAGGAAAAAGAGTGGCAAAGTACTGGCAAAGTAAGGCAAAGTAGTCGCAATGAAAGGCAAAGTAGTGGCAAAGTACTGCAAAGTAGTTACAAAGTAGGGCAAAGTACTGCAAAGTGGTGGCAAAGTGGTGGCAAATTACGGCAAAGTAGTGGCAAAGTACTGCAAAGTAGTGACAAAGTACGGGAAAGTAGAGTCAACGTACAGCATAGTAAAGGCAAAGTACTGCAAAGTAGTGGTAAATTACTGCAAAGTAATGGCAAAGTATGGGAAAGTAGTGGCAAAGTACAGCAAAGTAGTGGCAAAGTACTGCAAAGTAGTGGCAAAGTACAGCAAAGTAGTGGCAAAGTATGGCAATGTATGGCAAAGTACGGCAAAGTAGTCGGAAAGTACGGCAAAGTAGTGACAAAGTATGGAAAAGTAGTGGCAAATTATGGGAAAGTAGTGGCAAAGTACGATAAAGTAGTGGCAAAGTACGGCAAAGTAGTGGCAAAGTACGGCAAAGTAGTAGCAAAGTAATGCAAAGTAGTGCCAAAGTAGTGGCAAAGTACTGCAAATAGTGGCAAAGTACGGAAAAGTAGTGGCAAAGTTCGACAAAGTAGTGGCAAAGTACGGCAAAGTAGTGGCCATGTAAGGCAAAGTAGTGGCAAAGTACTGCAAAGTAGTGGCAAAGTACAGCAAAGTAGTGGCAAAGTATGGCAATGTATGGCAAAGTACGCAAAGTAGTCGGAAAGTACAGCAAAGTAGTGGCAACTTATGGGAAAGTAGTGGCAAAGTACGGTAAAGTAGTGGCAAAGTATGGCAAAGTAGTGGCAAAGTACGGCAAAATAGTGGCATAGTACGGCAAAGTAGAAGCAAAGTACTGCAAAGTAGTGGCAAAGTACGGCAAATTAGAGACAAAGTATGGCAAAGTGGTGGGAAAGTACTGCAAAGTAGTGGCAAAGTACGGCAAAGTAGTGGTAAAGTATGGGAAAGTAGTGGCAAAGTTCGACAAAGTAGTAGCAAAGTACGGGAAAGTTGTGGCACAGTATGGCAAAGTCGTGGCAAAGTACGGCAAAGTAGTGGCAAAGTACGGCAAAGTCGTGCCAAAGTACTGCAAAGTCGTGGCAAAGTACGGCAAAGTAGTGGCAAAGTAGTGGAAAAAGAGTGGCAAAGTACTGCAAAGTAGTTGCAAAGTAGGGCAAAGTACTGCAAAGTGGTGGCAAAGTGGTGGCAAAGTAGTGGCAAAGTAGTGGCAAAGTAGTGGCAAAGTAGTGGCAAATAGTGGCAAAGTATGGAAAAGTTCGGTAAAGTAGTGGCAAAGTATGGCAAAGTAGAGGCCATGTAAGGCAAAGTACTGCAAAGTAGTGGCAAAGTACAGCTAAGTAGTGGCAAAGTATGGCAATGTAGTGGCAAAGTACTGCAAAGTAGTGGCAAAGTAGTGGCATAGAAAGGCAAAGTAGTGGCAAAGTATGGCAAAGTAGTGGCAAAGTACGGCAAAGTAGTGCCAAAGTAGTGGCAAAGTACTGCAAATAGTGGCAAAGTATGGAAAAGTAGTGGCCATGTAAGGCAAAGTAGTGGCAAAGTACTGCAAAGTAGTGGCAAAGTACAGCAAAGTAGTGGCAAAGTATGGCAATATATGGCAAAGTACGGCAAAGTAGTCGGAAAGTACGGCAAAGTAGTGGTAAAGTATGGGAAAGTAGTGGCAAAGTACGGGAAAGTAGTGGCAAAGTTCGACAAAGTAGTAGCAAAATACGGGAAAGTAGTGGCACAGTACGGCAAAGTAGTGGCACAGTACGGCAAAGTAGTGGCAAAGTACGGCAAAGTAGTGCCAAAGTACTGCAAAGTCGTGGCAAAGTACGGCAAAGTAGTGACAAAGTAGTGGCAAAGTAGTGGAAAAAGAGTAACAAAGTAGTGGCAAAGAACTGCAAAATAGTGGCAAAGTACGATAAAGTAGTGGCAAAGTATGGTAAAGTACTGGCAAAGTAAGGCAAAGTAGTCGCAATGAAAGGCAAAGTAGTGGCAAAGTACTGCAAAGTAGTTACAAAGTAGGGCAAAGTACTGCAAAGTTTTGGCAAAGTGGTGGCAAAGTAGTGGCAAAGTAGTGGCAAAGTAGTGGCAAAGTAGTGGCAAAGTAGTGGCTAAATACGGCAAAGTAGTGGCAAATTACGGCAAAGTAGTGGCAAAGTACGGCAAAGTAGTGACGAAGTACGGGAAAGTAGAGGCAACGTACGGCATAGTAAAGGCAAAGTTCTGCAAAAGTAGTGGTAAATTACTGCAAAGTAATGGCAAAGTATGGGAAAGTAGTGGCAAAGTACAGCAAAGTAGTGGCAAAGTAAAGCAAAGTAGTGGCAAAGTACGGCAAAGCAGTGGCAAATTACTGCAAGGTAGTGGCAAAGTACTGCAAAGTAGTGACAAAATACGGCAAAGTAGTGGCAAAGTCCAGCAAAGTAGTGCAAAATAGTGGCAAAGTACTGAAAAGTAGTGGCTAATTACGGCAAAGTATTGGCAAAGTATTGGCAAAGTAGTGGCAAAGTGCTGTAAAGTAGTGCCAAAGTAGTGGCAAAGTAAGGCAAAGTAGTGGCGAAGTACGGCAAAGTAGTAGCAAAGTACGGCAAAGTGGTGGGAAAGTACGGCAAAGTAGTGGCAAAGTAAGACAAAGTAGTAGCAAAGTACGGGAAAGTAGTGGCAAAGTAGTGGCAAAGTACGGCAAAGTAGTGGCAAAGTACGGCAAAGTAGTGGCAAAGTAGAGGCAAAGTACGGCAAAGTAGTGGAAAAGAAGTGGCAAAATACTGCAAAGTAGTGGCAAAGTTCTCCTAAGAAGTGGCAAAGTACAGCAATGTAGTGGCAAATTACGGCAAAGTACTGGTAAAGTACGGCAAGTAGTGACAAAGTACGGGAAAGTAGAGGCAACATACGGCCTAGTAAAGGCAAAGTATAGCAAAGTAGTGGCAAAGTACGGCAAAGTAGTGACAAAGTACGGCAAAGTGGTGGCAAAGTACGACAAAGTAGTAGCAAAGTACGGGAAAGTAGTGGCACAGTGCGGCAAAGTACGGCAAAGTAGTGGCAAAGTAGAGGCAAAGTAGTGGAAAAGGAGTGGCAAAATACTGCAAAGTAGTGACAAAGTTCTACTAAGATTTGGAAAAGTGCAGCAATCTAGTGGCAAAGTAAGGCAACGTTGTGTCAAAGTAGTGGCAAAGTACTACAAAGTAGAGGCAAAGTACGGCAACGTAGTTTCAAATAATGGCAACGTAGTGTAAAAATATGCTGAAGTAGTGGCAAATTACGGCAAAGTAGTGGCAAGTACTTGTACAAAGTAGTGACAAAGTACGGCAAAATAGTGACAAAGTACGGCAAAGTGGTGGGAAAGAACGGCAAAGTACGGAAAAGTAGTGGCAAAGTATGGGAAATTAGTGGCAAAGTACGGCAAAGTAGTAGCAAAGTATGGCAAAGTAGTGGCGCTGTTCGGAAAAGTAGTGGCATAGTATGGTAAAGTACTGGCAAAGTAAGGCAAAGTAGTCGCAATGAAAGGCAAAGTAGTGGCAAAGTACTGCAAAGTAGTGGCAAAGTAGGGCAAAGTAGTGCAAAGTGGTGGCAAAGTGGTGGCAAAGTGGTGGCAAAGTAGTGGCAAAGTAGTGGCAAAGTAGTGGCAAAGTAGTGGCAAATAGTGGCAAAGTATGGAAAAGTTCAGTAAAGTAGTGGCAAAGTATGGCAAAGTAGTGGCCATGTAAGGCAAAGTACTGCAAAGTAGTGGCAAAGTACAGCTAAGTAGTGGCAAAGTATGGCAATGTAGTGGCAAAGTACTGCAAAGTAGTGGCAAAGTACGGTAAAGTAGTGGCAAAGTACGGTGAAGTAGTGGTAAAGTAGTGGCAATGTAAGGCAAAGTAGTGGCAAAGTACTGCAAAGTAGTGGCATAGAAAGGCAAAGTAGTGGCAAAGTACGGCAAAGTAGTGGCAAAGTACGGCAAAGTAGTGCCAAAGTAGTGGCAAAGTACTGCAAATAGTGGCAAAGTAGTGGCAAAGTACTGCAAATAGTGGCAAAGTACGGAAAAGTAGTGGCCATGTAAGGCAAAGTAGTGGCAAAGTACTGCAAAGTAGTGGCAAAGTACAGCAAAGTAGTGGCAAAGTATGGCAATGTATGGCAAAGTACGGCAAAGTAGTCGGAAAGTACGGCAAAGTAGTGGCAAATTATGGGAAAGTAGTGGCAAAGTACGGTAAAGTAGTGGCAAAGTACGGCAAAGTAGTGGCAAAGTACGGCAAAGTAGTAGCAAAGTACGGCAAAGTTGTAGCATAGTACTGCAAAGTAGTGGCAAAGTACGGCAAATTAGAGACAAAGTATGGCAAAGTGGTGGGAAAGTACGGCAAAGTAGTGGCAAAGTACGGCAAAGTAGTGGTAAAGTATGGGAAAGTAGTGGCAAAGTACGGGAAAGTAGTGGCAAAGTTCGACAAAATAGTAGCAAAGTACGGGAAAGTAGTGGCACAGTACGGCAGAGTAGTGGCAAAGTACGGCAAAGTAGTGCCAAA
This sequence comes from Saccoglossus kowalevskii, assembly GCF_978046115.1. NCBI lineage: Eukaryota > Metazoa > Hemichordata > Enteropneusta > Harrimaniidae > Saccoglossus > Saccoglossus kowalevskii. The sequence goes on along the minus strand of NC_140653.1, from coordinate 331,242 downwards.
GTACTGCAAAGTCGTGGCAAAGTACGGCAAAGTAGTGGCAAAGTAGTGGAAAAAGAGTGGCAAAGTACTGCAAAGTAGTGGCAAAGAACTGCAAAATAGTGGCAAAGTACGGTAAAGTAGTGTCAAAGTATGGTAAAGTACTGGCAAAGTAAGGCAAACTAGTCGCAATGAAAGGCAAAGTAGTGGCAAAGTACTGCAAAGTAGTTACAAAGTAGGGCAAAGTACTGCAAAGTGGTGGCAAAGTGGTGGCAAAGTAGTGGCAAAGTAGTGGCAAAGTAGTGGCAAAGTAGTGGCAAAGTAGTGGCTAAATACGGCAAAGTAGTGGCAAATTACGGCAAAGTAGTGGCAAAGTACGGCAAAGTAGTGACAAAGTACGGGAAAGTAGAGGCAACGTACGGCATAGTAAAGGCAAAGTTTTGCAAAGTAGTGGTAAATTACTGCAAAGTAATGGCAAAGTATGGGAAAGTAGTGGCAAAGTACGGCAAAGTAGTGGCAAAGTAAAGCAAAGTAGTGGCAAAGTACGGCAATGCAGTGGCAAATTACTGCAAGTAGTGGCAAAGTACTGCAAAGTAGTGGCAAAATATGGCAAAGTAGTGGCAAAGTCCAGCAAAGTAGTGCAAAATAGTGGCAAAGTACTGAAAAGTAGTGGCTAATTACGGCAAAATATTGGCAAAGTAGTGGCAAAGTAGTGGCAAAGTGCTGTAAAGTGGTGCCAAAGTAGTGGCAAAGTAAGGCAAAGTAGTGGCGAAGTACGGCAAAGTAGTAGCAAAGTACGGCAAAGTGGTGGGAAAGTACGGCAAAGTAGTGGCAAAATACGGCAAAGTAGTGGCAAAGTACTGCAAAGTAGTTACAAAGTAGGGCAAAGTACTGCAAAGTGGTGGCAAAGTGGTGGCAAAGTAGTGGCAAAGTAGTGGCAAAGTAGTTGCAAAGTAGTGGCAAAGTGTTGGCTAAATACGGCAAAGTAGTGGCAAATTACGGCAAAGTAGTGGCAAAGTACGGCAAAGTAGTGACAAAGTACGGGAAAGTATAGGCAACGTACGACATAGTAAAGGCAAAGTACTGCAAAGTAGTGGTAAATTACTGCAAAGTAATGGCAAAGTATGGGAAAGTAGTGGCAAAGTACGGCAAAGTCGTGGCAAAGTAAGGCAAAGCAGTGGCAAAGTACTGCAAAATAGTGGCAAAATACGGCAAAGTAGTGGCAAAGTCCAGCAATGTAGTGCAAAATAGTGGCAAAGTACTGAAAAGTAGTGGCTAATTACGGCAAAGTACTGGCAAAGTAGTGGCAAAGTAGTGGCAAAGTGCTGTAAAGTAGTGCCAAAGTAGTGGCAAAGTAAGGCAAAGTAGTGGCGCAGTACGGCAAAGTAGTAGCAAAGTACGGCAAAGTGGTGGGAAAGTACGGCAAAGTAGTGGCAAAATACGGCAAAGTAGTGGCAAAGTGTGGGAAAGTGGTGGCAAAGTACGGGAAAGTAGTGGCAAAGTAAGACAAAGTAGTAGCAAAGTACGGGAAAGTAGTGGCAAAGTAGTGGCAAAGTACGGCAAAGTAGTGGCAAAGTACGGCAAAGTAGTGGCAAAGTAGAGGCAAAGTACGGCAAAGTAGTGGAAAAGGAGTGGCAAAGTGCTGAAATGTGTGGCAAAGTACTGGAAAGTTGTGGCAAAGTACTGAAAATTGTGGCAAAGTACTGAAAAATTGTGGCAAAGTGCTGAAAAGTTGTGGCAAAATGCTGAAAAGTTGTGGCAAAGTACTGAAAAGTGTGGCCAAGTACTGAAAAGTTGTGGCAAAATGCTGAAAAGTTGTGGCAAAGTATTGACAATTGTGGCAAAGTACCGAAAAGTTGTGGCAAAGTAGTAGCAAAGCACTGAAAAGTGTGGCAAATTACTAAAAAGTAGTGGCAAAGTACTGAAAAGTAGGGGCAAAATGCAGAAAAGTGTGGCAAAGGACTGAAAAGTAGTGGCAAAGTGCTGAAAAGTAGTGGCAAAGTACTGAAAAGTAGTGGCCAAGTGCTGAAAAGTGTGGCAAAGTACTGAAAAGTTTTGGCAAAGTACAGCAAAGTAGTAGGAAAGTATGACAAAGTATTGGCAAAGTACGGCAAAGTAGTGGCAAAGTAGAGGCAAAGTACGGCAAAGTAGTGAAAAAGGAGTGGCAAAATACAGCAAAATAGTGGCAAAGTTCTCCAAAGAAGTGGCAAAGTACAGCAATGTAGTGGCAAAGTACGGCAACGTGGTGGCAAATAACGGCAACGTAGTGTCAAAATATTGCAAAGTAGTGACACAGTACGGCAAAGTGCGGCAAAGTACTGAAAAGTGTGGCAAAGTACAGAAAAGTTGTGGCAAAGTAGTAGCAAACCAGTGAAAAGTGTGGCAAATTACTAAAAAGTAGTGGCAAAGTACGGCAAAGTAGTGGCAATGTAAAGCAAAGTAGTGGCAAAGTACGGCAAAGCAGTGGCAAATTACTGCAAGGTAGTGGCAAAGTACTGCAAAGTGGTGGCAAAGTAGTGACAAAATATGGCAAAGTAGTGGCAAAGTCCAGCAAAGTAGTGCAAAATAGTGGCAAAGTACTGAAAAGTAGTGGCTAATTACGGCAAAATATTGGCAAAGTAGTGGCAAAGTAGTGGCAAAGTGCTGTAAAGTAGTGCGAAAGTAGTGGCAAAGTAAGGCAAAGTAGTGGCAAAGTACGGCAAAGTAGTAGCAAAGTACGGCAAAGTGGTGGGAAAGTACGGCAAAGTAGTGGCAAAATACGGCAAAGTAGTGGCAAAGTGTGGGAAAGTAGTGGCAAAGTACGGGAAAGTAGTGGCAAAGTAAGACAAAGTGGTAGCAAAGTACTGGAAAGTAGTGGCAAAGTAGTGGCAAAGTACGGCAAAGTAGTGGCAAAGTACGGCAAAGTAGTGGCAAAGTAGAGGCAAAGTACGGCAAAGTAGTGGAAAAGGAGTGGCAAAATACTGCAAAGTAGTGGCAAAGTTCTCCTAAGAAGTGGCAAAGTACAGCAATGTAGTGGCAAAGTACGGCAACGTAGTGGCAAATAACGGCAACGTAGTGTCAAAATATTGCAAAGTAGTGGCAAATTACATCAAAGTAGTGGTAAAGTATGGCAAGTAGTGACAAAGTACGGGAAAGTAGAGGCAACGTACGGCCTAGTAAAGATAAAGTACAGCAAAGTAGTGCCAAAGTACGGCAATGTAATGACAAAGTACGGCAAAGTGGTGGCAAAGTACGACAAAGTAGTAGCAAAGTACGGGAAAGTAGTGGCACAGTGCGGCAAAGTACGGCAAAGTAGTGGCAAAGTAGAGGCAAAGTAGTGGAAAAGGAGTGGCAAAATACTGCAAAGTAGTGACAAAGGTCTACTAAGATTTGGCAAAGTGCAGCAATCTAGTGGCAAAGTAAGGCAACGTAGTGTCAAAGTAGTGGCAAAGTACTACAAAGTAGTGGCAAAGTACGGCAACGTAGTTTCAAATAATGGCAACGTAGTGTAAAAATATGGTAAAGTAGTGGCAAATTACGGCAAAGTAGTGGCAAGTACTTGTACAAAGTAGTGACAAAGTACGGCAAAATAGTGACAAAGTATGGCAAAGTGGTGGGAAAGAACGGCAAAATACGGGAAAGTAGTGACAAAGTATGGGAAATTAGTGGCAAAGTATGGCAAAGTAGTAGCAATGTACGGGAAAGTACTGGCACAGTACGGCAAAGTAGTGGCAAAGTACGGCAAAGTAGTGGCAAAGTACGGCAAAGTAGTGCCAAAGTACTACAAAGTCGTGGCAAAGTACGGCAAAGTAGTGGCAAAGTAGTGGAAAAAGAGTGGCAAAGTACAGCAAAGTAGTGGCAAAGTACTGCAAAATAGTGGGAAAGTACGGTAAAGTAGTGGCAAAGTATGGTAAAGTACTGGCAAAGTAAGGCAAAGTAGTCGCAATGAAAGGCAAAGTAGTGGCAAAGTACTGCAAAGTAGTTGCAAAGTAGGGCAAGGTACTGCAAAGTGGTGGCAAAGTGGTGGCAAAGTAGTGGCAAAGTAGTGGCAAAGTAGTGGCAAAGTAGTGGCAAATAGTGGCAAAGTATGGAAAAGTTCGGTAAAGTAGTGGCAAAGTATGGCAAAGTAGTGGCCATGTAAGGCAAAGTACTGCAAAGTAGTTGCAAAGTACAGCAAAGTAGTGGCAAAGTATTGCAATGTAGTGGCAAAGTACTGCAAAGTAGTGGCAAAGTACGGTAAAGTAGTGGCAAAGTACGGTGTAGTAGTGGCAAAGTAGTGGCAAAGTAAGGCAAAGTAGTGGCAAAGTACTGCAAAGTAATGGCTAAGTAGTGGCATAGAAAAGGAAAGTAGTGGCAAAGTACGGCAAAGTAGTGGCAAAGTACGGCAAAGTAGTGGCAAATTAGTGGCAAAGTACTGCAAATAGTGGCAAAGTACGGAAAAGTAGTGGCAAAGTTCAACAAAGTAGTGGCAAAGTACGGCAAAGTAGTGGCCATGTAAGGCAAAGTAGTGGCAAAGTACTGCAAAGTAGTGGCAAAGTACAGCAAAGTAGTGGCAAAGTATGGCAATGTATGGCAAAGTACGGCAAAGTAGTCGGAAAATACGGCAAAGTAGTGACAAAGTATGGCAAAGTAGTGGCAAATTATGGGAAAGTAGTAGCAAAGTACTGGAAAGTAGTGGCAAAGTAGTGGCAAAGTACGGCTAAGTAGTGGCAAAGTACGGCAAAGTAGTGGCAAAGTAGAGGCAAAGTACGGCAAAGTAGTGGAAAAGGAGTGGCAAAATACTGCAAAGTAGTGGCAAAGTTTTCCTAAGAAGTGGCAAAGTACAGCAATGTAGTGGCAAAGTACGGCAACGTAGTGGCATATAACGGCAACGTAGTGTCAAAATATTGCAAAGTAGTGGCAAATTACGGCAAAGTAGTGGTAAAGTACGGCAAGTAGTGACAAAGTACGGGAAAGTAGAGTCAACGTACGGCCTAGTAAAGGAAAAGTACAGCAAAGTAGTGGCAAAGTACGGCAAAGTAGTGACAAAGTACGGCAAAGTAGTGGCAAAGTAGTGGCAAAGTAGAGGCAAAGTAGTGGAAAAGGAGTGGCAAAATACTGCAAAGTAGTGACAAAGTTCTACTAAGATTTGGTAAAGTGCAGCAATCTAGTGGCAAAGTAAGGCAACGTAGTGTCAAAGTAGTGGCAAAGTACTACAAAGTAGTGGCAAAGTACGGCAACGTAGTTTCAAATAATGGTAACGTAGTGTAAAAATATTGTAAAGTAGTGGCAAATTACGGCAAAGTAGTGGCAAGTACTTGTACAAAGTAGTGACAAAGTACGGCAAAATAGTGACAAAGTAGAGGCAAAGTACGGCAAAGTAGTGAAAAAGGAGTGGCAAAATACAGCAAAATAGTGGCAAAGTTCTCCAAAGAAGTGGCAAAGTACAGCAATGTAGTGGCAAAGTACGGCAACGTGGTGGCAAATAACGGCAACGTAGTGTCAAAATATTGCAAAGTAGTGACACAGTACGGCAAAGTGCGGCAAAGTACTGAAAAGTGTGGCAAAGTACAGAAAAGTTGTGGCAAAGTAGTAGCAAACCAGTGAAAAGTGTGGCAAATTACTAAAAAGTAGTGGCAAAGTACGGCAAAGTAGTGGCAATGTAAAGCAAAGTAGTGGCAAAGTACGGCAAAGCAGTGGCAAATTACTGCAAGGTAGTGGCAAAGTACTGCAAAGTGGTGGCAAAGTAGTGGCAAAATATGGCAAAGTAGTGGCAAAGTCCAGCAAAGTAGTGCAAAATAGTGGCAAAGTACTGAAAAGTAGTGGCTAATTACGGCAAAATATTGGCAAAGTAGTGGCAAAGTAGTGGCAAAGTGCTGTAAAGTAGTGCGAAAGTAGTGGCAAAGTAAGGCAAAGTAGTGGCAAAGTACGGCAAAGTAGTAGCAAAGTACGGCAAAGTGGTGGGAAAGTACGGCAAAGTAGTGGCAAAATACGGCAAAGTAGTGGCAAAGTGTGGGAAAGTAGTGGCAAAGTACGGGAAAGTAGTGGCAAAGTAAGACAAAGTGGTAGCAAAGTACTGGAAAGTAGTGGCAAAGTAGTGGCAAAGTACGGCAAAGTAGTGGCAAAGTACGGCAAAGTAGTGGCAAAGTAGAGGCAAAGTACGGCAAAGTAGTGGAAAAGGAGTGGCAAAATACTGCAAAGTAGTGGCAAAGTTCTCCTAAGAAGTGGCAAAGTACAGCAATGTAGTGGCAAAGTACGGCAACGTAGTGGCAAATAACGGCAACGTAGTGTCAAAATATTGCAAAGTAGTGGCAAATTACATCAAAGTAGTGGTAAAGTATGGCAAGTAGTGACAAAGTACGGGAAAGTAGAGGCAACATACGGCCTAGTAAAGATAAAGTACAGCAAAGTAGTGCCAAAGTACGGCAATGTAATGACAAAGTACGGCAAAGTGGTGGCAAAGTACGACAAAGTAGTAGCAAAGTACGGGAAAGTAGTGGCACAGTGCGGCAAAGTACGGCAAAGTAGTGGCAAAGTAGAGGCAAAGTAGTGGAAAAGGAGTGGCAAAATACTGCAAAGTAGTGACAAAGTTCTACTAAGATTTGGCAAAGTGCAGCAATCTAGTGGCAAAGTAAGGCAACGTAGTGTCAAAGTAGTGGCAAAGTACTACAAAGTAGTGGCAAAGTACGGCAACGTAGTTTCAAATAATGGCAACGTAGTGTAAAAATATGGTAAAGTAGTGGCAAATTACGGCAAAGTAGTGGCAAGTACTTGTACAAAGTAGTGACAAAGTACGGCAAAATAGTGACAAAGTATGGCAAAGTGGTGGGAAAGAACGGCAAAATACGGGAAAGTAGTGACAAAGTATGGGAAATTAGTGGCAAAGTATGGCAAAGTAGTAGCAATGTACGGGAAAGTACTGGCACAGTACGGCAAAGTAGTGGCAAAGTACGGCAAAGTAGTGGCAAAGTACGGCAAAGTAGTGCCAAAGTACTACAAAGTCGTGGCAAAGTACGGCAAAGTAGTGGCAAAGTAGTGGAAAAAGAGTGGAAAAGTACAGCAAAGTAGTGGCAAAGTACTGCAAAAAGTGGGAAAGTACGGTAAAGTAGTGGCAAAGTATGGTAAAGTACTGGCAAAGTAAGGCAAAGTAGTCGCAATGAAAGGCAAAGTAGTGGCAAAGTACTGCAAAGTAGTTGCAAAGTAGGGCAAGGTACTGCAAAGTGGTGGCAAAGTGGTGGCAAAGTAGTGGCAAAGTAGTGGCAAAGTAGTGGCAAAGTAGTGGCAAATAGTGGCAAAGTATGGAAAAGTTCGGTAAAGTAGTGGCAAAGTATGGCAAAGTAGTGGCCATGTAAGGCAAAGTACTGCAAAGTAGTTGCAAAGTACAGCAAAGTAGTGGCAAAGTATTGCAATGTAGTGGCAAAGTACTGCAAAGTAGTGGCAAAGTACGGTAAAGTAGTGGCAAAGTACGGTGTAGTAGTGGCAAAGTAGTGGCAAAGTAAGGCAAAGTAGTGGCAAAGTACTGCAAAGTAATGGCTAAGTAGTGGCATAGAAAAGGAAAGTAGTGGCAAAGTACGGCAAAGTAGTGGCAAAGTACGGCAAAGTAGTGGCAAATTAGTGGCAAAGTACTGCAAATAGTGGCAAAGTACGGAAAAGTAGTGGCAAAGTTCAACAAAGTAGTGGCAAAGTACGGCAAAGTAGTGGCCATGTAAGGCAAAGTAGTGGCAAAGTACTGCAAAGTAGTGGCAAAGTACAGCAAAGTAGTGGCAAAGTATGGCAATGTATGGCAAAGTACGGCAAAGTAGTCGGAAAATACGGCAAAGTAGTGACAAAGTATGGCAAAGTAGTGGCAAATTATGGGAAAGTAGTAGCAAAGTACTGGAAAGTAGTGGCAAAGTAGTGGCAAAGTAGAGGCAAAGTACGGCAAAGTAGTGGAAAAGGAGTGGCAAAATACTGCAAAGTAGTGGCAAAGTTTTCCTAAGAAGTGGCAAAGTACAGCAATGTAGTGGCAAAGTACGGCAACGTAGTGGCATATAACGGCAACGTAGTGTCAAAATATTGCAAAGTAGTGGCAAATTACGGCAAAGTAGTGGTAAAGTACGGCAAGTAGTGACAAAGTACGGGAAAGTAGAGTCAACGTACGGCCTAGTAAAGGAAAAGTACAGCAAAGTAGTGGCAAAGTACGGCAAAGTAGTGACAAAGTACGGCAAAGTAGTGGCAAAGTAGTGGCAAAGTAGAGGCAAAGTAGTGGAAAAGGAGTGGCAAAATACTGCAAAGTAGTGACAAAGTTCTACTAAGATTTGGTAAAGTGCAGCAATCTAGTGGCAAAGTAAGGCAACGTAGTGTCAAAGTAGTGGCAAAGTACTACAAAGTAGTGGCAAAGTACGGCAACGTAGTTTCAAATAATGGTAACGTAGTGTAAAAATATTGTAAAGTAGTGGCAAATTACGGCAAAGTAGTGGCAAGTACTTGTACAAAGTAGTGACAAAGTACGGCAAAATAGTGACAAAGTATGGCAAAGTGGTGGGAAAGAACGGCAAAATCCGGGAAAGTAGAGGCAAAGTATGGGAAATTAGTGGCAAAGTACGGCAAAGTAGTAGCAAAGTACGGGAAAGTAGTGGCACAGTATGGCAAAGTAGTGGCAAAGTATGGCAAAGTATTGGCAAAGTACGGCAAAGTAGCGCCAAAGTACTGCAAAGTCGTGGCAAAGTACGGCAAAGTAGTGGCAAAGTAGTGGAAAAAGAGTGGCAAAGTACTGCAAAGTAGTGGCAAAGTACTGCAAAATAGTGGCAAAGTATGGTAAAGTAGTGGCAAAGTATGGTAAAGTACTGGCAAAGTAAGGCAAAGTAGTCGCAATGAAAGGCAAAGTAGTGGCAAAGTACTGCAAAGTAGTTGCAAAGTAGGGCAAAGTACTGCAAAGTGGTGGCAAAGTGGTGGCAAAGTAGTGGCAAAGTAGTGGCAAAGTAGTTGCGAAGTAGTGGCAAATAGTGGCAAAGTATGGAAAAGTTCGGTAAAGTAGTGGCAAAGTATGGCAAAGTAGTGGCCATGTAAGGCAAAGTACTGCAAAGTAGTGGCAAAGTACAGCAAAGTAGTTGCAAATTATGGCAATGTAGTGGCAAAGTACTGCAAAGTAGTGGCAAAGTACGGTAAAGTAGTGGCAAAGTTCGGTGAAGTAGTGGCAAAGTAGTGGCAAAGTAAGGCAAAGTAGTGGCAAAGTACTGCAAAGTAGTGGCAAAGTAGTGGCATAGAAAGGCAAAGTAGTGGCAAAGTACGGCAAAGTAGTGCCAAAGTAGTGGCAAAGTACTGCAATTAGTGGCAAAGTACGGAAAAGTAGTGGCAAAGTTCGACAAAGTAGTGGCAAAGAACGGCAAAGTAGTGGCCATGTAAGGCAAAGTAGTGGCAAAGTACTGCAAAGTAGTGGCAAAGTACAGCAAAGTAGTGGCAAAGTATGGCAATGTATGGCAAAGTACGGCAAAGTAGTCGGAAAGTACGGCAAAGTAGTGACAAAGTATGGCAAAGTAGTGGCAAATTATGGGAAAGTAGTGGCAAAGTACGGTAAAGTAGTGGCAAAGTACGGCAAAGTAGTGGCAAAGTACGGCAAAGTAGTGACAAAGTACGGCAAAGTAGTAGCAAAGTACTGCAAAGAAGTGCCAAAGTAGTGGCAAAGTACTGCAAATAGTGGCAAAGTACGGAAAATTAGTGGCAAAGTTCGACAAAGTAGTGGCAAAGTATGGCAAAGTAGTGGCCATGTAACGCAAAGTAGTGGCAAAGTACTGCAAAGTAGTGGCAAAGTACAGCAAAGTAGTGGCAAAGTATGGCAATGTATGGCAAAGTACGCAAAGTAGTCGGAAAGTACGGCAAAGTAGTGACAAAGTATGGCAAAGTAGTGGCAAATTATGGGAAAGTTGTGGCAAAGTACGGTAAAGTATTGGCAAAGTACGGCAAAGTACTGCAAAGTAGTGGTAAAGTACAGCAAAGTAGTGGCAAAGTATGGCAATGTAGTGGCAAAGTACTGCAAAGTAGTGGCAAAGTACGGTAAAGTAGTGGCAAAGTACGTTGAAGTAGTGGCAAAGTAGTGGCAAAGTAGTGGCAAAGTATGGCAATGTAGTGCCAAGTAGTGGCAAAGTACTGCAAATAGTGGCAAAGTACGGAAAAGTAGTGGCAAAGTTCGACAAAGTTGGCAATGTACGGCAAAGTAGTGGCCATGTAAGGCAAAGTAGTGGCAAAGTACTGCAAAGTAGTTGCAAAGTACAGCAAAGTAGTGGCAAAGTATGGCAATGTATGGCATAGTACGGCAAAGTAGTCGGAAAGTACGGCAAAGTAGTGACAAAGTACGGCAAAGTAGTGGCAAATTATGGGAAAGTAGTGGCAAAGTAGGGTAAAGTAGTGGCAAAGTATGGCAAAGTAGTGGCAAAGTACGGCAAAGTAGTGGCAAAGTACAGCAAAGTAGTAGCAAAGTACTGCAAAGTAGTGGCAAAGTACGGCAAATTGGAGACAAAGTATGGCAAAGTGGTGGGAAAGTACTGCAAAGTAGAGGCAAAGTACGGCAAAGTAGTGGTAAAGTATGGGAAAGTAGTGGCAAAGTTCGACAAAGTAGTAGCAAAGTACGGGAAAGTAGTGGCACAGTACGGCAAAGTAGTGGCAAAGTACGGCAAAGTAGTGGCAAAGTACGGTAAAGTCGTGCCAAAGTACTGCAAAGTCGTGGCAAAGTACGGGAAAGTATAGGCAAAGTATGGGAAATTAGTGGCAAAGTACGGCAAAGTAGTAGCAAAGTACGGGAAAGTAGTGGCACAGTATGGCAAAGTAGTGGCAAAGTATGGCAAAGTAGTGGCAAAGTACGGCAAAGTAGCGCCAAAGTACTGCAAAGTCGTGGCAAAGTATGGCAAAGTAGTGGCAAAGTAGTGGAAAAAGAGTGGCAAAGTACTGCAAAGTAGTGGAAAAGTACTGCAAAATAGTGGCAAAGTACGGTAAAGTAGTGGCAAAGTATGGTAAAGTACTGGCAAAGTAAGGCAAAGTAGTCGCAATGAAAGGCAAAGTAGTGGCAAAGTACTGCAAAGTAGTTGCAAAGAAGGGCAAAGTACTGCAAAGTGGTGGCAAAGTACGGGAAAGTAGAGGCAAAGTATGGGAAATTAGTGGCAAAGTACGGCAAAGTAGTAGCAAAGTACGGGAAAGTAGTGGCACAGTATGGCAAAGTAGTGGCAAAGTATGGCAAAGTAGTGGCAAAGTACGGCAAAGTAGCGCTAAAGTACTGCAAAGTCGTGGCAAAGTATGGCAAAGTAGTGGCAAAGTAGTGGAAAAAGAGTGGCAAAGTACTGCAAAGTAGTGGAAAAGTACTGCAAAATAGTGGCAAAGTACGGTAAAGTAGTGGCAAAGTATGGTAAAGTACTGGCAAAGTAAGGCAAAGTAGTCGCAATGAAAGGCAAAGTAGTGGCAAATTACTGCAAAGTAGTTGCAAAGAAGGGCAAAGTACTGCAAAGTGGTGGCACAGTGCGGAAAAGTACGGCAAAGTAGTGGCAAAGTAGAGGCAAAGTAGTGGAAAAGGAGTTGCAAAATACTGCAAAGTAGTGACAAAGTTCTACTAAGATTTGGTAAAGTGCAGCAATCTAGTGGCAAAGTAAGGCAACGTAGTGTCAAAGTAGTGGCTAAGTACTACAAAGTAGTGGCAAAGTACGGCAACGTAGTTTCAAATAATGGTAACGTAGTGTAAAAATATTGTAAAGTAGTGGCAAATTACGGCAAAGTAGTGGCAAGTACTTGTACAAAGTAGTGACAAAGTATGGCAAAATAGTGACAAAGTATGGCAAAGTGGTGGGAAAGAACGGCAAAATACGGGAAAGTAGAGGCAAACTATGGGAAATTAGTGGCAAAGTACGGCAAAGTAGTAGCAAAGTACGGGAAAGTAGTGGCACAGTATGGCAAAGTAGTGGCAAAGTATGGCAAAGTAGTGGCAAAGTACGGCAAAGTAGCGCCAAAGTACTGCAAAGTCGTGGCAAAGTACGGCAAAGTAGTGGCAAAGTAGTGGAAAAAGAGTGGCAAAGTACTGCAAAGTAGTGGCAAAGTACTGCAAAATAGTGGCAAAGTACGGTAAAGTAGTGGCAAAGTATGGTAAAGTACTGGCAAAGTAAGGCAAAGTAGTCGCAATGAAAGGCAAAGTAGTGGCAAAGTACTGCAAAGTAGTTGCAAAGTAGGGCAAAGTACTGCAAAGTGGTGGCAAAGTGGTGGCAAAGTAGTGGCAAACTAGTGGCAAAGTAGTTGCGAAGTAGTGGCAAATAGTGGCAAAGTATGGAAAAGTTCGGTAAAGTAGTGGCAAAGTATGGCAAAGTAGTGGCCATGTAAGGCAAAGTACTGCAAAGTAGTGGCAAAGTACAGCAAAGTAGTTGCAAATTATGGCAATGTAGTGGCAAAGTACTGCAAAGTAGTGGCAAAGTACGGTAAAGTAGTGGCAAAGTACGGTGAAGTAGTGGCAAAGTAGTGGCAAAGTAAGGCAAAGTAGTGGCAAAGTACTGCAAAGTAGTGGCAAAGTAGTGGCATAGAAAGGCAAAGTAGTGGCAAAGTACGGCAAAGTAGTGCCAAAGTAGTGGCAAAGTACTGCAAATAGTGGCAAAGTACGGAAAAGTAGTGGCAAAGTTCGACAAAGTAGTGGCAAAGTACGGCAAAGTAGTGGCCATGTAAGGCAAAGTAGTGGCAAAGTACTGCAAAGTAGTGGCAAAGTACAGCAAAGTAGTGGCAAAGTATGGCAATGTATGGCAAAGTACGGCAAAGTAGTCGGAAAGTACGGCAAAGTAGTGACAATGTATGGCAAAGTAGTGGCAAATTATGGGAAAGTAGTGGCAAAGTACGGTAAAGTAGTGGCAAAGTACGGCAAAGTAGTGGCAAAGTACGGCAAAGTAGTGGCAAAGTACGGCAAAGTAGTAGCAAAGTACTGCAAAGTAGTGCCAAAGTAGTGGCAAAGTACTGCAAATAGTGGCAAAGTACGGAAAATTAGTGGCAAAGTTCGACAAAGTAGTGGCAAAGTATGGCAAAGTAGTGGCCATGTAACGCAAAGTAGTGGCAAAGTACTGCAAAGTAGTGGCAAAGTACAGCAAAGTAGTGGCAAAGTATGGCAATGTATGGCAAAGTACGCAAAGTAGTCGGAAAGTACGGCAAAGTAGTGACAAAGTATGGCAAAGTAGTGGCAAATTATGGGAATGTAGTGGCAAAGTACGGTAAAGTATTGGCAAAGTACGGCAAAGTACTGCAAAGTAGTGGTAAAGTACAGCAAAGTAGTGGCAAAGTATGGCAATGTAGTGGCAAAGTACTGCAAAGTAGTGGCAAAGTACGGTAAAGTAGTGGCAAAGTACGTTGAAGTAGTGGCAAAGTAGTGGCAAAGTAGTGGCAAAGTATGGCAATGTAGTGCCAAGTAGTGGCAAAGTACTGCAAATAGTGGCAAAGTACGGAAAAGTAGTGGCAAAGTTCGACAAAGTTGGCAATGTACGGCAAAGTAGTGGCCATGTAAGGCAAAGTAGTGGCAAAGTACTGCAAAGTAGTTGCAAAGTACAGCAAATTAGTGGCAAAGTATGGCAATGTATGGCATAGTACGGCAAAGTAGTCGGAAAGTACGGCAAAGTAGTGACAAAGTACGGCAAAGTAGTGGCAAATTATGGGAAAGTATTGGCAAAGTACGGTAAAGTAGTGGCAAAGTATGGCAAAGTAGTGGCAAAGTACGGCAAAGTAGTGGCAAAGTACGGCAAAGTAGTAGCAAAGTACTGCAAAGTAGTGGCAAAGTACGGCAAATTGGAGACAAAGTATGGCAAAGTGGTGGGAAAGTACTGCAAAGTAGTGGCAAAGTACGGCAAAGTAGTGGTAAAGTATGGGAAAGTAGTGGCAAAGTTCGACAAAGTAGTAGCAAAGTACGGGAAAGTAGTGGCACAGTACGGCAAAGTAGTGGCAAAGTACGGCAAAGTAGTGGCAAAGTACGGTAAAGTCGTGGCAAAGTACTGCAAAGTCGTGGCAAAGTACGGGAAAGTAGAGGCAAAGTAGTGGAAAAAGAGTGGCAAAGTACTGCAAAGTAGTGGAAAAGTACTGCAAAATAGTGGCAAAGTACGGTAAAGTAGTGGCAAAGTATGGTAAAGTACTGGCAAAGTAAGGCAAAGTAGTCGCAATGAAAGGCAAAGTAGTGGCAAAGTACTGCAAAGTAGTTGCAAAGAAGGGCAAAGTACTGCAAAGTGGTGGCAAAGTGGTGGCAAAGTAGTGGCAAAGCAGTGGCAAAGCAGTGGCAAAGTAAAGGCAAATAGTGGCAAAGTATGGAAAAGTTCGGTAAAGTAGTGGCAAAGTATGGCAAAGTAGTGGCCATGTAAGGCAAAGTTCTGCAAAGTAGTGGCAAAGTACGGTAAAGTAGTGGCAAAGTACGGTGAAGTAGTGGCAAAGTAGTGGCAAAGTATGGCAATGTAGTGGCAAAGTACTGCAAAGTAGTGGCAAAGTACGGTAAAGTATTGGCAAAGTACGGTGAAGTAGTGGCAAAGTAGTGGAAAGTAATGCAAAGTAGTGGCAAAGTACTGCAAAGTAGCGGCATAGAAAGGCAAAGTAGTGGCAAAGTACGGCAAAGTAGTGGCAAAGTACGGCAAAGTAGTGCCAAAGTAGTGGCAAAGTACTGCAAATAGTGGCAAAGTACGGAAAAGTAGTGGCCATGTAAGGCAAAGTAGTGGCAAAGTACTGCAAAGTAGTGGCAAAGTACAGCAAAGTAGTGGCAAAGTATGGCAATGTATGGCAAAGTACGGCAAAGTAGTCGGAAAGTATGGCAAAGTAGTGGCAAATTATGGGAAAGTAGTGGCAAAGTACGGTAAAGTAGTGGCAAAGTACGGCAAAGTAGTGGCAAAGTACGGCAAAGTAGTGGCAAAGTACGGCAAAGTAGTAGCAAAGTACTGCAAAGTAGTGGCAAAGTACGGCAAATTAGAGACAAAGTATGGCAAAGTGGTGGGAAAGTACGGCAAAGTAGTGGTAAAGTATGGGAAAGTAGTGGCAAAGTACGGGAAAGTAGTGGCAAAGTTCGACAAAGTAGTAGCAAAGTACGGGAAAGTAGTGGCACAGTACGGCAAAGTAGTGGCAAAGTACGGCAAAGTAGTGCCAAAGTACTGCAAAGTCGTGGCAAAGAACTGCAAAATAGTGGCAAAGTACGGTAAAGTAGTGGCAAAGTATGGTAAAGTACTGGCAAAGTAAGGCAAAGTAGTCGCAATGAAAGGCAAAGTAGTGGCAAAGTACTGCAAAGTAGTTACAAAGTAGGGCAAAGTACTGCAAAGTGGTGGCAAAGTGGTGGCAATGTAGTGGCAAAGTAGTGGCAAAGTACGGCAAAGTAGTGGCAAAGTAGTGGAAAAAGAGTGGCAAAGTACTGCAAAGTAGTGGCAAGGAACTGCAAAATAGTGGCAAAGTATGGTAAAGTAGTGGCAAAGTATGGTAAAGTAGTGGCAAAGTATGGTAAAGTACTGGCAAAGTAAGGCAAAGTAGTCGCAGTGAAAGGCAAAGTAGTGGCAAAGTACTGCAAAGTAGTTGCAAAGTACGGCAAATTGGAGACAAAGTATGGCAAAGTGGTAGGAAAGTACTGCAAAGTAGTGGCAAAGTACGGCAAAGTAGTGGTAAAGTATGGGAAAGTAGTGGCACAGTACGGCAAAGTAGTGGCAAAGTGTGGCAAAGTACGGCAAAGTCGTGCCAAAGTACTGCAAAGTCGTGGCAAAGTACGGCAAAGTAGAGGCAAAGTAGTGGAAAAAGAGTGGCAAAGTACTGCAAAGTAGTGGTAAAGAACTGCAAAATAGTGGCAAAGTATGGTAAAGTAGTGGCAAAGTATGGTAAAGTACTTGCAAAGTAAGGCAAAGTAGTCGCAATGAAAGGCAAAGTAGTGGTAAAGTACTGCAATGTAGTTGCAAAGTAGGGCAAAGTACTGCAAAGTGGTGGCAAAGTGGTGGCAAAGTAGTGGCAAAGTAGTGGCAAAGTAGTGGCAAATAGTGGCAAAGTATGGAAAAGTTTGGTAAAGTAGTGGCAAAGTATGGCAAAGTAGTGGCCATGTAAGGCATAGTACTGCAAAGTAGTGGCAAAGTACAGCTAAGTAGTGGGAAAGTATGGCAATGTAGTGGCAAAGTACTGCAAAGTAGTGGCAAAGTACGGTAAAGTAGTGGCAAAGTTCGGTGAAGTAGTGGCAAAGTAGTGGCAAAGTAAGGCAAAGTAGCGGCAAAGTACTGCAAAGTAGTGGCATAGAAAGGCAAAGTAGTGGCAAAGTACGGCAAAGTAGTGGCAAAGTACGGCAAAGTAGTGCCAAAGTAGTGGCAAAGTACTGCAAATAGTGGCAAAGTACGGAAAAGTAGTGGCCATGTAAGGCAAAGTAATGGCAAAGTACTGCAAAGTAGTGGCAAAGTACAGCAAAGTAGTGGCAAAGTATGGCAATGTATGGCAAAGTACGGCAAAGTAGTCGGAAAGTACGGCAAAGTAGTGGCAAATTATGGGAAAGTAGTGGCAAAGTACGGTAAAGTAGTGGCAAAGTACGGCAAAGTAGTGGCAAAGTACGGTAAAGCAGTGGCAAAGTACTGCAAAGTAGTGGCAAAGTACGGCAAATTGGAGACAAAGTATGGCAAAGTGGTGGGAAAGTACTGCAAAGTAGTTGCAAAGTACGGCAAAGTTGTGGTAAAGTACGGTAAAGTAGTGGCAAAGTATGGTAAAGTACTGGCAAAGTAAAGCAAAGTAGTCGCAATGAAAGGCAAAGTAGTGGCAAAGTACTGCAAAGTAGTTACAAAGTAGGGCAAAGTAGTGGCAAAGTTCGACAAAGTAGTGGCAAAGTAGTGGAAAAAGAGTGGCAAAGTACTGCAAAGTAGTGGCAAAGAACTGCAAAATAGTGGCAAAGTACGGTAAAGTAGTGGCAAAGTATGGTAAAGTACTGGCAAAGTAAAGCAAAGTAGTCGCAATGAAAGGCAAAGTAGTGGCAAAGTACTGCAAAGTAGTTACAAAGTAGGGCAAAGTGGTGGCAAAGTGGTGGCAAAGTGGTGGCAATGTAGTGGCAAAGTAGTGGCAAAGTACGGCAAAGTAGTGGCAAAGTAGTGGAAAAAGAGTGGCAAAGTACTGCAAAGTAGTGGCAAGGAACTGCAAAATAGTGGCAAAGTATGGTAAAGTAGTGGCAAAGTATGGTAAAGTACTGGCAAAGTAAGGCAAAGTAGTCGCAATGAAAGGCAAAGTAGTGGCAAAGTACTGCAAAGTAGTTGCAAAGTACGGCAAATTGGAGACAATGTATGGCAAAGTGGTGGGAAAGTACTGCAAAGTAGTGGCAAAGTACGGCAAAGTAGTGGTAAAGTATGGGAAAGTAGTGGCACAGTACGGCAAAGTAGTGGCAAAGTGTGGCAAAGTACGGCAAAGTCGTGATAAAGTACTGCAAAGTCGTGGCAAAATACGGCAAAGTAGAGGCAAAGTAGTGGAAAAAGAGTGGCAAAGTACTGCAAAGTAGTGGTAAAGAACTGCAAAATAGTGGCAAAGTATGGTAAAGTAGTGGCAAAGTATGGTAAAGTACTTGCAAAGTAAGGCAAAGTAGTCGCAATGAAAGGCAAAGTAGTGGTAAAGTACTGCAATGTAGTTGCAAAGTAGGACAAAGTACTGCAAAGTGGTGGCAAAGTGGTGGCAAAGTAGTGGCAAAGTAGTGGCAAAGTAGTGGCAAATAGTGGCAAAGTATGGAAAAGTTTGGTAAAGTAGTGGCAAAGTATGGCAAAGTAGTGGCCATGTAAGGCATAGTACTGCAAAGTAGTGGCAAAGTACAGCTAAGTAGTGGGAAAGTATGGCAATGTAGTGGCAAAGTACTGCAAAGTAGTGGCAAAGTACGGTAAAGTAGTGGCAAAGTTCGGTGAAGTAGTGGCAAAGTAGTGGCAAAGTAAGGCAAAGTAGCGGCAAAGTACTGCAAAGTAGTGGCATAGAAAGGCAAAGTAGTGGCAAAGTACGGCAAAGTAGTGGCAAAGTACGGCAAAGTAGTGCCAAAGTAGTGGCAAAGTACTGCAAATAGTGGCAAAGTACGGAAAAGTAGTGGCCATGTAAGGCAAAGTAATGGCAAAGTACTGCAAAGTAGTGGCAAAGTACAGCAAAGTAGTGGCAAAGTATGGCAATGTATGGCAAAGTACGGCAAAGTAGTCGGAAAGTACGGCAAAGTAGTGGCAAATTATGGGAAAGTAGTGGCAAAGTACGGTAAAGTAGTGGCAAAGTACGGCAAAGTAGTGGCAAAGTACGGTAAAGTAGTGGCAAAGTACTGCAAAGTAGTGGCAAAGTACGGCAAATTGGAGACAAAGTATGGCAAAGTGGTGGGAAAGTACTGCAAAGTAGTTGCAAAGTACGGCAAAGTTGTGGTAAAGTATGGGAAAGTAGTGGCAAAGTTCGACAAAGTAGTGGCAAAGTAGTGGAAAAAGAGTGGCAAAGTACTGCAAAGTAGTGGCAAAGAACTGCAAAATAGTGGCAAAGTACGGTAAAGTAGTGGCAAAGTATGGTAAAGTACTGGCAAAGTAAAGCAAAGTAGTCGCAATGAAAGGCAAAGTAGTGGCAAAGTACTGCAAAGTAGTTGCAAAGTAGGGCAATGTACTGCAAAGTGGTGGCAAAGTGGTGGCAAAGTAGTGGCAAAGTAGTGGCAAAGTAGTGGCAAAGTAGAGGCAAATAGTGGCAAAGTATGGAAAAGTTCGGTAAAGTAGTGGCAAAGTATGGCAAAGTAGTGGCCATGTAAGGCAAAGTACTGCAAAGTAGTGGCAAAGTACAGCTAAGTAGTGGCAAAGTATAGCAATGTAGTGGCAAAGTACTGCAAAGTAGTGGCAAAGTACGGTAAAGTAGTGGCAAAGTACGGTGAAGTAGTGGCAAAGTAGTGGCAAAGTAATGCAAAGTAGTGGCAAAGTACTGCAAAGTAGTGGCAAAGAAAGGCAAAGTAGTGGCAAAGTACGGCAAAGTAGTGGCAAACTACGGCAAAGTAGTGCCAAAGTAGTGGCAAAGTACTGCAAATAGTGGCAAAGTACGGAAAAGTAGTGGCCATGTAAGGCAAAGTAGTGGCAAAGTACTGCAAAGTAGTGGCAAAGTACAGCAAAGTAGTGGCAAAGTATGGCAATGTATGGCAAAGTACGGCAAAGTAGTCGGAAAGTACGGCAAAGTAGTGGCAAATTATGGGAAAGTAGTGGCAAAGTACGGTAAAGTAGTGGCAAAGTACGGCAAAGTAGTGGCAAAGTACGGCAAAGTAGTGGCAAAGTACGGCAAAGTAGTAGCAAAGTACTGCAAAGTAGTGGCAAAGTACGGCAAATTAGAGACAAAGTATGGCAAAGTGGTGGGAAAGTACGGCAAAGTAGTGGTAAAGTATGGGAAAGTAGTGGCAAAGTACGGGAAAGTAGTGGCAAAGTTCGACAAAGTAGTGGTAAAGTATGGGAAAGTAGTGGCAAAGTACGGGAAAGTAGTGGCAAAGTTCGAAAAAGTAGTAGCAAAGTACGGGAAAGTAGTGGCACAGTACGGCAAAGTAGTGGCAAAGTACGGCAAAGTAGTGGCAAAGTACGGCAAAGTAGTGCCAAAGTATAGCAATGTAATGGCAAAGTACTGCAAAGTAGTGGCAAAGTACGGTAAAGTAGTGGCAAAGTACGGTGAAGTAGTGGCAAAGTAGTGGCAAAGTATGGCAATGTAGTGGCAAAGTACTGCAAAGTAGTGGCAAAGTACGGTAAAGTATTGGCAAAGTACGGTGAAGTAGTGGCAAAGTAGTGGCAAAGTAATGCAAAGTAGTGGCAAAGTACTGCAAAGTAGCGGCATAGAAAGGCAAAGTAGTGGCAAAGTGCGGCAAAGTAGTGGCAAAGTACGGCAAAGTATTGCCAAAGTAGTGGCAAAGTACTGCAAATAGTGGCAAAGTACGGAAAAGTAGTGGCCATGTAAGGCAAAGTAGTGGCAAAGTACTGCAAAGTAGTGGCAAAGTACAGCAAAGTAGTGGCAAAGTATGGCAATGTATGGCAAAGTACGGCAAAGTAGTCGGAAAGTACGGCAAAGTAGTGGCAAATTATGGGAAAGTAGTGGCAAAGTACGGTAAAGTAGTGGCAAAGTACGGCAAAGTAGTGGCAAAGTACGGCAAAGTAGTGGCAAAGTACGGCAAAGTAGTAGCAAAGTACTGCAAAGTAGTGGCAAAGTACGGCAAATTAGAGACAAAGTATGGCAAAGTGGTGGGAAAGTACGGCAAAGTAGTGGCAAAGAACGGCAAAGTAGAGGTAAAGTATGGGAAAGTAGTGGCAAAGTACGGGAAAGTAGTGGCAAAGTTCGACAAAGTAGTAGCAAAGTACGGGAAAGAAGTGGCACAGTACGGCAAAGTAGTGGCAAAGTACGGCAAAGTAGTGGCAAAGTACGGCAAAGTAGTGCCAAAGTACTGCAAAGTCGTGGCAAAGTACGGCAAAGTAGTGGCAAAGTAGTGGAAAAAGAGTGGCAAAGTACTGCAAAGTAGTGGCAACGAACTGCAAAATAGTGGCAAAGTACGGTAAAGTAGTGGCAAAGTATGGTAAAGTACTGGCAAAGTAAGGCAAAGTAGTCGCAATGAAACGCAAAGTAGTGGCAAAGTACTGCAAAGTAGTTACAAAGTAGGGCAAAGTACTGCAAAGTGGTGGCAAAGTGGTGGCAATGTAGTGGGAAAGTAGTGGCAAAGTACGGCAAAGTAGTGGAAAAAGAGTGGCAAAGTACTGCAAAGTAGTGGCAAGGAACTGCAAAATAGTGGCAAAGTATGGTAAAGTAGTGGCAACGTATGGTAAAGTACTGGCAAAGTAAGGCAAAGTAGTCACAATGAAAGGCAAAGTACTGGCAAAGTACTGCAAAGTAGTTGCAAAGTAGTTGCAAAGTACGGCAAATTGGAGACAAAGTATGGCAAAGTGGTGGGAAAGTACTGCAAAGTAGTGGCAAAGTACGGCAAAGTAGTGGTAAAGTATGGGAAAGTAGTGGCAAAGTTCGACAAAGTAGTAGCAAAGTACGGGAAAGTAGTGGCACAGTACGGCAAAGTAGTGGTAAAGTGTGGCAAAGTACGGCAAAGTCGTGCCAAAGTACTGCAAAGTCGTGGCAAAGTACGGCAAAGTAGAGTCAAAGTAGTGGAAAAAAAGTGGCAAAGTACTGCAAAGTAGTGGCAAAGAACTGCAAAATAGTGGCAAACTATGGTAAAGTAGTGGCAAAGTATGGTAAAGTACTTGCAAAGTAAGGCAAAGTAGTCGCAATGAAAGGCAAAGTAGTGGCAAAGTACTGCAATGTAGTTGCAAAGTAGGGCAAAGTACTGCAAAGTGGTGGCAAAGTGGTGGCAAAGTAGTGGCAAAGTAGTGGCAAAGTAGTGGCAAATAGTGGCAAAGTATGGAAAAGTTTGGTAAAGTAGTGGCAAAGTTTGGCAAAGTAGTGGCCATGTAAGGCAAAGTACTGCAAAGTAGTGGCAAAGTACAGCTAAGTAGTGGGAAAGTATGGCAATGTAGTGGCAAAGTACTGCAAAGTAGTGGCAAAGTACGGTAAAGTAGTGGCAAAGTTCTGTGAAGTAGTGGCAAAGTAGTGGCAAAGTAAGGCAAAGTAGCAGCAAAGTACTGCAAAGTAGTGGCATAGAAAGGCAAAGTAGTGGCAAAGTACGGCAAAGTAGTGGCAAAGTACGGCAAAGTAGTGCCAAAGTAGTGGCAAAGTACTGCAAATAGTGGCAAAGTACGGAAAAGTAGTGGCCATGTAAGGCAAAGTAATGGCAAAGTACTGCAAAGTAGTGGCAAAGTACAGCAAAGTAGTGGCAAAGTATGGCAATGTATGGCAAAGTACGGCAAAGTAGTCGGAAAGTACGGCAAAGTAGTGGCAAATTATGGGAAAGTAGTGGCAAAGTACGGTAAAGTAGTGGCAAAGTACGGCAAAGTAGTGGCAAAGTACGGCAAAGTAGTGGCAAAGTACGGCAAAGTAGTGGCAAAGTATGGCAAAATAGTGGCAAAGTACGACAAAGTAGTGGCAAAGTACGGCAAAGTTGTAGCAAAGTACTGCAAAGTAGTGGCAAAGAACTGCAAAATAGTGGCAAAGTACGGTAAAGTAGTGGCAAAGTATGGTAAAGTACTGGCAAAGTAAGGCAAAGTAGTCGCAATGAAAGGCAAAGTAGTCGCAAAGTACTGCAAAGTAGGGCAAAGTACTGCAAAGTGGTGGCAAAGTGGTGGCAAAGTAGTGGCAAAGTAGTGGCAAAGTAGTGGCAAAGTAGTGGCAAATAGTGGCAAAGTATGGAAAAGTTCGGTAAAGTAGTTGCAAAGTATGGCAAAGTAGTGGCCATGTAAGGCAAAGTACTGCAAAGTAGTGGCAAAGTACAGCTAAGTAGTGGCAAAGTATAGCAATGTAGTGGCAAAGTACTGCAAAGTAGTGGCAAAGTACGGTAAAGTAGTGGCAAAGTACGGTGAAGTAGTGGCAAAGTAGTGGCAAAGTAATGCAAAGTAGTGGCAAAGTACTGCAAAGTAGTGGCATAGAAAGGCAAAGTAGTGGCAAAGTACGGCAAAGTAGTGGCAAACTATGGCAAAGTAGTGCCAAAGTAGTGGCAAAGTACTGCAAATAGTGGCAAAGTACGGAAAAGTAGTGGCCATGTAAGGCAAAGTAGTGGCAAAGTACTGCAAAGTAGTGGCAAAGTACAGCAAAGTAGTGGCAAAGTATGGCAATGTATGGCAAAGTACGGCAAAGTAGTCGGAAAGTACGGCAAAGTAGTGGCAAATTATGGGAAAGTAGTGGCAAAGTACGGTAAAGTAGTGGCAAAGTACGGCAAAGTAGTGGCAAAGAACGGCAAAGTAGTGGCAAAGTACGGCAAAGTAGTAGCAAAGTACTGCAAAGTAGTGGCAAAGTACGGCAAATTAGAGACAAAGTATGGCAAAGTGGTGGGAAAGTACGGCAAAGTAGTGGCAAAGTACGGCAAAGTAGTGGTAAAGTATGGGAAAGTAGTGGCAAAGAACGGGAAAGTAGTGGCAAAGTTCGACAAAGTAGTAGCAAAGTACGGGAAAGTAGTGGCACAGTACGGCAAAGTAGTGGCAAAGTACGGCAAAGTAGTGGCAAAGTACGGCAAAGTAGTGCCAAAGTATAGCAATGTAGTGGCAAAGTACTGCAAAGTAGTGGCAAAGTACGGTAAAGTAGTGGCAAAGTATGGTGAAGTAGTGGCAAAGTAGTGGCAAAGTATGGCAATGTAGTGGCAAAGTACTGCAATGTAGTGGCAAAGTACGGTAAAGTATTGGCAAAGTACGGTGAAGTAGTGGCAAAGTAGTGGCAAAGTAATGCAAAGTAGTGGCAAAGTACTGCAAAGTAGCGGCATAGAAAGGCAAAGTAGTGGCAAAGTACGGCAAAGTAGTGGCAAAGTACGGCAAAGTATTGCCAAAGTAGTGGCAAAGTACTGCAAATAGTGGCAAAGTACGGAAAAGTAGTGGCCATGTAAGGCAAAGTAGTGGCAAAGTACTGCAAAGTAGTGGCAAAGTACAGCAAAGTAGTGGCAAAGTATGGCAATGTATGGCAAAGTACGGCAAAGTAGTCGGAAAGTACGGCAAAGTAGTGGCAAATTATGGGAAAGTAGTGGCAAATTATGGGAAAGTAGTGGCAAAGTACGGTAAAGTAGTGGCAAAGTACGGCAAAGTAGTGGCAAAGTACGGCAAAGTAGTGGCAAAGTACGGCAAAGTAGTAGCAAAGTACTGCAAAGTAGTGGCAAAGTACGGCAAATTAGAGACAAAGTATGGCAAAGTGGTGGGAAAGTACGGCAAAGTAGTGGCAAAGTACGGCAAAGTAGTGGTAAAGTATGGGAAAGTAGTGGCAAAGTACGGGAAAGTAGTGGCAAAGTTCGACAAAGTAGTAGCAAAGTACGGGAAAGTAGTGGCACAGTACGGCAAAGTAGTGGCAAAGTACGGCAAAGTAGTGGCAAAGTACGGCGAAGTAGTGCCATCGTACTGCAAAGTCGTGGCAAAGTACGGCAAAGTAGTGGCAAAGTAGTGGAAAAAGAGTGGCAAAGTACTGCAAAGTAGTGGCAAAGAACTGCAAAATAGTGGCAAAGTACGGTAAAGTAGTGGCAAAGTATGGTAAAGTACTGGCAAAGTAAGGCAAAGTAGTCGCAATGAAAGGCAAAGTAGTGGCAAAGTACTGCAAAGTAGTTACAAAGTAGGGCAAAGTACTGCAAAGTGGTGGCAAAGTGGTGGCAATGTAGTGGCAAAGTAGTGGCAAAGTACGGCAAAGTAGTGGCAAAGTAGTGGAAAAAGAGTGGCAAAGTACTGCAAAGTAGTGGCAAGGAACTGCAAAATAGTGGCAAAGTATGGTAAAGTAGTGGCAAAGTATGGTAAAGTACTGGCAAAGTAAGGCAAAGTAGTCGCAATGAAAGGCAAAGTAGTGCAAAGTGGTGGCAAAGTGGTGGCAAAGTAGTGGCAAAGTAGTGGCAAAGTAGTGGCAAATAGTGGCAAAGTATGGAAAAGTTTGGTAAAGTAGTGGCAAAGTATGGCAAAGTAGTGGCCATGTAAGGCAAAGTACTGCAAAGTAGTGGCAAAGTACAGCTAAGTAGTGGGAAAGTATGGCAATGTAGTGGCAAAGTACTGCAAAGTAGTGGCAAAGTACGGTAAAGTAGAGGCAAAGTTCTGTGAAGTAGTGGCAAAGTAGTGGCAAAGTAAGGCAAAGTAGCGGCAAAGTACTGCAAAGTAGTGGCATAGAAAGGCAAAGTAGTGGCAAAGTACGGCAAAGTAGTGCCAAAGTAGTGGCAAAGTACTGCAAATAGTGGCAAAGTACGGAAAAGTAGTGGCCATGTAAGGCAAAGTAATGGCAAAGTACTGCAAAGTAGTGGCAAAGTACAGCAAAGTAGTGGCAAAGTATGGCAATGTATGGCAAAGTACGGCAAAGTAGTCGGAAAGTACGGCAAAGTAGTGGCAAATTATGGGAAAGTAGTGGCAAAGTACGGTAAAGTAGTGGCAAAGTACGGCAAAGTAGTGGCAAAGTACGGCAAAGTAGTGGCAAAGTACGGCAAAGTAGTGGCAAAGAATGGCAAAGTAGTGGCAAAGTACGGCAAAGTAGTGGCAAAGTACGGCAAAGTAGTAGCAAAGTACTGCAAAGTAGTGGCAAAGTACGGCAAATTGGAGACAAAGTATGGCAAAGTGGTGGGAAAGTACTGCAAAGTAGTGGCAAAGTACGGCAAAGTAGTGGTAAAGTATGGGAAAGTAGTGGCAAAGTTCGACAAAGTAGTAGCAGAGTACGGGAAAGTAGTGGCACAGTACGGCAAAGTAGTGGCAAAGTATGGTAAAGTACTGGCAAAGTAAGGCAAAGTAGTCGCAATGAAAGGCAAAGTAGTGGCAAAGTACTGCAAAGTAGTTGCAAAGTAGGGCAAAGTACTGCAAAGTGGTGGCAAAGTGGTGGCAAAGTAGTGGCAAAGTAGTGGCAAAGTAGTGGCAAAGTAGTGGCAAATAGTGGCAAAGTATGGAAAAGTTCGGTAAAGTAGTGGCAAAGTATGGCAAAGTAGTGGCCATGTAAGGCAAAGTACTGCAAAGTAGTGGCAAAGTGCAGCTAAGTAGTGGCAAAGTATAGCAATGTAGTGGCAAAGTACTGCAAAGTAGTGGCAAGGTACGGTAAAGTAGTGGCAAAGTACGGTGAAGTAGTGGCAAAGTAGTGGCAAAGTAATGCAAAGTAGTGGCAAAGTACTGCAAAGTAGTGACATAGAAAGGCAAAGTAGTGGCAAAGTACGGCAAAGTAGTGGCAAACTACGGCAAAGTAGTGCCAAAGTAGTGGCAAAGTACTGCAAATAGTGGCAAAGTACGGAAAAGTAGTGGCCATGTAAGGCAAAGTAGTGGCAAAGTACTGCAAAGTAGTGGCAAAGTACAGCAAAGTAGTGGCAAAGTATGGCAATGTATGGCAAAGTACGGCAAAGTAGTCGGAAAGTACGGCAAAGTAGTGGCAAATTATGGGAAAGTAGTGGCAAAGTACGGTAAAGTAGTGGCAAAGTACGGCAAAGTAGTGGCAAAGTACGGCAAAGTAGTGGCAAAGTACGGCAAAGTAGTAGCAAAGTACTGCAAAGTAGTGGCAAAGTACGGCAAATTAGAGACAAAGTATGGCAAAGTGGTGGGAAAGTACGGCAAAGTAGTGGCAAAGTACGGCAAAGTAGTGGTAAAGTATGGGAAAGTAGTGGCAAAGTACGGGAAAGTAGTGGCAAAGTTCGACAAAGTAGTAGCAAAGTACGGGAAAGTAGTGGCACAGTACGGCAAAGTAGTGGCAAAGTACGGCAAAGTAGTGGCAAAGTACGGCAAAGTAGTGCCAAAGTATAGCAATGTAGTGGCAAAGTACTGCAAAGTAGTGGCAAAGTACGGTAAAGTAGTGGCAAAGTACGGTGAAGTAGTGGCAAAATAGTGGCAAAGTAATGCAAAGTAGTGGCAAAGTACTGCAAAGTAGTGGCATAGAAAGGCAAAGTAGTGGCAAAGTACGGTAAAGTAGTGGCAAAGTATGGCAAAGTAGTGGCAAAGTACGGCAAAGTTGTGGCAAAGTATGGCAAAGTAGTAGCAAAGTACTGCAAAGTAGTGGCAAAGTACGGCAAATTAGAGACAAAGTATGGCAAAGTGGTGGGAAAGTACGGCAAAGTAGTGGCAAAGTACGGCAAAGTAGTGGTAAAGTATGGGAAATTAGTGGCAAAGTACGGTGAAGTAGTGGCAAAGTAGTGGCAAAGTAATGCAAAGTAGTGGCAAAGTACTGCAAAGTAGTGACATAGAAAGGCAAAGTAGTGGCAAAGTACGGCAAAGTAGTGCCAAAGTAGTGGCAAAGTACTGCAAATAGTGGCAAAGTACTGAAAAGTAGTGGCCATGTAAGGCAAAGTAGTGGCAAAGTACTGCAAAGTAGTGGCAAAGTACAGCAAAGTAGTGGCAAAGTATGGCAATGTATGGCAAAGTACGGCAAAGTAGTCGGAAAGTACGGCAAAGTAGTGGCAAATTATGGGAAAGTAGTGGCAAAGTACGGTAAAGTAGTGGCAAAGTACGGCAAAGTAGTGGCAAAGTACGGCAAAGTAGTGGCAAAGTACGGCAAAGTAGTAGCAAAGTACTGCAAAGTAGTGGCAAAGTACGGCAAATTAGAGACAAAGTATGGCAAAGTGGTGGGAATGTACGGCAAAGTAGTGGCAAAGTACGGCAAAGTAGTGGTAAAGTATGGGAAAGTAGTGGCAAAGTACGGGAAAGTAGTGGCAAAGTTCGACAAAGTAGTAGCAAAGTACGGGAAAGTAGTGGCACAGTACGGCAAAGTAGTGGCAAAGTACGGCAAAGTAGTGGCAAAGTACGGCAAAGTAGTGCCAAAGTATAGCAATGTAGTGGCAAAGTACTGCAAAGTAGTGGCAAAGTATGGTAAAGTAGTGGCAAAGTACGGTGAAGTAGTGGCAAAATAGTGGCAAAGTAATGCAAAGTAGTGGCAAAGTACTGCAAAGTAGTGGCATAGAAAGGCAAAGTAGTGGCAAAGTACGGCAAAGTAGTGGCAAAGTACGGCAAAGTAGTGCCAAAGTAGTGGCAAAGTACTGCAAATAGTGGCAAAGTACGGAAAAGTAGTGGCCATGTAAGGCAAAGTAGTGACAAAGTACTGCAAAGTAGTGACAAAGTACAGCAAAGTAGTGGCAAAGTATGGCAATGTATGGCAAAGTACGGCAAAGTAGTCGGAAAGTACGGCAAAGTAGTGGCAAATTATGGGAAAGTAGTGGCAAAGTACGGTAAAGTAGTGGCAAAGTATGGCAAAGTAGTGGCAAAGTACGGCAAAGTAGTGGCAAAGTACGGCAAAGTAGTAGCAAAGTACTGCAAAGTAGTGGCAAAGTACGGCAAATTAGAGACAAAGTATGGCAAAGTGGTGGGAAAGAACGGCAAAGTAGTGGCAAAGTACGGCAAAGTAGTGGTAAAGTATGGGAAAGTAGTGGCAAAGTACGGGAAAGTCGTGGCAAAGTACGGCAAAGTAGTGGCAAAGTAGTGGAAAAAGAGTGGCAAAGTACTGAAAAGTAGTGGCAAAGAACTGCAAAATAGTGGCAAAGTACGGTAAATTAGTGTCAAAGTATGGTAAAGTACTGGTAAAGTAAGGCAAAGTAGTTGCAATGAAAGGCAAAGTAGTGGCAAAGTACTGCAAAGTAGTTACAAAGTAGGGCAAAGTACTGCAAAGTAGTGACAAAGTACTGGAAAGTAGAGGCAACGTACGGCATAGTAAAGGCAAAGTACTGCAAAGTAGTGGTAAATTACTGCAAAGTAATGGCAAAGTATGGGAAAGTAGTGGCAAAGTACGGCAAAGTAGTGGCAAAGTAAAGCAAAGTAGTGGCAAAGTACGGCAAAGCAGTGGCAAATTACTGCAAGGTAGTGGCAAAGTACTGCAAAGTAGTGGCAAAATACGGCAATGTAGTGGCAAAGTCCAGCAAAGTAGTGCAAAATAGTGGCAAAGTACTGAAAAGTTGTTGCAAAATACAGCAAAGTAGTAGGAAAGTACAACAAAGTAGTGACAAAGTACGGCAAAGTGGTGGGAAAGTATGGCAAAGTAGTGTCGAAGTAGAGGCAAAGTACGGCAAAGTAGTGGAAAAGGAGTGGCAAAATACTGCAAAATAGTGGCAAAGTTCTCCTAAGAAGTGGCAAAGTACAGCAATGTAGTGGCAAAGTACGGCAACGTAGTGGCAAATAACGGCAACGTAGTGTCAAAATATTGCAAAGTAGTGGCACAGTACGGCAACGTGCGGCAAAGTACTGAAAAGTGTGGCAAAGTACCGAAAAGTTGTGGCAAAGTAGTAGCAAACCAGTGAAAAGTGTGGCAAATTGCTAAAAAGTAGTGGCAAAGTACGGCAAAGTAGTGGCAATGTAAAGCAAAGTAGTGGCAAAGTACGGCAAAGCAGTGGCAAATTACTGCAAGGTAGTGGCAAAGTACTGCAAAGTGGTGGCAAAGTAGTGGCAAAGTCCAGCAAAGTAGTGCAAAATAATGGCAAAGTACTGAAAAGTAGTGGCTAATCACGGCAAAGTATTGGCAAAGTAGTGGCAAAGTAGTGGCAAAGTGCTGTAAATTAGTGCGAAAGTAGTGGCAAAGTAAGGCAAAGTAGTGGCAAAGTACGGCAAAGTAGTAGCAAAGTACGGCAATGTGGTGGGAAAGTACGGCAAAGTAGTGGCAAAATACGGCAAAGTAGTGGCAAAGTGTGGGAAACTGGTGGCAAAGTACGGGAAAGTAGTGGCAAAGTAAGACAAAGTAGTAGCAAAGTACTGGAAAGTTGTGGCAAAGTAGTGGCAAAGTACGGCAAAGTAGTGGCAAAGTACGGCAAAGTAGTGGCAAAGTAGAGGCAAAGTACGGCAAAGTAGTGGAAAAGGAGGGCAAAATACTGCAAAGTAGTGGCAAAGTTCTCCTAAGAAGTGGCAAAGTACGGTAAAGTAGTGGCATAGAAAGGCAAAGTTGTGGCAAAGTACGGCAAAGTAGTGGCAATGTACAGCAAAGTAGTGGCAAAGTATGGCAATGTATGGCAAAGTACGGCAAAGTAGTCGGAAAGTACGGCAAAGTAGTGGCAAATTATGGGAAAGAAGTGGCAAAGTACGGTAAAGTAGTGGCAAAGTACGGCAAAGTAGTGGCAAAGTACGGCAAAGTAGTGGCAAAGTACGGCAAAGTAGTAGCAAAGTACTGCAAAGTAGTGGCAAAGAACGGCAAATTAGAGACAAAGTATGGCAAAGTGGTGGGAAAGTACGGCAAAGTAGTGGCAAAGTACGGCAAAGTAGTGGTAAAGTATGGGAAAGTAGTGGCAAAGTACGGGAAAGTCGTGGCAAAGTACGGCAAAGTAGTGGCAAAGTAGTGGAAAAAGAGTGGCAAAGTACTGAAAAGTAGTGGCAAAGAACTGCAAAATAGTGGCAAAATACGGCAAAGTAGTGGCAAAGTGTGGGGAAGTGGTGGCAAAGTACGGGAAAGTAGTGGCAAACTAAGACAAAGTAGTAGCAAAGTACGGGAAAGTAGTGGCAAAGTAGTGGCAAAGTACGGCAAAGTAGAGGCAAAGTACGGCAAAGTAGTGGAAAAGGAGTGGCAAAATACTGCAAAGTAGTGGCAAAGTTCTTCTAAGAAGTGGCAAAGTACAGCAATGTAGTGGCAAAGTACGGCAACGTAGTGGCAAATAATGGCAACCTAGTGTCAAAATATTGCAAAGTAGTGGCAAATTACGGCAAAGTAGTGGTAAAGTACGGCAAGTAGTGACAAAGTACGGGAAAGTAGAGGCAACGTACGGCCTAGTAAAGGCAAAGTACAGCAAAGTAGTGGCAAAGTACGGCAAAGTAGTGACAAAGTACGACAAAGTGGTGGCAAAGTACGACAAAGTAGTAGCAAAGTACGGGAAAGTAGTGGCACAGTGCGGCAAAGTACGGCAAAGTAGGGGCAAAGTAGAGGCAAAGTAGTGGAAAAGGAGTGGCAAAATACTGCAAAGTAGTGACAAAGTTCTACTAAGATTTGGCAAAGTGCAGCAATCTAGTGGCAAAGTAAGGCAACGTAGTGTCAAAGTAGTGGCAAAGTACTACAAAGTAGTGGCAAAGTACGCCAACGTAGTTTCAAATAATGGCAACGTAGTGTAAAAATATGGTAAAGTAGTGGCAAATTACGGCAAAGTAGTGGCAAGTACTTGTACAAAGTAGTTGCAAAGTACGGCAAAATAGTGACAAAGTACGGCAAAGTGGTGGGAAAGAACGGCAAAGTACGGGAAAGTTGTGGCAAAGTATGGGAAATTAGTGGCAAAGTACGGCAAAGTAGTAGCAAAGTACGGCAAAGTAGTGGCACAGTTCGGAAAAGTTGTGGCAAAGTGCTGAAAAGTAGAGGGAAAGTAGTGAAAAGTAGTGGCAAAGTGCTGAAAAGTGTGGCAAAGTACTGAAAAGTTGTGGCAAAGTACTGAAAAGTGTGGCAAAGTACTGAAAAATTGTGGCAAAGTGCTGAAAAGTTGTGGCAAAATGCTGAAAAGTTGTGGCAAAGTACTGAAAAGTGTGGCAAAGTACCGCAAAGTTGTGGCAAAGTAGTAGCAAACCAGTGAAAAGTGTGGCAAATTACTAAAAGGTAGTGGCAAAGTACTGAAAAGTAGGGGCAAAGTGCAGAAAAGTGTGGCAAAGGACTGAAAAGCAGTGGCAAAGTGCTGAAAAGTAGTGGCAAAGTACTGAAAAGTTGTGGCAAAGTACAGCAAAGTAGTAGGAAAGTACGGCAAAGTAGTGACAAAGTCCGGCAAAGTGGTGGGAAAGTACGGCAAAGTATGGGAAAATGGTGGCAAAGTACGACAAAATAATAGCAAAGTACGGGAAAGTAGTGGCACAGTACGGCAAAGTGCGGCAAAGTAGAGGCAAAGTAGTGGAGAAGGAGTGGCAAAATACTACAAAGTAGTGGCAAAGTTCTCCTAAGAAGTGGCAAAGTGCAGCAATCTAGTGTCAAAGTACGGCAACATAGTGTCAAAGTAGTGGCAAAATACTGCAAAGTAGTGGCAAATAACGGCAACGTAGTGTCAAAATACGTCAAAGTAGTGACAAATTACGGCAAAGTAGTAGCAAATTACGGCAAAGTAGTGGCAAAGTACGGCAAAGTAGTAGCAAAGTTCGGCAAAGTGGTGGGAAAGTACGGCAAAGTAGTGGCAAAATACGGCAAAGTAGTGGCAAAGTGTGGGAAAGTGGTGGCAAAGTACGGGAAAGTAGTGGCAAAGTAAGACAAAGTAGTAGCAAAGTACGGGAAAGTAGTAGCAAAGTAGTGGCAAAGTACGGCAAAGTAGTGGCAAAGTTCGACAAAGTAGTAGCAAAGTACGGGAAAGTAGTGGCACAGTATGGCAAAGTAGTGGCAAAGTACGGCAAAGTTGTGGCAAAGTACGGTAAAGTAGTGGCAAAGTATGGTAAAGTACTGGCAAAGTAAGGCAAAGTAGTCGCAATGAAAGGCAAAATAGTGGCAAAGTACTGCAAAGTAGTTGCAAAGTAGGGCAAAGTACTGCAAAGTGGTGACAAAGTAGTGGCAATGTACGGCAAAGTAGTGGCCATGTAAGGCAAAGTAGTGGCAAAGTACTGAAAAGTAGTGGCAAAGTACAGCAAAGTAGTGGCAAAGTATGGCAATGTATGGCAAAGTACGGTAAAGTAGTCGGAAAGTACGGCAAAGTAGTGACAAAATACGGCAAAGTAGTGGCAAATTATGGGAAAGTAGTGGCAAAGTACGGTAAAGTAGTGGCAAAGTACGGCAAAGTAGTAGCAAAGTACTGCAAAGTAGTGGCAAAGTACGGCAAATTAGAGACAAAGTATGGCAAAGTGGTGGGAAAGTACTGCAAAGTAGTGGCAAAGAAAGGCAAAGTAGTGGCAAAGTACGGCAAAGTAGTGGCAAAGTACGGCAAAGTAGTGCCAAAGTAGTGGCAAAGTACTGCAAATAGTGGCAAAGTACGGAAAAGTAGTGGCAAAGTTCGACAAAGTAGTGGCAATGTACGGCAAAGTAGTGGCCATGTAAGGCAAAGTAGTGGCAAAGTACTGCAAAGTAGTGGCAAAGTACAGCAAAGTAGTGGCAAAGTATGGGAAAGTAGTGGCAAAGTACAGCAAAGTAGTGGCAATGTATGGCAAAGTACGGCAAAGTAGTCGGAAAGTACGGCAAAGTAGTGACAAAGTACGGCAAAGTAGTGGCAAATTATGGGAAAGTAGTGGCAAAGTACGGTAAAGTAGTGGCAAAGTATGACAAAGTAGTGGCAAAGTACGGCAAAGTAGTGGCAAAGTACGGCAAAGTAGTAGCAAAGTACTGCAAAGTGGTGGCAAAGTACGGCAAATTAGAGACAAAGTATGGCAAAGTGGTGGGAAAGTACTGCAAAGTAGTGGCAAAGTACGGCAAAGTAGTGGTAAAGTATGGGAAAGTAGTGGCAAAGTACGGGAAAGCAGTGTCAAAGTTCGACAAAGTAGTAGCCAAGTATGGGAAAGTAGTGGCACAGTACGGCAAAGTAGTGGCAAAGAAGTGGCAAAGTACGGCAAAGTAGTGCCAAAGTACTGCAAAGTCGTGGCAAAGTACGGCAAAGTAGTGGCAAAGTAGTGGAAAAAGAGTGGCAAAGTACTGCAAAGTAGTGGCAAAGTACTGCAAAATAGTGGCAAAGTACGGTAAAGTAGTGGCAAAGTATGGTAAAGTACTGGCAAAGTAAGGCAAAGTAGTCGCAATGAAAGGCACAGTAGTGGCAAAGTAGTTGCAAAGTAGTTGCAAAGTAGGGCAAAGTACTGCAAAGTGTAGGCAAAGTAGTGGCAAAATAGTGGCAAAGGAGTGGCAAATAGTGGCAAATTATGGAAAAGTAGTGGCAAAGTTCGGTAAAGTAGTGGCAAAGTATGGCAAAGTAGTGGCCATGTAAGGCAAAGTACTGCAAAGTAGTGGCAAAGTACAGCAAAGTAGTGGCAAAGTATGGCAATGTAGTGGCAAAGTACTGCAAAGTAGTGGCAAAGTACGGTAAAGTAGTGGCAAAGTACGGTGAAGTAGTGGCAAAGTAGTGGCAAAGTAAGGCAAAGTAGTGGCAAAGTACTACAAAGTTGTGGCAAAGTAGTGGCAAAGAAAGGCAAAGTAGTGGCAAAGTACTGCAAATAGTGGCAAAGTACGGAAAAGTAGTGGCAAAGTTCGACAAAGTAGTGGCAAAGTACGGCAAAGTAGTGGCCATGTAAGGCAAAGTAGTGGCAAAGTACTGCAAAGTAGTGGCAAAGTACAGCAAAGTAGTGGCAAAGTATGGCAATGTATGGCAAAGTACGGCAAAGTAGTCGGAAAGTACGGCAAAGTAGTGACAAAGTATGGCAAAGTAGTGGCAAATTATGGGAAAGTAGTGGCAAAGTATGGTAAAGTAGTGGCAAAGTAAGGCAAAGTACTGCAAAGTAGTGGCAAAGTACAGCAAAGTAGTGGCAAAGTATGGCAATGTACTGGCAAAGTACTGCAAAGTAGTGGCAAAGTACGGTAAAGTAGTGGCAATGTACGGTGAAGTAGTGGCAAAGTAGTGGCAAAGTAAGGCAAAGGAGTGGCAAAGTACTGCAAAGTAGTGGCAAAGTAGTGGCAAAGAAAGGCAAAGTAGTGGCAAAGTACGTCAAAGTAGTGGCAAAGTACGGCAAAGTAGTGCCAAAGTAGTGGCAAAGTACTGAAAATAGTGGCAAAGTACGGAAAAGTAGTGGCAAAGTTCGACAAAGTAGTGGCAAAGTACGGCAAAGTAGTGGCAAATTACAGCAAAGTAGTGGCAAAGTATGGCAATGTATGGCAAAGTACGGCAAAGTAGTCGGAAAGTACGGCAAAGTAGTGATAAAGTACTGCAAAGTAGTGGCAAATTATGGGAAAGTAGTGGCAAAGTACGGTAAATAGTGGCAAAGTATGGCAAAGTAGTGGCAAAGTACGGCAAAGTAGTGGCAAAGTACGGCAAAGTAGTAGCAAAGTACTGCAAAGTAGTGGCAAAGTACGGCAAATTAGAGACAAAGTATGGCAAAGTGGTGGGAAAGTACAGCAAAGTAGTGGCAAAGTACGGCAAAGTAGTGGTAAAGTATTGGAAAGTAGTGGCAAAGCACGGGAAAGTAGTGGCAAAGTTCGACAAAGTAGTAGCAAAGTACGGGAAAGTAGTGTCACAGTACGGCAAAGTAGTGGCAAAGTACGGCAAAGTAGTGGCAAAGTACGGCAAAGTAGTGCCAAAGTACTGCAAAGTCGTGGCAAAGTACGGCAAAGTAGTGGCAAAGTATGGTAAAGTACTGGCAAAGTAAGGCAAAGTAGTCGCAATGAAAGGCAAAATAGTGGCAAAGTACTGCAAAGTAGTTGCAAAGTAGGGCAAAGTACTGCAAAGTGGTGACAAAGTAGTGGCAATGTACGGCAAAGTAGTGGCCATGTAAGGCAAAGTAGTGGCAAAGTACTGCAAAGTAGTGGCAAAGTACAGCAAAGTAGTGGCAAAGTATGGCAATGTATGGCAAAGTACGGTAAAGTAGTCGGAAAGTATGGCAAAGTAGTGACAAAGTACGGCAAAGTAGTGGCAAATTATGGGAAAGTAGTGGCAAAGTACGGTAAAGTAGTGGCAAAGTATGGCAAAGTAGTGGCAAAGTACGACAAAGTAGTGGCAAAGTACGGCAAAGTAGTAGCAAAGTACTGCAAGGTAGTGGCAAAGTACGGCAAATTAGAGACAAAGTAGTGGAAAAGTACTGGTGGTGGGAAAGTACTGCAAAGTAGTGGCAAAGAAAGGCAAAGTAGTGGCAAAGTACGGCAAAGTAGTGGCAAAGTACGGCAAAGTAGTGCCAAAGTAGTGGCAAAGTACTGCAAATAGTGGCAAAGTACGGAAAAGTAGTGGCAAAGTTCGACAAAGTAGTGGCAATGTACGGCAAAGTAGTGGCCATGTAAGGCAAAGTAGTGGCAAAGTACTGCAAAGTAGTGGCAAAGTACAGCAAAGTAGTGGCAAAGTATGGGAAAGTAGTGGCAAAGTACAGCAAAGTAGTGGCAATGTATGGCAAAGTACGGCAAAGTAGTCGGAAAGTACGGCAAAGTAGTGACAAAGTACGGCAAAGTAGTGGCAAATTATGGGAAAGTAGTGGCAAAGTACGGTAAAGTAGTGGCAAAGTATGGCAAAGTAGTGGCAAAGTACGGCAAAGTAGTGGCAAAGTACGGCAAAGTAGTAGCAAAGTACTGCAAAGTGGTGGCAAAGTACGGCAAATTATAGACAAAGTAAGGCAAAGCGGTGGGAAAGTACTGCAAAGTAGTGGCAAAGTACGGCAAAGTAGTGGTAAAGTATGGGAAAGTAGTGGCAAAGTACGGGAAAGTAGTGGCAAAGTTCGACAAAGTAGTAGCAAAGTATGGGAAAGTAGTGGCACAGTACGGCAAAGTAGTGGCAAAGAAGTGGCAAAGTACGGCAAAGTAGTGCCAAAGTACTGCAAAGTCGTGGCAAAGTACGGCAAAGTAGTGGCAAAGTTTGACAAAGTAGTAGCAAAGTACGGGAAAGTAGTGGCACAGTACGGCAAAGTAGTGGCAAAGTACGGCAAAGTAGTGGCAAAGTACGGCAAAGTAGTGCCAAAGTACTGCAATGTCGTGGCAAAGTACGGCAAAGTAGTGGCAAAGTAGTGGAAAAAAGAGTGGCAAAGTACTGCAAAGTAGTGGCAAAGTACTGCAAAATTGTGGCAAAGTACGGTAAAGTAGTGGCAAAGTATGGTAAAGTACTGGCAAAGTAAGGCAAAGTAGTCGCAATGAAAGGCAAAGTAGTGGCAAAGTAGTTGCAAAGTAGTTGCAAAGTAGGGCAAAGTACTGCAAAGTGGTGGCAAAGTAGTGGCAAAATAGTGGCAAAGGAGTGGCAAATAGTGGCAAATTATGGAAAAGTAGTGGCAAAGTTCGGTAAAGTAGTGGCAAAGTATGGCAAAGTAGTGGCCATGTAAGGCAAAGTACTGCAAAGTAGTGGCAAAGTACAGCAAAGTAGTGGCAAAGTATGGCAATGTAGTGGCAAAGTACTGCAAAGTAGTGGCAAAGTATGGTAAAGTAGTGGCAAAGTACGGTGAAGTAGTGGCAAAGTAGTGGCAAAGTACTGCAAAGTAGTGGCAAAGTACTGCAAAGTAGTGGCAAAGTAGTGGCAAAGAAAGGCAAAGTAGTGGCAAAGTACTGCAAATAGTGGCAAAGTACGGAAAAGTAGTGGCAAAGTTCGACAAAGTAGTGGCAAAGTACAGCAAAGTAGTGGCCATGTAAGGCAAAGTAGTGGCAAAGTACGGCAAAGTAGTGGCAAAGTATGGCAATGTATGGCAAAGTACGGCAAAGTAGTCGGAAAGTACGGCAAAGTAGTGACAAAGTATGGCAAAGTAGTGGCAAATTATGTGAAAGTAGTGGCAAAGTATGGTAAAGTAGTGGCAAAGTAAGGCAAAGTACTGCAAAGTAGTGGCAAAGTACAGCAAAGTAGTGGCAAAGTATGGCAATGTAGTGGCAAAGTACTGCAAAGTAGTGGCAAAGTACGGTAAAGTAGTGGCAATGTACGGTGAAGTAGAGGCAAAGTGGTGGCAAAGTAAGGCAAAGTAGTGGCAAAGTACTGCAAAGTAGTGGCAAAGTAGTGGCAAAGAAAGGCAAAGTAGTGGCAAAGTACGTCAAAGTAGTGGCAAAGTACGGCAAAGTAGTGCCAAAGTAGTGGCAAAGTACTGCAAATAGTGGCAAAGTACGGAAAAGTAGTGGCAAAGTTCGACAAAGTAGTGGCAAAGTACGGCAAAGTAGTGGCAAATTACAGCAAAGTAGTGGCAAATTACAGCAAAGTAGTGGCAAAGTATGGCAATGTATGGCAAAGTACGGCAAAGTAGTCGGAAAGTACGGCAAAGTAGTGATAAAGTACTGCAAAGTAGTGGCAAATTATGGGAAAGTAGTGGCAAAGTACGGTAAAGTAGTGGCAAAGTATGGCAAAGTAGTGGCAAAGTACGGCAAAGTAGTGGCAAAGTACGGCAAAGTAGTAGCAAAGTACTGCAAAGTAGTGGCAAAGTACGGCAAATTAGAGACAAAGTATGGCAAAGTGGTGGGAAAGTACAGCAAAGTAGTGGCAAAGTACGTCAAAGTAGTGGTAAAGTATGGGAAAGTAGTGGCAAAGCACGGGAAAGTAGTGGCAAAGTTCGACAAAGTAGTAGCAAAGTACGGGAAAGTAGTGGCACAGTACGGCAAAGTAGTGGCAAAGTACGGCAAAGTAGTGGCAAAGTACGGCAAAGTAGTGCCAAAGTACTGCAAAGTCGTGGCAAATTATGGGAAAGTAGTGGCAAAGTACGGTAAAGTGGTGGCAAAGTATGGCAAAGTAGTGGCAAAGTACGGCAAAGTAGTGGCAAAGTACTGCAAAGTAGTGGCAAAGTACGGTAAAGTAGTGGCAAAGTACGGTGAAGTAGTGGCAAAGTAGTGGCAAAGTAAGGCAAAGTAGTGGCAAAGTACTACAAAGTTGTGGCAAAGTAGTGGCAAAGAAAGGCAAAGTAGTGGCAAAGTACTGCAAATAGTGGCAAAGTACGGAAAAGTAGT
Source organism: Saccoglossus kowalevskii (assembly GCF_978046115.1). Lineage (NCBI taxonomy): Eukaryota > Metazoa > Hemichordata > Enteropneusta > Harrimaniidae > Saccoglossus > Saccoglossus kowalevskii. The sequence goes on along the minus strand of NC_140653.1, from coordinate 293,436 downwards.
GGCAAAGTTCGACAAAGTAGTGGCAAAGTACGGCAAAGTAGTGGCCATGTAAGGCAAAGTAGTGGCAAAGTACTGCAAAGTAGTGGCAAAGTACAGCAAAGTAGTGGCAAAGTATGGCAATGTATGGCAAAGTACGGCAAAGTAGTCGGAAAGTACGGCAAAGTAGTGACAAAGTATGGCAAAGTAGTGGCAAATTATGGGAAAGTAGTGGCAAAGTATGGTAAAGTAGTGGCAAAGTAAGGCAAAGTACTGCAAAGTAGTGGCAAAGTACAGCAAAGTAGTGGCAAAGTATGGCAATGTACTGGCAAAGTACTGCAAAGTAGTGGCAAAGTACGGTAAAGTAGTGGCAATGTACGGTGAAGTAGTGGCAAAGTAGTGGCAAAGTAAGGCAAAGGAGTGGCAAAGTACTGCAAAGTAGTGGCAAAGTAGTGGCAAAGAAAGGCAAAGTAGTGGCAAAGTACGTCAAAGTAGTGGCAAAGTACGGCAAAGTAGTGCCAAAGTAGTGGCAAAGTACTGAAAATAGTGGCAAAGTACGGAAAAGTAGTGGCAAAGTTCGACAAAGTAGTGGCAAAGTACGGCAAAGTAGTGGCAAATTACAGCAAAGTAGTGGCAAAGTATGGCAATGTATGGCAAAGTACGGCAAAGTAGTCGGAAAGTACGGCAAAGTAGTGATAAAGTACTGCAAAGTAGTGGCAAATTATGGGAAAGTAGTGGCAAAGTACGGTAAATAGTGGCAAAGTATGGCAAAGTAGTGGCAAAGTACGGCAAAGTAGTGGCAAAGTACGGCAAAGTAGTAGCAAAGTACTGCAAAGTAGTGGCAAAGTACGGCAAATTAGAGACAAAGTATGGCAAAGTGGTGGGAAAGTACAGCAAAGTAGTGGCAAAGTACGGCAAAGTAGTGGTAAAGTATTGGAAAGTAGTGGCAAAGCACGGGAAAGTAGTGGCAAAGTTCGACAAAGTAGTAGCAAAGTACGGGAAAGTAGTGTCACAGTACGGCAAAGTAGTGGCAAAGTACGGCAAAGTAGTGGCAAAGTACGGCAAAGTAGTGCCAAAGTACTGCAAAGTCGTGGCAAAGTACGGCAAAGTAGTGGCAAAGTATGGTAAAGTACTGGCAAAGTAAGGCAAAGTAGTCGCAATGAAAGGCAAAATAGTGGCAAAGTACTGCAAAGTAGTTGCAAAGTAGGGCAAAGTACTGCAAAGTGGTGACAAAGTAGTGGCAATGTACGGCAAAGTAGTGGCCATGTAAGGCAAAGTAGTGGCAAAGTACTGCAAAGTAGTGGCAAAGTACAGCAAAGTAGTGGCAAAGTATGGCAATGTATGGCAAAGTACGGTAAAGTAGTCGGAAAGTATGGCAAAGTAGTGACAAAGTACGGCAAAGTAGTGGCAAATTATGGGAAAGTAGTGGCAAAGTACGGTAAAGTAGTGGCAAAGTATGGCAAAGTAGTGGCAAAGTACGACAAAGTAGTGGCAAAGTACGGCAAAGTAGTAGCAAAGTACTGCAAGGTAGTGGCAAAGTACGGCAAATTAGAGACAAAGTAGTGGAAAAGTACTGGTGGTGGGAAAGTACTGCAAAGTAGTGGCAAAGAAAGGCAAAGTAGTGGCAAAGTACGGCAAAGTAGTGGCAAAGTACGGCAAAGTAGTGCCAAAGTAGTGGCAAAGTACTGCAAATAGTGGCAAAGTACGGAAAAGTAGTGGCAAAGTTCGACAAAGTAGTGGCAATGTACGGCAAAGTAGTGGCCATGTAAGGCAAAGTAGTGGCAAAGTACTGCAAAGTAGTGGCAAAGTACAGCAAAGTAGTGGCAAAGTATGGGAAAGTAGTGGCAAAGTACAGCAAAGTAGTGGCAATGTATGGCAAAGTACGGCAAAGTAGTCGGAAAGTACGGCAAAGTAGTGACAAAGTACGGCAAAGTAGTGGCAAATTATGGGAAAGTAGTGGCAAAGTACGGTAAAGTAGTGGCAAAGTATGGCAAAGTAGTGGCAAAGTACGGCAAAGTAGTGGCAAAGTACGGCAAAGTAGTAGCAAAGTACTGCAAAGTGGTGGCAAAGTACGGCAAATTATAGACAAAGTAAGGCAAAGCGGTGGGAAAGTACTGCAAAGTAGTGGCAAAGTACGGCAAAGTAGTGGTAAAGTATGGGAAAGTAGTGGCAAAGTACGGGAAAGTAGTGGCAAAGTTCGACAAAGTAGTAGCAAAGTATGGGAAAGTAGTGGCACAGTACGGCAAAGTAGTGGCAAAGAAGTGGCAAAGTATGGCAAAGTAGTGCCAAAGTACTGCAAAGTCGTGGCAAAGTACGGCAAAGTAGTGGCAAAGTTCGACAAAGTAGTAGCAAAGTACGGGAAAGTAGTGGCACTGTACGGCAAAGTAGTGGCAAAGTACGGCAAAGTAGTGGCAAAGTACGGCAAAGTAGTGCCAAAGTACTGCAATGTCGTGGCAAAGTACGGCAAAGTAGTGGCAAAGTAGTGGAAAAAAGAGTGGCAAAGTACTGCAAAGTAGTGGCAAAGTACTGCAAAATTGTGGCAAAGTACGGTAAAGTAGTGGCAAAGTATGGTAAAGTACTGGCAAAGTAAGGCAAAGTAGTCGCAATGAAAGGCAAAGTAGTGGCAAAGTAGTTGCAAAGTAGTTGCAAAGTAGGGCAAAGTACTGCAAAGTGGTGGCAAAGTAGTGGCAAAATAGTGGCAAAGGAGTGGCAAATAGTGGCAAATTATGGAAAAGTAGTGGCAAAGTTCGGTAAAGTAGTGGCAAAGTATGGCAAAGTAGTGGCCATGTAAGGCAAAGTACTGCAAAGTAGTGGCAAAGTACAGCAAAGTAGTGGCAAAGTATGGCAATGTAGTGGCAAAGTACTGCAAAGTAGTGGCAAAGTATGGTAAAGTAGTGGCAAAGTACGGTGAAGTAGTGGCAAAGTAGTGGCAAAGTACTGCAAAGTAGTGGCAAAGTACTGCAAAGTAGTGGCAAAGTAGTGGCAAAGAAAGGCAAAGTAGTGGCAAAGTACTGCAAATAGTGGCAAAGTACGGAAAAGTAGTGGCAAAGTTCGACAAAGTAGTGGCAAAGTACAGCAAAGTAGTGGCCATGTAAGGCAAAGTAGTGGCAAAGTACTGCAAAGTAGTGGCAAAGTACAGCAAAGTAGTGGCAAAGTATGGCAATGTATGGCAAAGTACGGCAAAGTAGTCGGAAAGTACGGCAAAGTAGTGACAAAGTATGGCAAAGTAGTGGCAAATTATGTGAAAGTAGTGGCAAAGTATGGTAAAGTAGTGGCAAAGTAAGGCAAAGTACTGCAAAGTAGTGGCAAAGTACAGCAAAGTAGTGGCAAAGTATGGCAATGTAGTGGCAAAGTACTGCAAAGTAGTGGCAAAGTACGGTAAAGTAGTGGCAATGTACGGTGAAGTAGAGGCAAAGTAGTGGCAAAGTAAGGCAAAGTAGTGGCAAAGTACTGCAAAGTAGTGGCAAAGTAGTGGCAAAGAAAGGCAAAGTAGTGGCAAAGTACGTCAAAGTAGTGGCAAAGTACGGCAAAGTAGTGCCAAAGTAGTGGCAAAGTACTGCAAATAGTGGCAAAGTACGGAAAAGTAGTGGCAAAGTTCGACAAAGTAGTGGCAAAGTACGGCAAAGTAGTGGCAAATTACAGCAAAGTAGTGGCAAAGTATGGCAATGTATGGCAAAGTACGGCAAAGTAGTCGGAAAGTACGGCAAAGTAGTGATAAAGTACTGCAAAGTAGTGGCAAATTATGGGAAAGTAGTGGCAAAGTACGGTAAAGTAGTGGCAAAGTATGGCAAAGTAGTGGCAAAGTACGGCAAAGTAGTGGCAAAGTACGGCAAAGTAGTAGCAAAGTACTGCAAAGTAGTGGCAAAGTACGGCAAATTAGAGACAAAGTATGGCAAAGTGGTGGGAAAGTACAGCAAAGTAGTGGCAAAGTACGTCAAAGTAGTGGTAAAGTATGGGAAAGTAGTGGCAAAGCACGGGAAAGTAGTGGCAAAGTTCGACAAAGTAGTAGCAAAGTACGGGAAAGTAGTGGCACAGTACGGCAAAGTAGTGGCAAAGTACGGCAAAGTAGTGGCAAAGTACGGCAAAGTAGTGCCAAAGTACTGCAAAGTCGTGGCAAATTATGGGAAAGTAGTGGCAAAGTACGGTAAAGTGGTGGCAAAGTATGGCAAAGTAGTGGCAAAGTACGGCAAAGTAGTGGCAAAGAACGGCAAAGTAGTAGCAAAGTACTGCAAAGTAGTGGCAAAGTACGGCAAATTAGAGACAAAGTATGGCAAAGTGGTGGGAAAGTACTGCAAAGTAGTGGCAAAGTACGGCAAAGTAGTGGTAAAGTATGGGAAAGTAGTGGCAAAGCACGGGAAAGTAGTGGCAAAGTTCGACAAAGTAGTAGCAAAGTACGGGAAAGTAGTGGCACAGTACGGCAAAGTAGTGGCAAAGTACGGCAAAGTAGTGGCAAAGTACGGCAAAGTAGTGCCAAAGTACTGCAAAGTCGTGGCAAAGTACGGCAAAGTAGTGGCAAAGTAGTGGAAAAAAGAGTGGCAAAGTACTGCAAAGTAGTGGCAAAGTACTGCAAAATTGTGGCAAAGTACGGTAAAGTAGTGGCAAAGTATGGTAAAGTACTGGCAAAGTAAGGCAAAGTAGTCGCAATGAAAGGCAAAGTAGTGGCATAGTACTGCAAAGTAGTTGCAAAGTAGGGCAAAATACTGCAAAGTGGTGGCAAAGTGGTGGCAAAGTAGTGGCAAAGTAGTGGCAAAGTAGTGGCAAATAGTGGCAAAGTATGGAAAAGTTCGGTAAAGTAGTGGCAAAGTATGGCAAAGTAGTGGCCATGTAAGGCAAAATACTGCAAAGTATTGGCAAAGTACAGCAAAGTAGTGGAAAAGTATGGCAATGTAGTGGCAAAGTACTGCAAAGTAGTGGCAAAGTACTGCAAAATAGTGGCAAAGTACGGTAAAGTAGTGGCAAAGTATGGTAAAGTACTGGCAAAGTAAGGCAAAGTAGTCGCAATGAAAGGCAAAGCAGTGGCAAAGTACTGCAAAGTGGTGGCAAAGTGGTGGCAAAGTAGTGGCAAAATAGTGGCAAAGTAGTGGCAAATAGTGGCAAAGTATGGAAAAGTAGTGGCAAAATTCGGTAAAGTAATGGCAAAGTATGGCAAAGTAGTGGCCATGTAAGGCAAAGTACTGCAAAGTAGTGGCAAAGTACAGCAAAGTAGTGGCAAAGTATGGCAATGTAGTGGCAAAGTACTGCAAAGTATGGTAAAGTAGTGGCAAAGTACGGTGAAGTAGTGGAAAAGTAGTGGCAAAGTAAGGCAAAGTAGTGGCAAAGTACTGCAAAGTAGTGGCAAAATAGTGGCAAACAAAGGCAAAGTACTGGCAAAGTAAGGCAAAGTAGTCGCAATGAAAGGCAAAGTAGTGGCAAAGTAGTGGCAAAGTAGTTGCAAAGTAGTTGCAAAGTAGGGCAAAGTACTGCAAAGTGGTGGCAAAGTAGTGGCAAAATAGTGGCAAAGGAGTGGCAAATAGTGGCAAATTATGGAAAAGTAGTGGCAAAGTTCGGTAAAGTAGTGGCAAAGTATGGCAAAGTAGTGGCCATGTAAGGCAAAGTACTGCAAAGTAGTGGCAAAGTACAGCAAAGTAGTGGCAAAGTATGGCAATGTAGTGGCAAAGTACTGCAAAGTAGTGGCAAAGTACGGTAAAGTAGTGGCAAAGTACGGTGAAGTAGTGGCAAAGTAGTGGCAAAGTAAGGCAAAGTAGTGGCAAAGTACTGCAAAGTAGTGGCAAAGTAGTGGCAAAGAAAGGCAAAGTAGTGGCAAAGTACTGCAAATAGTGGCAAAGTACGGAAAAGTAGTGGCAAAGTTCGACAAAGTAGTGGCAAAGTACGGCAAAGTAGTGGCCATGTAAGGCAAAGTAGTGGCAAAGTACTGCAAAGTAGTGGCAAAGTACAGCAAAGTAGTGGCAAAGTATGGCAATGTATGGCAAAGTACGGCAAAGTAGTCGGAAAGTACGGCAAAGTAGTGACAAAGTATGGCAAAGTAGTGGCAAATTATGGGAAAGTAGTGGTAAAGTATGGTAAAGTAGTGGCAAAGTAAGGCAAAGTACTGCAAAGTAGTGGCAAAGTACAGCAAAGTAGTGGCAAAGTATGGCAATGTATGGCAAAGTACGGCAAAGTAGTCGGAAAGTACGGCAAAGTAGTGATAAAGTACTGCAAAGTAGTGGCAAATTATGGGAAAGTAGTGGCAAAGTACGGTAAAGTAGTGGCAAAGTATGGCAAAGTAGTGGCAAAGTACGGCAAAGTAGTGGCAAAGTACGGCAAAGTAGTAGCAAAGTACTGCAAAGTAGTGGCAAAGTACGGCAAATTAGAGACAAAGTATGGCAAAGTGGTGGGAAAGTACTGCAATATAGTGGCAAAGTACGGCAAAGTAGTGGTAAAGTATGGGAAAGTAGTGGCAAAGCACGGGAAAGTAGTGGCAAAGTTCGACAAAGTAGTAGCAAAGAACGGGAAAGTAGTGGCACAGTACGGCAAAGTAGTGGCAAAGTACGGCAAAGTAGTGGCAAAGTACGGCAAAGTAGTGCCAAAGTACTGCAAAGTCGTGGCAAATTATGGGAAAGTAGTGGCAAAGTACGATAAAGTAGTGGCAAAGTATGGCAAAGTAGTGGCAAAGTACGGCAAAGTAGTGGCAAAGTACGGCAAAGTAGTAGCAAAGTACTGCAAAGTAGTGGCAAAGTACGGCAAATTAGAGACAAAGTATGGCAAAGTGGTGGGAAAGTACTGCAAAGTAGTGGCAAAGTACGGCAAAGTAGTGTTAAAGTATGGGAAAGTAGTGGCAAAGCACGGGAAAGTAGTGGCAAAGTTCGACAAAGTAGTAGCAAAGTACGGGAAAGTAGTGGCACAGTACGGCAAAGTAGTGGCAAAGTACGGCAAAGTAGTGGCAAAGTACGGCAAAGTAGTACCAAAGTACTGCAATGTCGTGGCAAAGTACGGCAAAGTAGTGGCAAAGTAGTGGAAAAAAGAGTGGCAAAGTACTGCAAAGTAGTGGCAAAGTACTGCAAAATTGTGGCAAAGTACGGTAAAGTAGTGGCAAAGTATGGTAAAGTACTGGCAAAGTAAGGCAAAGTAGTCGCAATGAAAGGCAAAGTAGTGGCATAGTACTGCAAAGTAGTTGCAAAGTAGGGCAAAATACTGCAAAGTGGTGGCAAAGTGGTGGCAAAGTAGTGGCAAAGTAGTGGCAAAGTAGTGGCAAATAGTGGCAAAGTATGGAAAAGTTCGGTAAAGTAGTGGCAAAGTATGGCAAGGTAGTGGCCATGTAAGGCAAAATACTGCAAAGTATTGGCAAAGTACAGCAAAGTAGTGGAAAAGTATGGCAATGTAGTGGCAAAGTACTGCAAAGTAGTGGCAAAGTACTGCAAAATAGTGGCAAAGTACGGTAAAGTAGTGGCAAAGTATGGTAAAGTACTGGCAAAGTAAGGCAAAGTAGTTGCAATGAAAGGCAAAGTAGTGGCAAAGTACTGCAAAGTGGTGGCAAAGTACAGCAAAGTAGTGGCAAAGTATGGCAATGTAGTGGCAAAGTACTGCAAAGTATGGTAAAGTAGTGGCAAAGTACGGTGAAGTAGTGGCAAAGTAGTGGCAAAGTAAGGCAAAGTAGTGGCAAAGTACTGCAAAGAAGTGGCAAAATAGTGGCACAGAAAGGCAAAGTAGTGGCAAAGTATGGCAAAGTAGTAACAAAGCACGGCAAAGTAGTGCCAAAGTAGTGGCAAAGTACTGCAAATAGTGGCAAAGTACGGTAAAGTAGTGGCAAAGTATGGCAAAGTAGTGGCAAAGTATGGCAAAGTAGTGGCAAAGTACGGCAAAGTAGTAGCAAAGTACTGCAAAGTAGTGGCAAAGTACGCAAATTAGAGACAAAGTATGGCAAAGTGGTGGGAAAGTACTGCAAAATAGTGGCAAAGTACGGCAAAGTAGTGGTAAAGTATGGGAAAGTAGTGGCAAAGTACGGCAAAGTAGTGACAAAGTTCTACAAAGTAGTAGCAAAGTACGGGAAAGTAGTGGCACAGTACGGCAAAGTAGTGGCAAAGTACGGCAAAGTAGTGGCAAAGTACGGCAAAGTAGTGCCAAAGTACTGCAAAGTCGTGGCAAAGTACGGCAAAGTAGTGGCAAAGTAGTGGAAAAAGAGTGGCAAAGAACTGCAAAGTAGTGGCAAAGTACTGCTAAATAGTGGCAAAGTACGGTAAAGTAGTGGCAAAGTATGGTAAAGTACTGGCAAGGTAAGGCAAAGTAGTCGCAATGAAAGGCAAAGTAGTGGCAAAGTACTGCAAAGTAGTTGCAAAGTAGGGCAAAATACTGCAAAGTGGTGGCAAAGTGGTGGCAAAGTAGTGGCAAAATAGTGGCAAAGTAGTGGCAAATAGTGGCAAAGTATGGAAAAGTTCGGTAAAGTAGTGGCAAAGTATGGCAAAGTAGTGGCCATGTAAGGCAAAGTACTGCAAAGTAGAGGCAAAGTACAGCAAAGTAGTGGCAAAGTATGGCAATGTAGTGGCAAAGTACTGCAAAATACTGCAAAATAGTGGCAAAATAGTGGCAAAGTACGGTAAAGTAGTGGCAAAGTATGGTAAAGTACTGGCAAAGTAAGGCAAAGTAGTCGCAATGAAAGGCAAAGTAGTGGCAAAGTACCGCAAATTGGTGGCAAAGTGGTGGCAAAGTAGTGGCAAAATAGTGGCAAAGTAGTGGCAAATAGTGGCAAAGTATGGAAAAGTAGTGGCAAAGTTCGGTAAAGTAATGGCAAAGTATGGCAAAGTAGTGGCCATGTAAGGCAAAGTACAGCAAAGTAGTGGCAAAGTATGGCAATGTAGTGGCAAAGTACTGCAAAGTACGGTAAAGTAGTGGCAAAGTACGGGGAAGTAGTGGCAAAGTAGTGGCAAAGTAAGGCAAAGTAGTGGCAAAGTACTGCAAAGTAGTGGCAACATAGTGGCAAAGAAAGGCGAAGTAGTGGCAAAGTATGGCAAAGTAGTGGCAAAGTAGTGGCAAAGTACTGCAAATAGTGGCAAAGTACGGAAAAGTAGTGGCAAAGTTCGACAAAGTAGTGGCAAAGTACGGCAAAGTGGTGGCCATGTAAGGCAAAGTAGTGGCAAAGTACTGCAAAGTAGTGGCAAAGTACAGCAAAGTAGTGGCAAAGTATGGCAATGTATGGCAAAGTACGGCAAAGTAGTCGGAAAGTTCGGCAAATTTGTGACAAAGTATGGTAGAGTAGTGGCAAAGTACTGCAAAGTAGTGGCAAAATAGTGGCAAAGAAAGGCAAAGTAGTGGCAAAGTATGGCAAAGTAGTGGCAAAGCACGGCAAAGTAGTGCCAAAGTAGTGGCAAAGTACTGCAAATAGTGGCAAAGTACGGAAAAGTAGTGGCAAAGTTCGACAAAGTAGTGGCAAAGTACGGCAAAGTAGTGGCCATGTAAGGCAAAGTAGTGGCAAAGTACTGCAAAGTAGTGGCAAAGTACAGCAAAGTAGTGGCAAAGTATGGCCATGTATGGCAAAGTACGGCAAAGTAGTCGGAAAGTACGGCAAAGTAGTGACAAAGTATGGCAAAGTAGTGGCAAATTATGGGAAAGTAGTGGCAAAGTACGGTAAAGTAGTGGCAAAGTACGGCAAAGTACTGCAAAGTAGTGGCAAAGTACAGCAAAGTAGTGGCAAAGTACGGCAATGTAGTGGCAAAGTACTGCAAAGTTGTGGCAAAGTATGGTAAAGTAGTGGCAAAGTACGGTGAAGTAGTGGCAAAGTAGTGGCAAAGTAAGGCAAAGTAGTGGCAAAGTACTGCAAAGTAGTGGCAAAGTAGTGGCAAAGAAAGGCAAAGTAGTGGCAAAGTACGGCAAAGTAGTGGCAAAGTACGGCAAAGTAGTGCCAAAGTAGTGGCAAAGTACTGCAAATAGTGGCAAAGTACGGAAAAGTAGTGGCAAAGTTCGACAAAGTAGTGGCAATGTACGGCAAAGTAGTGGCCATGTAAGGCAAAGTAGTGGCGAAGTACTGCAAAGTAGTGGCAAAGTACAGCAAAGTAGTGGCAAAGTATGGCAATGTATGGCAAAGTACGGCAAAGTAGTCGGAAAGTACGGCAAAGTAGTGACAAAGTACGGCAAAGTAGTGGCAAATTATGGGAAAGTAGTGGCAAAGTACGGTAAAGTAGTGGTAAAGTATGGCAAAGTAGTGGCAAAGTACGGCAAAGTAGTGGGAAAGTACGGCAAAGTAGTAGCAAAGTACTGCAAAGTAGTGGCAAAGTACGGCAAATTAGAGACAAAGTATGGCAAAGTGGTGGGAAAGTACTGCAAAGTAGTGACAAAGTAGTGGCAAAGAAAGGCAAAGTAGTGGCAAAGTACGGCAAAGTAGTGGCAAAGTACGGCAAAGTAGTGGCCATGTAAGGCAAAGTAGTGGCAAAGTACTGCAAAGTAGTGGCAAAGTACAGCAAAGTAGTGGCCATGTAAGGCAAAGTAGTGGCAAAGTACTGCAAAGTAGTGACAAAGTAGTGGCAAAGAAAGGCAAAGTAGTGGCAAAGTACGGCAAAGGAGTGGCAAAGTACGGCAAAGTAGTGCCATAGTAGTGGCAAAGTACTGCAAATAGTGGCAAAGTACGGAAAAGTAGTGGCAAAGTTCGACAAAGTAGTGGCAATGTACGGCAAAGTAGTGGCCATGTAAGGCAAAGTAGTGGCAAAGTACAGCAAAGTAGTGGCAAAGTATGGGAAAGTAGTGGCAAAGTACAGCAAAGTAGTGGCAAAGTATGGCAAAGTAGTGGCAAAGTACGGCAAAGTAGTGGCAAAGTACGGCAAAGTAGTAGCAAAGTACTGCAAAGTAGTGGCAAAGTACGGCAAATTAGAGACAAAGTATGGCAAAGTGGTGGGAAAGTACTGCAAAGTAGTGGCAAAGTACGGCAAAGTAGTGGTAAAGTATGGGAAAGTAGTGGCAAAGTACGGGAAAGTAGTGGCAAAGTTCGACAAAGTAGTAGCAAAGTACGGGAAAGTAGTGGCACAGTACGGCAAAGTAGTGGCAAAGTAGTGGTAAAGTACGGCAAAGTAGTGCCAAAGTACTGAAAAGTCGTGGCAAAGTACGGCAAAGTAGTGGCAAAGTACGGCAAAGTAGTGGCAAATTATGGGAAAGTAGTGGCAAAGTACGGTAAAGTAGTGGCAAAGTATGGCAAAGTAGTGGCAAAGTACGGCAAAGTAGTGGGAAAGTACGGCAAAGTAGTAGCAAAGTACTGCAAAGTAGTGGCAAAGTACGGCAAATTAGAGACAAAGTATGGCAAAGTGGTGGGAAAGTACTGCAAAGTAGTGACAAAGTAGTGGCAAAGAAAGGCAAAGTAGTGGCAAAGTACGGCAAAGTAGTGGCAAAGTACGGCAAAGTAGTGGCCATGTAAGGCAAAGTAGTAGCAAAGTACTGCAAAGTAGTGGCAAAGTACAGCAAAGTAGTGGCCATGTAAGGCAAAGTAGTGGCAAAGTACTGCAAAGTAGTGACAAAGTAGTGGCAAAGAAAGGCAAAGTAGTGGCAAAGTACGGCAAAGGAGTGGCAAAGTACGGCAAAGTAGTGCCAAAGTAGTGGCAAAGTACTGCAAATAGTGGCAAAGAACGGAAAAGTAGTGGCAAAGTTCGACAAAGTAGTGGCAATGTACGGCAAAGTAGTGGCCATGTAAGGCAAAGTAGTGGCAAAGTACAGCAAAGTAGTGGCAAAGTATGGGAAAGTAGTAGCAAAGTACAGCAAAGTAGTGGCAAAGTATGGCAAAGTAGTGGCAAAGTACGGCAAAGTAGTGGCAAAGTACGGCAAAGTAGTAGCAAAGTACTGCAAAGTAGTGGCAAAGTACGGCAAATTAGAGACAAAGTATGGCAAAGTGGTGGGAAAGTACTGCAAAGTAGTGGCAAAGTACGGCAAAGTAGTGGTAAAGTATGGGAAAGTAGTGGCAAAGTACGGGAAAGTAGTGGCAAAGTTCGACAAAGTAGTAGCAAAGTACGGGAAAGTAGTGGCACAGTACGGCAAAGTAGTGGCAAAGTAGTGGTAAAGTACGGCAAAGTAGTGCCAAAGTACTGAAAAGTCGTGGCAAAGTACGGCAAAGTAGTGGCAAAGTAGTGGAAAAAGAGTGGCAAAGTACTGCAAAGTAGTGGCAAAGTACTGCAAAATAGTGGCAAAGTACGGTAAAGTAGTGGCAAAGAATGGTAAAGTACTGGCAAAGTAAGGCAAAGTAGTCGCAACGAAAGGCAAAGTGGTGGCAAAGTACTGCAAAGTAGTTGCAAAGTAGGGCAAAGTACTGCAAAGTGGTGGCAAAGTAGTGGCAAAATAGTGGCAAAGTAGTGGCAAATAGTGGCAAAGTATGGAAAAGTTGTGGCAAAGTTCGGTAAAGTAGTGGCAAAGTATGGCAAAGTAGTGGCCATGTAAGGCAAAGTACTGCAATGTAGTGGCAAAGTACAGCAAAGTAGTGGCAAAGTATGGCAATGTAGTGGCAAAGTACTGCAAAGTAGTGGCAAAGTACGGTAAAGTAGTGGCAAAGAACGGTGAAGTAGTGGCAAAGTAGTGGCAAAGTAAGGCAAAGTAGTGGCAAAGTACTGCAAAGTAGTGGCAAAGTAGTGGCAAAGAAAGGCAAAGTAGTGGCAAAGTACTGCAAATAGTGGCAAAGTACGGAAAAGTAGTGGCAAAGTTCGACAAAGTAGTGGCAAAGTACGCCAAAGTAGTGGCCATGTAAGGCAAAGTAGTGGCAAAGTACAGCAAAGTAGTGGCAAAGTACAGCAAAGTAGTGGCAAAGTATGGCAATGTATGGCAAAGTACGGCAAAGTAGTCGGAAAGTACGGCAACGTAGTGACAAAATATGGCAAAGTAGAGGCAAATTATGGGAAAGTAGTGGCAAAGTACGGTAAAGTAGTGGCAAAGTACGGCAAAGTACTGCAAAGTAGTGGCAAAGTACAGCAAAGTAGTGGCAAAGTATGGCAATGTAGTGGCAAAGTACTGCAAAGTAGTGGCAAAGTATGGTAAAGTAGTGGCAAAGTACGGCAAAGTAGTGGCAAAGTACTGCAAAGTAGTGGCAAAGTACAGCAAAGTAGTGTCAAAGTGTGGCAATGTATGGCAAATTATAGGAAAGTAGTGGCAAAGTACGGTAAAGTAGTGGCAAAGTATGGCAAAGTAGTGGCAAAGTACGGCAAAGTAGTGGCAAAGTACGGCAAAGTAGTAGCAAAGTACTGCAAAGTAGTGGCAAAGTACGGCAAATTAGAGACAAAGTATGGCAAAGTGGTGGGAAAGTACTGCAAAGTAGTGGCAAAGTACAGCAAAGTAGTGGCAAAGTATGGCAATGTATGGCAAAGTACGGCAAAGTAGTCGGAAAGTACGGCAAAGTAGTGACAAAATATGGCAAAGTAGTGGCAAATTATGGGAAAGTAGTGGCAAAGTATGGTAAAGTAGTGGCAAAGTGCGGCAAAGTACTGCAAAGTAGTGGCAAAGTACAGCAAAGTAGTGGCAAAGTAAGGCAATGTAGTGGCAAAGTACTGCAAAGTAGTGGCAAAGTATGGTAAAGTAGTGGCAAAGTACGGTGAAGAAGTGGCAAAGTAGTGGCAAAGTAAGGCAAAGTAGTGGCATAGTACTGCAAAGTAGTGACAAAGTACGGCAAAGTAGTGGCAAATTATGGGAAAGTAGTGGCAAAGTACGGTAAAGTAGTGGCAAAGTATGGCAAAGTAGTGGCAGAGTATGGCAAAGTAGTGGCAAAGTACGGCAAAGTAGTAGCAAAGTACTGCAAAGTAGTGGCAAAGTACGGCAAATTAGAGACAAAGTATGGCAAAGTGGTGGGAAAGTACTGCAAAGTAGTGGCAAAGTAGTGACAAAGAAAGGCAAAGTAGTGGCAAAGTACGGCAAAGTAGTGGCAAAGTACGGCAAAGTAGTGCCAAAGTAGTGGCAAAGTACTGCAAGTAGTGGCAAAGTACGGAAAAGTAGTGGCAAAGTTCGACAAAGTAGTGGCAATGTACGGGAAAGTAGTGGCCATGTAAGGCAAAGTAGTGGCAAAATACTGCAAAGTAGTGGCAAAGTACAGCAAAGTAGTGGCAAAGTATGGCAATGTATGGCAAAGTACGGCAAAGTAGTCGGAAAGTACGGCAAAGTAGTGACAAAGTACGGCAAAGTAGTGGCAAATTATGGGAAAGTAGTGGCAAAGTACAGTAAAGTAGTGGCAAAGTATGGCAAAGTAGTGGCAAAGTACGGCAAAGTTGTGGCAAAGTACGGCAAAGTAGTAGCAAAGTACTGCAAAGTAGTGGCAAAGTACGGCAAATTAGAGACAAAGTATGACAAAGTGGTGGGAAAGTACTGCAAAGTAGTGGCAAAGTACGGCAAAGTAGTGGTAAAGTATGGGAAAGTAGTGGCAAAGTACGGGAAAGTAGTGGCAAAGTTCGACAAAGTAGTGGCAAAGTACGGCAAAGTAGTGGCCATGTAAGGCAAAGTAGTGGCAAAGTACTGCAAATTAGTGGCAAAGTACAGCAAAGTAGTGGCAAAGTATGGCAATGTATGGCAAAGTACGGCAAAGTAGTCGGAAAGTTCGGCAAAGTAGTGACAAAGTATGGCAAAGTAGTGGCAAAGTACTGCAAAGTAGTGGCAAAATAGTGGCAAAGAAAGGCAAAGTAGTGGCAAAGTATGGCAAAGTAGTGGCAAAGCACTGCAAAGTAGTGCCAAAGTAGTGGCAAAGTACTGCAAATAGTGGCAAAGTACGGAAAAGTAGTGGCCAAGTTCGACAAAGTAGTGGCAAAGTACGGCAAAGTAGTGGCCATGTAAGGCAAAGTAGTGGCAAAGTACTGCAAAGTAGTGGCAAAGTACAGCAAAGTAGTGGCAAAGTATGGCAATGTATGGCAAAGTACGGCAAAGTAGTCGGAAAGTACGGCAAAGTAGTGACAAAGTATGGCAAAGTAGTGGCAAATTATGGGAAAGTAGTGGCAAAGTATGGTAAAGTAGTGGCAAAGTGCGGCAAAGTACTGCAAAGTAGTGGCAAAGTACAGCAAAGTAGTGGCAAAGTAAGGCAATGTAGTGGCAAAGTACTGCAAAGTAGTGGCAAAGTATGGTAAAGTAGTGGCAAAGTACGGTGAAGAAGTGGCAAAGTAGTGGCAAAGTAAGGCAAAGTAGTGGCATAGTACTGCAAAGTAGTGACAAAGTACGGCAAAGTAGTGGCAAATTATGGGAAAGTAGTGGCAAAGTACGGTAAAGTAGTGGCAAAGTATGGCAAAGTAGTGGCAGAGTACGGCAAAGTAGTGGCAAAGTACGGCAAAGTAGTAGCAAAGTACTGCAAAGTAGTGGCAAAGTACGGCAAATTAGAGACAAAGTATGGCAAAGTGGTGGGAAATTACTGCAAAGTAGTGGCAAAGTAGTGACAAAGAAAGGCAAAGTAGTGGCAAAGTACGGCCAAGTAGTGGCAAAGTACGGCAAAGTAGTGCCAAAGTAGTGGCAAAGTACTGCAAGTAGTGGCAAAGTACGGAAAAGTAGTGGCAAAGTTCGACAAAGTAGTGGCAATGTACGAGAAAGTAGTGGCCATGTAAGGCAAAGTAGTGGCAAAATACTGCAAAGTAGTGGCAAAGTACAGCAAAGTAGTGGCAAAGTATGGCAATGTATGGCAAAGTATGGCAAAGTAGTCGGAAAGTACGGCAAAGTAGTGACAAAGTACGGCAAAGTAGTGGCAAATTATGGGAAAGTAGTGGCAAAGTACGGTAAAGTAGTGGCAAAGTATGGCAAAGTAGTGGCAAAGTACGGCAAAGTAGTGGGAAAGTACGGCAAAGTAGTAGCAAAGTACTGCAAAGTAGTGGCAAAGTACGGCAAATTAGAGACAAAGTATGGCAAAGTGGTGGGAAAGTACTGCAAAGTAGTGACAAAGTAGTGGCAAAGAAAGGCAAAGTAGTGGCAAAGTACGGCAAAGTAGTGGCAAAGTACGGCAAAGTAGTGGCCATGTAAGGCAAAGTAGTGGCAAAGTACTGCAAAGTAGTGGCAAAGTACAGCAAAGTAGTGGCCATGTAAGGCAAAGTAGTGGCAAAGTACTGCAAAGTAGTGACAAAGTAGTGGCAAAGAAAGGCAAAGTAGTGGCAAAGTACGGCAAAGGAGTGGCAAAGTACGGCAAAGTAGTGCCAAAGTAGTGGCAAAGTACTGCAAATAGTGGCAAAGTACGGAAAAGTAGTGGCAAAGTTCGACAAAGTAGTGGCAATGTACGGCAAAGTAGTGGCCATGTAAGGCAAAGTAGTGGCAAAGTACTGCAAAGTAGTGGCAAAGTATGGGAAAGTAGTGGCAAAGTACAGCAAAGTAGTGGCAAAGTATGGCAAAGTAGTGGCAAAGTACGGCAAAGTAGTGGCAAAGTACGGCAAAGTAGTAGCAAAGTACTGCAAAGTAGTGGCAAAGTACGGCAAATTAGAGACAAAGTATGGCAAAGTGGTGGGAAAGTACTGCAAAGTAGTGGCAAAGTACGGCAAAGTAGTGGTAAAGTATGGGAAAGTAGTGGCAAAGTATGGGAAAGTAGTGGCAAAGTTCGACAAAGTAGTAGCAAAGTACGGGAAAGTAGTGGCACAGTACGGCAAAGTAGTGGCAAAGTAGTGGTAAAGTACGGCAAAGTAGTGCCAAAGTACTGAAAAGTCGTGGCAAAGTACGGCAAAGTAGTGGCAAAGTAGTGGAAAAAGAGTGGCAAAGTACTGCAAAGTAGTGGCAAAGTACTGCAAAATAGTGGCAAAGTACGGTAAAGTAGTGGCAAAGTATGGTAAAGTACTGGCAAAGTAAGGCAAAGTAGTCGCAACAAAAGGCAAAGTGGTGGCAAAGTACTGCAAAGTAGTTGCAAAGTAGGGCAAAGTACTGCAAAGTGGTGGCAAAGTAGTGGCAAAATAGTGGCAAAGTAGTGGCAAATAGTGGCAAAGTATGGAAAAGTTGTGGCAAAGTTCGGTAAAGTAGTGGCAAAGTATGGCAAAGTAGTGGCCATGTAAGGCAAAGTACTGCAAAGTAGTGGCAAAGTACAGCAAAGTAGTGGCAAAGTATGGCAATGTAGTGGCAAAGTACTGCAAAGTAGTGGCAAAGTACTGTAAAGTAGTGGCAAAGTACGGCAAAGTAGTGGCAAATTATGGGAAAGTAGTGGCAAAGTACGGTAAAGTATTGGCAAAGTATGGCAAAGTAGTGGCAAAGTACGGCAAAGTAGTGGGAAAGTACGGCAAAGTAGTAGCAAAGTACTGCAAAGTAGTGGCAAAGTACGGCAAATTAGAGACAAAGTATGGCAAAGTGGTGGGAAAGTACTGCAAAGTAGTGACAAAGTAGTGGCAAAGAAAGGCAAAGTAGTGGCAAAGTACGGCAAAGTAGTGGCAAAGTACGGCAAAGTAGTGGCCATGTAAGGCAAAGTAGTGGCAAAGTACTGCAAAGTAGTGGCAAAGTACAGCAAAGTAGTGGCCATGTAAGGCAAAGTAGTGGCAAAGTACTGCAAAGTAGTGACAAAGTAGTGGCAAAGAAAGGCAAAGTAGTGGCAAAGTACGGCAAAGGAGTGGCAAAGTACGGCAAAGTAGTGCCAAAGTAGTGGCAAAGTACTGCAAATAGTGGCAAAGTACGGAAAAGTAGTGGCAAAGTTCGACAAAGTAGTGGCAATGTACGGCAAAGTAGTGGCCATGTAAGGCAAAGTAGTGGCAAAGTACTGCAAAGTAGTGGCAAAGTATGGGAAAGTAGTGGCAAAGTACAGCAAAGTAGTGGCAAAGTATGGCAAAGTAGTGGCAAAGTACGGCAAAGTAGTGGCAAAGTACGGCAAAGTAGTAGCAAAGTACTGCAAAGTAGTGGCAAAGTACGGCAAATTAGAGACAAAGTATGGCAAAGTGGTGGGAAAGTACTGCAAAGTAGTGGCAAAGTACGGCAAAGTAGTGGTAAAGTATGGGAAAGTAGTGGCAAAGTATGGGAAAGTAGTGGCAAAGTTCGACAAAGTAGTAGCAAAGTACGGGAAAGTAGTGGCACAGTACGGCAAAGTAGTGGCAAAGTAGTGGTAAAGTACGGCAAAGTAGTGCCAAAGTACTGAAAAGTCGTGGCAAAGTACGGCAAAGTAGTGGCAAAGTAGTGGAAAAAGAGTGGCAAAGTACTGCAAAGTAGTGGCAAAGTACTGCAAAATAGTGGCAAAGTACGGTAAAGTAGTGGCAAAGTATGGTAAAGTACTGGCAAAGTAAGGCAAAGTAGTCGCAACAAAAGGCAAAGTGGTGGCAAAGTACTGCAAAGTAGTTGCAAAGTAGGGCAAAGTACTGCAAAGTGGTGGCAAAGTAGTGGCAAAATAGTGGCAAAGTAGTGGCAAATAGTGGCAAAGTATGGAAAAGTTGTGGCAAAGTTCGGTAAAGTAGTGGCAAAGTATGGCAAAGTAGTGGCCATGTAAGGCAAAGTACTGCAAAGTAGTGGCAAAGTACAGCAAAGTAGTGGCAAAGTATGGCAATGTAGTGGCAAAGTACTGCAAAGTAGTGGCAAAGTACTGTAAAGTAGTGGCAAAGTACGGTGAAGTAGTGGCAAAGTAGTGGCAAAGTAAGGCAATGTAGTGGCAAAGTACTGCAAAGTAGTGGCAAAATAGTGGCAAAGAAAGGCAAAGTAGTGGCAAAGTATGGCAAAGTAGTGGCAAAGCACGGCAAAGTAGTGCCAAAGTAGTGGCAAAGTACTGCAAATAGTGGCAAAGTACGGAAAAGTAGTGGCAAAGTTCGACAAAGTAGTGGCAAAGTACGGCAAAGTAGTGGCCATGTAAGGCAAAGTAGTGGCAAAGTACTGCAAAGTAGTGGCAAAGTACAGCAAAGTAGTGGCAAAGTATGGCAATGTATGGCAAAGTACGGCAAAGTAGTCGGAAAGTTCGGCAAAGTAGTGACAAAGTATGGCAAAGTAGTGGCAAAGTACTGCAAAGTAGTGGCAAAATAGTGGCAAAGAAAGGCAAAGTAGTGGCAAAGTATGGCAAAGTAGTGGCAAAGCACTGCAAAGTAGTGGCAAAGTACAGGAAAGTAGTGGCAAAGTAAGGCAATGTAGTGGCAAAGTACTGCAAAGTAGTGGCAAAGTATGGTAAAGTAGTGGCAAAGTACGGTGAAGAAGTGGCAAAGTAGTGGCAAAGTAAGGCAAAGTAGTGGCATAGTACTGCAAAGTAGTGACAAAGTACGGCAAAGTAGTGGCAAATTATGGGAAAGTAGTGGCAAAGTACGGTAAAGTAGTGGCAAAGTATGGCAAAGTAGTGGCAGAGTACGGCAAAGTAGTGGCAAAGTACGGCAAAGTAGTAGCAAAGTACTGCAAAGTAGTGGCAAAGTACGGCAAATTAGAGACAAAGTATGGCAAAGTGGTGGGAAAGTACTGCAAAGTAGTGGCAAAGTAGTGACAAAGAAAGGCAAAGTAGTGGCAAAGTACGGCAAAGTAGTGGCAAAGTACGGCAAAGTAGTGCCAAAGTAGTGGCAAAGTACTGCAAGTAGTGGCAAAGTACGGAAAAGTAGTGGCAAAGTTCGACAAAGTAGTGGCAATGTACGGGAAAGTAGTGGCCATGTAAGGCAAAGTAGTGGCAAAATACTGCAAAGTAGTGGCAAAGTACAGCAAAGTAGTGGCAAAGTATGGCAATGTATGGCAAAGTACGGCAAAGTAGTCGGAAAGTACGGCAAAGTAGTGACAAAGTACGGCAAAGTAGTGGCAAATTATGGGAAAGTAGTGGCAAAGTACAGTAAAGTAGTGGCAAAGTATGGCAAAGTAGTGGCAAAGTACGGCAAAGTTGTGGCAAAGTACGGCAAAGTAGTAGCAAAGTACTGCAAAGTAGTGGCAAAGTACGGCAAATTAGAGACAAAGTATGACAAAGTGGTGGGAAAGTACTGCAAAGTAGTGGCAAAGTACGGCAAAGTAGTGGTAAAGTATGGGAAAGTAGTGGCAAAGTACGGGAAAGTAGTGGCAAAGTTCGACAAAGTAGTAGCAAAATACTGGAAAGTAGTGGCACAGTACGGCAAAGTAGTGGCAAAGTAGTGGCAAAGTACGGCAAAGAAGTGCCAAAGTACTGCAAAGTCGTGGCAAAGTACGGCAAAGTAGTTTCAAAGTAGTGGAAAAAGAGTGGCAAAGTACTGCAAAGTAGTGGCAAAGTACTGCAAAATAGTGGCAAAGTACGGTAAAGTAATGGCAAAGTATGGTAAAGTACTGGCAAAGTAAGGCAAAGTAGTCGCAATGAAAGGCAAAGTAGTGGCAAAGTACTGCAAAGTAGTTGCAAAGTAGGGCAAAGTACTGCAAAGTGGTGGCAAAGTAGTGGCAAAATAGTGGCAAAGTAGTGGCAAATAGTGGCAAAGTATGGAAAAGTAGTGGCAAAGTTCGGTAAAGTAGTGGCAAAGTATGGCAAAGTAGTGGCCATGTAAAGCAAAGTACTGCAAAGTAGTGGCAAAGTACAGCAAAGTAGTGGCAAAGTATGGCAATGTAGTGGCAAAGTACTGCAAAGTAGTGGCAAAGTACGGTAAAGTAGTGACAAAGTTCGGCAAAGTAGTGACAAAGTATGGCAAAGTAGTGGCAAAGTACTGCAAAGTAGTGGCAAAATAGTGGCAAAGAAAGGCAAAGTAGTGGCAAAGTATGGCAAAGTAGTGGCAAAGCACTGCAAAGTAGTGGCAAAGTACAGGAAAGTAGTGGCAAAGTAAGGCAATGTAGTGGCAAAGTACTGCAAAGTAGTGGCAAAGTATGGTAAAGTAGTGGCAAAGTACGGTGAAGAAGTGGCAAAGTAGTGGCAAAGTAAGGCAAAGTAGTGGCATAGTACTGCAAAGTAGTGACAAAGTACGGCAAAGTAGTGGCAAATTATGGGAAAGTAGTGGCAAAGTACGGTAAAGTAGTGGCAAAGTATGGCAAAGTAGTGGCAGAGTACGGCAAAGTAGTGGCAAAGTACGGCAAAGTAGTAGCAAAGTACTGCAAAGTAGTGGCAAAGTACGGCAAATTAGAGACAAAGTATGGCAAAGTGGTGGGAAAGTACTGCAAAGTAGTGGCAAAGTAGTGACAAAGAAAGGCAAAGTAGTGGCAAAGTACGGCAAAGTAGTGGCAAAGTACGGCAAAGTAGTGCCAAAGTAGTGGCAAAGTACTGCAAGTAGTGGCAAAGTACGGAAAAGTAGTGGCAAAGTTCGACAAAGTAGTGGCAATGTACGGGAAAGTAGTGGCCATGTAAGGCAAAGTAGTGGCAAAATACTGCAAAGTAGTGGCAAAGTACAGCAAAGTAGTGGCAAAGTATGGCAATGTATGGCAAAGTACGGCAAAGTAGTCGGAAAGTACGGCAAAGTAGTGACAAAGTACGGCAAAGTAGTGGCAAATTATGGGAAAGTAGTGGCAAAGTACAGTAAAGTAGTGGCAAAGTATGGCAAAGTAGTGGCAAAGTACGGCAAAGTTGTGGCAAAGTACGGCAAAGTAGTAGCAAAGTACTGCAAAGTAGTGGCAAAGTACGGCAAATTAGAGACAAAGTATGACAAAGTGGTGGGAAAGTACTGCAAAGTAGTGGCAAAGTACGGCAAAGTAGTGGTAAAGTATGGGAAAGTAGTGGCAAAGTACGGGAAAGTAGTGGCAAAGTTCGACAAAGTAGTAGCAAAATACTGGAAAGTAGTGGCACAGTACGGCAAAGTAGTGGCAAAGTACGGCAAAGTAGTGCCAAAGTACTGCAAAGTCGTGGCAAAGTACGGCAAAGTAGTTTCAAAGTAGTGGAAAAAGAGTGGCAAAGTACTGCAAAGTAGTGGCAAAGTACTGCAAAATAGTGGCAAAGTACGGTAAAGTAATGGCAAAGTATGGTAAAGTACTGGCAAAGTAAGGCAAAGTAGTCGCAATGAAAGGCAAAGTAGTGGCAAAGTACTGCAAAGTAGTTGCAAAGTAGGGCAAAGTACTGCAAAGTGGTGGCAAAGTAGTGGCAAAATAGTGGCAAAGTAGTGGCAAATAGTGGCAAAGTATGGAAAAGTAGTGGCAAAGTTCGGTAAAGTAGTGGCAAAGTATGGCAAAGTAGTGGCCATGTAAAGCAAAGTACTGCAAAGTAGTGGCAAAGTACAGCAAAGTAGTGGCAAAGTATGGCAATGTAGTGGCAAAGTACTGCAAAGTAGTGGCAAAGTACGGTAAAGTAGTGGCAAAGTACGGTGAAGTAGTGGCAAAGTAGTGGCAAAGTAAGGCAAAGTAGTGGCAAAGTACTGCAAAGTAGTGGCAAAGTAGTGGCAAAGGAAGGCAAAGTAGTGGCAAAGTACTGCAAATAGTGGCAAAGTACGGAAAAGTAGTGGCAAAGTTCGACAAAGTAGTGGCAAAGTACGGCAAAGTAGTGGCCATGTAAGGCAAAGTAGTGGCAAAGTACTGCAAAGTAGTGGCAAAGTACAGCAAAGTAGTGGCAAAGTATGGCAATGTTTGGCAAAGTACGGCAAAGTAGTCGGAAAGTATGGCAAAGTAGTGACAAAGTATGGCAAAGTAGTGGCAAATTATGGGAAAGTAGTGGCAAAGTACGGTAAAGTAGTGGCAAAGTACGGCAAAGTACTGCAAAGTAGTGGCAAAGTACAGCAAAGTAGTGGCAAAGTATGGCATTGTAGTGGCAAAGTACTGCAAAGTAGTGGCAAAGTACAGTAAAGTAGTGGCAATGTACGGTGAAGTAGTGGCAAAGTAGTGGCAAAGTAAGGCAAAGTAGTGGCAAAGTACTGCAAAGTAGTGGCAAAGTAGTGGCAAAGAAAGGCAAAGTAGTGGCAAAGTACGGCAAAGTAGTGGCAAAGTACGGCAAAGTAGTGCCAAAGTAGTGGCAAAGTACTGCAAATAGTGGCAAAGTACGGAAAAGTAGTGGCAAAGTTCGACAAAGTAGTGGCAAAGTACTGCAAAGTAGTGGCAAAGTACAGCAAAGTAGTGGCAAAGTATGGCAATGTATGGCAAAGTACGGCAAATAGTCGGAAAGTACGGCAAAGTAGTGACAAAGTACGGCAAAGTAGTGGCAAATTATGGGAAAGTAGTGGCAAAGTACGGTAAAGTAGTGGCAAAGTATGGCAAAGTAGTGGCAAAGTTCGACAAAGTAGTAGCAAAGTACGGGAAAGTAGTGGCACTGTACGGCAAAGTAGAGGCAAAGTACGGCAAAGCAGTGGCAAAGAACGGCAAAGTAGTGCCAAAGTACTGCAAAGTCGTGGCAAAGTACGGCAAAGTAGTGGCAAAGTAGTGGAAAAAGAGTGGCAAAGTACTGCAAAGTAGTGGCAAAGAACTGCAAAATAGTGGCAAAGTACGGTAAAGTAGTGGCAAAGTATGGTAAAGTACTGGCAAAGTACTGCAAAGTAGTCGCAATGAAAGGCAAAGAAGTGGCAAAGTATGGTAAAGTAGTGGCAAAGTACGGTGAAGAAGTGGCAAAGTAGTGGCAAAGTAAGGCAAAGTAGTGGCATAGTACTGCAAAGTAGTGACAAAGTACGGCAAAGTAGTGGCAAATTATGGGAAAGTAGTGGCAAAGTACGGTAAAGTAGTGGCAAAGTATGGCAAAGTAGTGGCAGAGTACGGCAAAGTAGTGGCAAAGTACGGCAAAGTAGTAGCAAAGTACTGCAAAGTAGTGGCAAAGTACGGCAAATTAGAGACAAAGTATGGCAAAGTGGTGGGAAAGTACTGCAAAGTAGTGGCAAAGTAGTGACAAAGAAAGGCAAAGTAGTGGCAAAGTACGGCAAAGTAGTGGCAAAGTACGGCAAAGTAGTGCCAAAGTAGTGGCAAAGTACTGCAAGTAGTGGCAAAGTACGGAAAAGTAGTGGCAAAGTTCGACAAAGTAGTGGCAATGTACGGGAAAGTAGTGGCCATGTAAGGCAAAGTAGTGGCAAAATACTGCAAAGTAGTGGCAAAGCACAGCAAAGTAGTGGCAAAGTATGGCAATGTATGGCAAAGTACGGCAAAGTAGTCGGAAAGTACGGCAAAGTAGTGACAAAGTACGGCAAAGTAGTGGCAAATTATGGGAAAGTAGTGGCAAAGTACAGTAAAGTAGTGGCAAAGTATGGCAAAGTAGTGGCAAAGTACGGCAAAGTTGTGGCAAAGTACGGCAAAGTAGTAGCAAAGTACTGCAAAGTAGTGGCAAAGTACGGCAAATTAGAGACAAAGTATGACAAAGTGGTGGGAAAGTACTGCAAAGTAGTGGCAAAGTACGGCAAAGTAGTGGTAAAGTATGGGAAAGTAGTGGCAAAGTACGGGAAAGTAGTGGCAAAGTTCGACAAAGTAGTAGCAAAATACTGGAAAGTAGTGGCACAGTACGGCAAAGTAGTGGCAAAGTAGTGGAAAAAGAGTGGCAAAGTACTGCAAAGTAGTGGCAAAGTACTGCAAAATAGTGGCAAAGTACGGTAAAGTAATGGCAAAGTATGGTAAAGTACTGGCAAAGTAAGGCAAAGTAGTCGCAATGAAAGGCAAAGTAGTGGCAAAGTACTGCAAAGTAGTTGCAAAGTAGGGCAAAGTACTGCAAAGTGGTGGCAAAGTAGTGGCAAAATAGTGGCAAAGTAGTGGCAAATAGTGGCAAAGTATGGAAAAGTAGTGGCAAAGTTCGGTAAAGTAGTGGCAAAGTATGGCAAAGTAGTGGCCATGTAAAGCAAAGTACTGCAAAGTAGTGGCAAAGTACAGCAAAGTAGTGGCAAAGTATGGCAATGTAGTGGCAAAGTACTGCAAAGTAGTGGCAAAGTACGGTAAAGTAGTGGCAAAGTACGGTGAAGTAGTGGCAAAGTAGTGGCAAAGTAAGGCAAAGTAGTGGCAAAGTACTGCAAAGTAGTGGCAAAGTAGTGGCAAAGGAAGGCAAAGTAGTGGCAAAGTACTGCAAATAGTGGCAAAGTACGGAAAAGTAGTGGCAAAGTTCGACAAAGTAGTGGCAAAGTACGGCAAAGTAGTGGCCATGTAAGGCAAAGTAGTGGCAAAGTACTGCAAAGTAGTGGCAAAGTACAGCAAAGTAGTGGCAAAGTATGGCAATGTATGGCAAAGTACGGCAAAGTAGTCGGAAAGTTCGGCAAAGTAGTGACAAAGTATGGCAAAGTAGTGGCAAAGTACTGCAAAGTAGTGGCAAAATAGTGGCAAAGAAAGGCAAAGTAGTGGCAAAGTATGGCAAAGTAGTGGCAAAGCACTGCAAAGTAGTGGCAAAGTACAGGAAAGTAGTGGCAAAGTAAGGCAATGTAGTGGCAAAGTACTGCAAAGTAGTGGCAAAGTATGGTAAAGTAGTGGCAAAGTACGGTGAAGAAGTGGCAAAGTAGTGGCAAAGTAAGGCAAAGTAGTGGCATAGTACTGCAAAGTAGTGACAAAGTACGGCAAAGTAGTGGCAAATTATGGGAAAGTAGTGGCAAAGTACGGTAAAGTAGTGGCAAAGTATGGCAAAGTAGTGGCAGAGTACGGCAAAGTAGTGGCAAAGTACGGCAAAGTAGTAGCAAAGTACTGCAAAGTAGTGGCAAAGTACGGCAAATTAGAGACAAAGTATGGCAAAGTGGTGGGAAAGTACTGCAAAGTAGTGGCAAAGTAGTGACAAAGAAAGGCAAAGTAGTGGCAAAGTACGGCAAAGTAGTGGCAAAGTACGGCAAAGTAGTGCCAAAGTAGTGGCAAAGTACTGCAAGTAGTGGCAAAGTACGGAAAAGTAGTGGCAAAGTTCGACAAAGTAGTGGCAATGTACGGGAAAGTAGTGGCCATGTAAGGCAAAGTAGTGGCAAAATACTGCAAAGTAGTGGCAAAGTACAGCAAAGTAGTGGCAAAGTATGGCAATGTATGGCAAAGTACGGCAAAGTAGTCGGAAAGTACGGCAAAGTAGTGACAAAGTACGGCAAAGTAGTGGCAAATTATGGGAAAGTAGTGGCAAAGTACAGTAAAGTAGTGGCAAAGTATGGCAAAGTAGTGGCAAAGTACGGCAAAGTTGTGGCAAAGTACGGCAAAGTAGTAGCAAAGTACTGCAAAGTAGTGGCAAAGTACGGCAAATTAGAGACAAAGTATGACAAAGTGGTGGGAAAGTACTGCAAAGTAGTGGCAAAGTACGGCAAAGTAGTGGTAAAGTATGGGAAAGTAGTGGCAAAGTACGGGAAAGTAGTGGCAAAGTTCGACAAAGTAGTAGCAAAATACTGGAAAGTAGTGGCACAGTACGGCAAAGTAGTGGCAAAGTACGGCAAAGTAGTGCCAAAGTACTGCAAAGTCGTGGCAAAGTACGGCAAAGTAGTTTCAAAGTAGTGGAAAAAGAGTGGCAAAGTACTGCAAAGTAGTGGCAAAGTACTGCAAAATAGTGGCAAAGTACGGTAAAGTAATGGCAAAGTATGGTAAAGTACTGGCAAAGTAAGGCAAAGTAGTCGCAATGAAAGGCAAAGTAGTGGCAAAGTACTGCAAAGTAGTTGCAAAGTAGGGCAAAGTACTGCAAAGTGGTGGCAAAGTAGTGGCAAAATAGTGGCAAAGTAGTGGCAAATAGTGGCAAAGTATGGAAAAGTAGTGGCAAAGTTCGGTAAAGTAGTGGCAAAGTATGGCAAAGTAGTGGCCATGTAAAGCAAAGTACTGCAAAGTAGTGGCAAAGTACAGCAAAGTAGTGGCAAAGTATGGCAATGTAGTGGCAAAGTACTGCAAAGTAGTGGCAAAGTACGGTAAAGTAGTGGCAAAGTACGGTGAAGTAGTGGCAAAGTAGTGGCAAAGTAAGGCAAAGTAGTGGCAAAGTACTGCAAAGTAGTGGCAAAGTAGTGGCAAAGGAAGGCAAAGTAGTGGCAAAGTACTGCAAATAGTGGCAAAGTACGGAAAAGTAGTGGCAAAGTTCGACAAAGTAGTGGCAAAGTACGGCAAAGTAGTGGCCATGTAAGGCAAAGTAGTGGCAAAGTACTGCAAAGTAGTGGCAAAGTACAGCAAAGTAGTGGCAAAGTATGGCAATGTTTGGCAAAGTACGGCAAAGTAGTCGGAAAGTATGGCAAAGTAGTGACAAAGTATGGCAAAGTAGTGGCAAATTATGGGAAAGTAGTGGCAAAGTACGGTAAAGTAGTGGCAAAGTACGGCAAAGTACTGCAAAGTAGTGGCAAAGTACAGCAAAGTAGTGGCAAAGTATGGCATTGTAGTGGCAAAGTACTGCAAAGTAGTGGCAAAGTACAGTAAAGTAGTGGCAATGTACGGTGAAGTAGTGGCAAAGTAGTGGCAAAGTAAGGCAAAGTAGTGGCAAAGTACTGCAAAGTAGTGGCAAAGTAGTGGCAAAGAAAGGCAAAGTAGTGGCAAAGTACGGCAAAGTAGTGGCAAAGTACGGCAAAGTAGTGCCAAAGTAGTGGCAAAGTACTGCAAATAGTGGCAAAGTACGGAAAAGTAGTGGCAAAGTTCGACAAAGTAGTGGCAAAGTACTGCAAAGTAGTGGCAAAGTACAGCAAAGTAGTGGCAAAGTATGGCAATGTATGGCAAAGTACGGCAAATAGTCGGAAAGTACGGCAAAGTAGTGACAAAGTACGGCAAAGTAGTGGCAAATTATGGGAAAGTAGTGGCAAAGTACGGTAAAGTAGTGGCAAAGTATGGCAAAGTAGTGGCAAAGTTCGACAAAGTAGTAGCAAAGTACGGGAAAGTAGTGGCACTGTACGGCAAAGTAGAGGCAAAGTACGGCAAAGCAGTGGCAAAGAACGGCAAAGTAGTGCCAAAGTACTGCAAAGTCGTGGCAAAGTACGGCAAAGTAGTGGCAAAGTAGTGGAAAAAGAGTGGCAAAGTACTGCAAAGTAGTGGCAAAGAACTGCAAAATAGTGGCAAAGTACGGTAAAGTAGTGGCAAAGTATGGTAAAGTACTGGCAAAGTACTGCAAAGTAGTCGCAATGAAAGGCAAAGAAGTGGCAAAGTACTGCAAAATAGTGGCAAAGTACGGTAAAGTAATGGCAAAGTATGGTAAAGTACTGGCAAAGTAAGGCAAAGATGTCGCAATGAAAGGCAAAGTAGTGGCAAAGTACTGCAAAGTAGTTGTAAAGTAGGGCAAAGTACTGCAAAGTGGTGGCAAAGTAGTGGCAAAATAGTGGCAAAGTAGTGGCAAATAGTGGCAAAGTATGGAAAAGTAGTGGCAAAGTTCGGTAAAGTAGTGGCAAAGTATGGCAAAGTAGTGGCCATGTAAAGCAAAGTACTGCAAAGTAGTGGCAAAGTACAGCAAAGTAGTGGCAAAGTATGGCAATGTAGTGGCAAAGTACTGCAAAGTAGTGGCAAAGTACGGTAAAGTAGTGGCAAAGTACGGTGAAGTAGTGGCAAAGTAGTGGCAAAGTAAGGCAAAGTAGTGGCAAAGTACTGCAAAGTAGTGGCAAAGTAGTGGCAAAGGAAGGCAAAGTAATGGCAAAGTACTGCAAATAGTGGCAAAGTACGGAAAAGTAGTGGCAAAGTTCGACAAAGTAGTGGCAAAGTACGGCAAAGTAGTGGCCATGTAAGGCAAAGTAGTGGCAAAGTACTGCAAAGTAGTGGCAAAGTACAGCAAAGTAGTGGCAAAGTATGGCAATGTTTGGCAAAGTACGGCAAAGTAGTCGGAAAGTACAGCAAAGTAGTGACAAAGTATGGCAAAGTAGTGGCAAATTATGGGAAAGTAGTGGCAAAGTACGGTAAAGTAGTGGCAAAGTACGGCAAAGTACTGCAAAGTAGTGGCAAAGTACAGCAAAGTAGTGGCAAAGTATGGCATTGTAGTGGCAAAGTACTGCAAAGTAGTGGCAAAGTACAGTAAAGTAGTGGCAAAGTACGGTGAAGTAGTGGCAAAGTAGTGGCAAAGTAAGGCAAAGTAGTGGCAAAGTACTGCAAAGTAGTGGCAAAGTAGTGGCAAAGAAAGGCAAAGTAGTGGCAAAGTACGGCAAAGTAGTGGCAAAGTACGGCAAAGTAGTGCCAAAGTAGTGGCAAAGTACTGCAAATAGTGGCAAAGTACGGAAAAGTAGTGGCAAAGTTCGACAAAGTAGTGGCAAAGTACTGCAAAGTAGTGGCAAAGTACAGCAAAGTAGTGGCAAAGTATGGCAATGTATGGCAAAGTACGGCAAAGTAGTCGGAAAGTACGGCAAAGTAGTGACAAAGTACGGCAAAGTAGTGGCAAATTATGGGAAAGTAGTGGCAAAGTACGGTAAAGTAGTGGCAAAGTATGGCAAAGTAGTGGCAAAGTTCGACAAAGTAGTAGCAAAGTACGGGAAAGTAGTGGCACTGTACGGCAAAGTAGAGGCAAAGTACGGCAAAGTAGTGGCAAAGAACGGCAAAGTAGTGCCAAAGTACTGCAAAGTCGTGGCAAACACGGCAAAGTAGTGGCAAAGTAGTGGCAAAGTAGTGGAAAAAGAGTGGCAAAGTACTGCAAAGTAGTGGCAAAGAACTGCAAAATAGTGGCAAAGTACGGTAAAGTAGTGGCAAAGTATGGTAAAGTACTGGCAAAGTACTGCAAAGTAGTCGCAATGAAAGGCAAAGTAGTGGCAAAGTACTGCAAAATAGTGGCAAAGTACGGTAAAGTAATGGCAAAGTATGGTAAAGTACTGGCAAAGTAAGGCAAAGTAGTCGCAATGAAAGGCAAAGTAGTGGCAAAGTACTGCAAAGTAGTTGTAAAGTAGGGCAAAGTACTGCAAAGTGGTGGCAAAGTAGTGGCAAAATAGTGGCAAAGTAGTGGCAAATAGTGGCAAAGTATGGAAAAGTAGTGGCAAAGTTCGGTAAAGTAGTGGCAAAGTATGGCAAAGTAGTGGCCATGTAAAGCAAAGTACTGCAAAGTAGTGGCAAAATATGGCAATGTAGTGGCAAAGTACTGCAAAGTAGTGGCAAAGTACGGTAAAGTAGTGGCAAAGTACGGTGAAGTAGTGGCAAAGTACTGCAAAGTAGTGGCAAAGTACGGTAAAGTAGTGGCAAAGTACGGTGAAGTAGTGGCAAAGTAGTGGCAAAGTAAGGCAAAGTAGTAGCAAAGTACTGCAAAGTAGTGGCAAAGTAGTGGCAAAGGAAGGCAAAGTAGTGGCAAAGTACTGCAAATAGTGGCAAAGTACGGAAAAGTAGTGGCAAAGTTCGACAAAGTAGTGGCAAAGTACGGCAAAGTAGTGGCCATGTAAGGCAAAGTAGTGGCAAAGTACTGCAAAGTAGTGGCAAAGTACAGCAAAGTAGTGGCAAAGTAGGCAATGTTTGGCAAAGTACGGCAAAGTAGTCGGAAAGTACGGCAAAGTAGTGACAAAGTATGGCAAAGTAGTGGCAAATTATGGGAAAGTAGTGGCAAAGTACGGTAAAGTAGTGGCAAAGTACGGCAAAGTACTGCAAAGTAGTGGCAAAGTACAGCAAAGTAGTGGCAAAGTATGGCATTGTAGTGGCAAAGTACTGCAAAGTAGTGGCAAAGTACAGTAAAGTAGTGGCAAAGTACGGTGAAGTAGTGGCAAAGTAGTGGCAAAGTAAGGCAAAGTAGTGGCAAAGTACTGCAAAGTAGTGGCAAAGTAGTGGCAAAGAAAGGCAAAGTAGTGGCAAAGTACGGCAAAGTAGTGGCAAAGTACGGCAAAGTAGTGCCAAAGTAGTGGCAAAGTACTGCAAATAGTGGCAAAGTACGGAAAAGTAGTGGCAAAGTTCGACAAAGTAGTGGCAAAGTACTGCAAAGTAGTGGCAAAGTACAGCAAAGTAGTGGCAAAGTATGGCAATGTATGGCAAAGTACGGCAAAGTAGTCGGAAAGTACGGCAAAGTAGTGACAAAGTACGGCAAAGTAGTGGCAAATTATGGGAAAGTAGTGGAAAAGTACGGTAAAGTAGTGGCAAAGTATGGCAAAGTAGTGGCAAAGTTCGACAAAGTAGTAGCAAAGTACGGGAAAGTAGTGGCACTGTACGGCAAAGTAGAGGCAAAGTACGGCAAAGTAGTGGCAAAGAACGGCAAAGTAGTGCCAAAGTACTGCAAAGTCGTGGCAAAGTACGGCAAAGTAGTGGCAAAGTAGTGGCAAAGTAGTGGAAAAAGAGTGGCAAAGTACTGCAAAGTAGTGGCAAAGAACTGCAAAATAGTGGCAAAGTACGGTAAAGTAGTGGCAAAGTATGGTAAAGTACTGGCAAAGTACTGCAAAGTAGTCGCAATGAAAGGCAAAGTAGTGGCAAAGTACTGCAAAGTAGTTACAAAGTAGGGCAAAGTACTGCAAAGTGGTGGCAAAGTAGTGGCAAAGTAGTGGTAAAGTAGTGGCATAGTAGTGGCAAAGTAGAGGCAAAGTAGTGGCAAAGTAGTGGCTAAATACGGCAAAGTAGTGGCAAATTACAGCAAAGTAGTGGCAAAGTACGGCAAAGTAGTGACAAAGTACGGGAAAGTAGAGGCACCGTACGGCATAGTAAAGGCAAAGTACTGCAAAGTAGTGGTAAATTACTGCAAAGTAATGGCAAAGTATGGGAAAGTAGTGGCAAAGTATGGCAAAGTAGTGGCAAAGTAAAGCAAAGTAGTGGCAAAGTACGGCAAAGCAGTGGCAAATTACTGCAAGGTAGTGGCAAAGTACTGCAAAGTAGTGGCAAAATATGGCAAAGTAGTGGCAAAGTCCAGCAAAGTAGTGCAAAATAGTGGCAAAGTACTGAAAAGTAGTGGCTAATTACGGCAAAGTATTGGCAAAGTAGTGGCAAAGTGCTGTAAAGTAGTGCCAAAGTAGTGGCAAAGTAAGGCAAAGTAGTGGCGAAGTACGGCAAAGTAGTAGCAAAGTACGGCAAAGTGGTGGGAAAGCACGGCAAAGTAGTGGCAAAATACGGCAAAGTAGTGGCAAAGTGTGGGAAAGTGGTGGCAAAGTACGGGAAAGTAGTGGCAAAGTAAGACAAAGTAGTAGCAAAGTACGGGAAAGTAGTGGCAAAGTAGTGGCAAAGTACGGCAAATTAGTGGCAAAGTAGTGGAAAAGGAGTGGCAAAATACTGCAAAGTAGTGGCAAAGTTCTCCTAAGAAGTGGCAAAGTACAGCAATGTAGTGGCAAAGTACGGCAACGTAGTGGCAAATAACGGCAACGTAGTGTCAAAATATTGCAAAGTAGTGGCAAATTACGGCAAAGTAGTGGTAAAGTACGGCAAGTAGTGACAAAGTACGGGAAAGTAGAGGCAACGTACGGCCTAGTAAAGGCAATGTACAGCAAAGTAGTGGCAAAGTACGGCAAAGTAGTAACAAAGTACGGCAAAGTGGTGGCAAAGTACGACAAAGTAGTAGCAAAGTACGGGAAAGTAGTGGCACAGTGCGGCAAAGTACGGCAAAGTAGTGGAAAAGGAGTGGCAAAATACTGCAAAGTAGTGACAAAGTTCTACTAAGATTTGGCAAAGTGCAGCAATTTAGTGGCAAAGTAAGGCAACGTAGTTTCAAATAATGGCAACGTAGTGTAAAAATATGGTGAAGTAGTGGCAAATTACGGCAAAGTAGTGGCAAGTACTTGTACAAAGTAGTGACAAAGTACGGCAAAATAGTGACAAAGTACGGCAAAGTGGTGGGAAAGAACGGCAAAGTACGGGAAAGTAGTGGCAAAGTATGGGAAATTAGTGGCAAGTACTTGTACAAAGTAGTGACAAAGTACGGCAAAATAGTGACAAAGTACGGCAAAGTGGTGGGAAAGAACGGCAAAGTACGGGAAAGTAGTGGCAAAGTATGGGAAATTAGTGGCAAAGTACGGCAAAGTAGTAGCAAAGTAC
Organism: Saccoglossus kowalevskii; assembly: GCF_978046115.1. Classification (NCBI taxonomy): domain Eukaryota; kingdom Metazoa; phylum Hemichordata; class Enteropneusta; family Harrimaniidae; genus Saccoglossus; species Saccoglossus kowalevskii. Next base: position 261,015 of record NC_140653.1, on the reverse strand, counting down.
GGCAAAGTAGTGGCGCAGTTCGGAAAAGTTGTGGCAAAGTATGGTAAAGTACTGGCAAAGTAAGGCAAAGTAGTCGCAATGAAAGGCAAAGTAGTGGCAAAGTACTGCAAAGTAGTTGCAAAGTAGGGCAACGTACTGCAAAGTATGGCAAAGTAGTGGCCATGTAAGGCAAAGTACTGCAAAGTAGTGGCAAAGTACAGCTAAGTAGTGGCAAAGTATGGCAATGTAGTGGTAAAGTACTGCAAAGTAGTGGCAAAGTACGGTAAAGTAGTGGCAAAGTACGGTGAAGTAGTGGTAAAGTAGTGGCAAAGTAAGGCAAAGTAGTGGCAAAGTACTGCAAAGTAGTGGCATAGAAAGGCAAAGTAGTGGCAAAGTACGGCAAAGTAGTGGCAAAGTACGGCAAAGTAGTGCCAAAGTAGTGGCAAAGTACTGCAAATAGTGGCAAAGTACGGAAAAGTAGTAGCCATGTAAGGCAAAGTAGTGGCAAAGTACTGCAAAGTAGTAGCAAAGTTCAGCAAAGTAGTGGCAAAGTATGGCAATGTATGGCAAAGTACCGCAAAGTAGTCGGAAAGTACGGCAAAGTAGTGGCAAATTATGGGAAAGTAGTGGCAAAGTACGGTAAAGTAGTGGCAAAGTACGGCAAAGTAGTGGCAAAGTACGGCAAAGTAGTGGCAAAGTACGGCAAAGTAGTAGCAAAGTACTGCAAAGTAGTGGCAAAGTACGGCAAATTAGAGACAAAGTATGGCAAAGTGGTGGGAAAGTACGGCAAAGTAGTGGCAAAGAACGGCAAAGTAGTGGTAAAGTATGGGAAAGTAGTCGCAAAGTACGGGAAAGTAGTGGCAAAGTTCGACAAAGTAGTAGCAAAGTACGGGAAAGTAGTGGCAAAGTACGGCAAAGTAGTAGCAAAGTACGGCAAAGTAGTGCCAAAGTACTGCAAAGTCGTGGCAAAGTACGGCAAAGTAGTGGCAAAGTAGTGGAAAAAGAGTGGCAAAGTACTGCAAAGTAGTGGCAAAGAACTGCAAAATAGTAGCAAAGTACGGTAAAGTAGTGGCAAAGTATGGTAAAGTACTGGCAAAGTAAGGCAAAGTAGTCGCAATGAAAGGCAAAGTAGTGGCAAAGTACTGCAAAGTAGTTACAAAGTAGGGCAAAGTACTGCAAAGTGGTGGCAAAGTGGTGGCAAAGTAGTGGCAAAGTAGTGGCAAAGTAGTGGCAAAGTAGTGGCTAAATACGGCAAAGTAGTGGCAAATTACAGTAAAGTAGTGGCAAAGTACGGCAAAGTAGTGACAAAGTATGGCAATGTATGGCAAAGTACCGCAAAGTAGTCGGAAAGTACGGCAAAGTAGTGGCAAATTATGGGAAAGTAGTGGCAAAGTACGGTAAAGTAGTGGCAAAGTAAGGCAAAGTAGTGGCAAAGTACGGCAAAGTAGTGGCAAAGTACGGCAAAGTAGTAGCAAAGTACTGCAAAGTAGTGGCAAAGTACGGCAAATTAGAGACAAAGTATGGCAAAGTGGTGGGAAAGTACGGCAAAGTAGTGGCAAAGAACGGCAAAGTAGTGGTAAAGTATGGGAAAGTAGTGGCAAAGTACGGGAAAGTAGTGGCAAAGTTCGACAAAGTAGTAGCAAAGTACGGGAAAGTAGTGGCACAGTATGGCAAAGTAGTGGCAAAGTACGGCAAAGTAGTGGCAAAGTACGGCAAAGTAGTGCCAAAGTACTGCAAAGTCGTGGCAAAGTACGGCAAAGTAGTGGCAAAGTAGTGGAAAAAGAGTGGCAAAGTACTGCAAAGTAGTGGCAAAGAACTGCAAAATAGTGGCAAAGTAGGGTAAAGTAGTGGCAAAGTATGGTAAAGTACTGGCAAAGTAAGGCAAAGTAGTCGCAATGAAAGGCAAAGTAGTGGCAAAGTACTGCAAAGTAGTTACAAAGTAGGGCAAAGTACTGCAAAGTGGTGGCAAAGTGGTGGCAAAGTAGTGGCAAAGTAGTGGCAAAGTAGTGGCAAAGTAGTGGCTAAATACGGCAAAGTAGTGGCAAATTACAGTAAAGTAGTGGCAAAGTACGGCAAAGTAGTGACAAAGTACGGGAAAGTAGAGGCAACGTACGGCATAGTAAAGGCAAAGTTCTGCAAAGTAGTGGTAAATTACTGCAAAGTAATGGCAAAGTATGGGAAAGTAGTGGCAAAGTACGGCAAAGTAGTGGCATAGTAAAGCAAAGTAGTGGCAAAGTACGGCAAAGCAGTGGCAAATTACTGCAAGGTCTTGGCAAAGTACTGCAAAGTAGTGGCAAAATACGGCAAAGTAGTGGCAAAGTCCAGCAAAGTAGTGCAAAATAGTGGCAAAGTACTGAAAAGTAGTGGCTAATTACGGCAAAGTATTGGCAAAGTAGTGGCAATGTAGTGGCAAAGTGCTGTAAAGTAGTGCCAAAGTAGTGGCAAAGTAAGGCAAAGTAGTGGCGAAGTACGGCAAAGTAGTAGCAAAGTACGGCAAAGTGGTGGGAAAGTACGGCAAAGTAGTGGCAAAATACGGCAAAGTAGTGGCAAAGTACTGCAAAGTAGTTACAAAGTAGGGCAAAGTACTGCAAAGTGGTGGCAAAGTGGTGGCAAAGTAGTGGCAAAGTAGTGGCAAAGTAGTGGCTAAATACGGCAAAGTAGTGGCAAATTACGGCAAAGTAGTGGCAAAGTACGGCAAAGTAGTGACAAAGTACGGGAAAGTAGAGGCAACGTACGGCATAGTAAAGGCAAAGTACTGCAAAGTAGTGGTAAATTACTGCAAAGCAATGGCAAAGTACGGCAAAGTAGTGGCAAAGTAAAGCAAAGTAGTGGCAAAGTAAGGCAAAGCAGTGGCAAATTACTGCAAGGTAGTGGCAAAGGACTGCAAAGTAATGGCAAAATACGGCAAAGTAGTGGCAAAGTCCAGCAATGTAGTGCAAAATAGTGGCAAAGTACTGAAAAGTAGTGGCAAAGTATTGGCAAAGTAGTGGCAAAGTAGTGGCGAAGTACGGCAAAGTAGTAGCAAAGTACGGCAAAGTGGTGGGAAAGTACGGCAAAGTAGTGGCAAAATACGGCAAAGTAGTGGCAAAGTGTGGGAAAGTGGTGGCAAAGTACGGGAAAGTAGTGGCAAAGTAAGACAAAGTAGTAGCAAAGTACGGGAAAGTAGTGGCAAAGTAGTGGCAAAGTACGGCAAAGTAGTGGCAAAGTACGGCAAAGTAGTGGCAAAGTAGAGGCAAAGTATGGCAAAGTAGTGGAAAAGGAGTGGCAAAATACTGCAAAGTAGTGGCAAAGTTCTCCTAAGAAGTGGCAAAGTACAGCAATGTAGTGGCAAAGTACGGCAACGTAGTGGCAAATAACGGCAACGTAGTGTCAAAATATTGCAAAGTAGTGGCAAATTACGGCAAAGTAGTGGCAAAGTTCTCCTAAGAAGTGGCAAAGTACAGCAATGTAGTGGCAAAGTACGGCAACGTAGTGGCAAAGTACGGCAAAGTAGTGGCAAAGTACGGGAAAGTAGTGGCAAAGTTCGACAAAGTAGTAGCACAGTACGGGAAAGTAGTGGCACAGTACGGCAAAGTAGTGGCAAAGTACGGCAAAGTAGTGGCAACGTACGGCAAAGTAGTGCCAAAGTACTGCAAAGTCGTGGCAAAGTGCGGCAAAGTAGTGGCAAAGTAGTGCAAAAAGAGTGGCAAAGTACTGCAAAGTAGTGGCAAAGAACTGCAAAATAGTGGCAAAGTACGGTAAAGTAGTGGCAAAGTATCGTAAAGTACTGGCAAAGTAAGGCAAAGTAGTCGCAATGAAAGGCAAAGTAGTGGCAAAGTACGGCAAAGCAGTGGCAAATTACTGCAAGGTAGTGGCAAAGTACTGCAAAGTGGTGGCAAAGTAGTGGCAAAATACGTCAAAGTAGTGGCAAAGTCCAGCAAAGTAGTGCAAAATAGTGGCAAAGTACTGAAAAGTAGTGGCTAATTACGGTAAAATATTGGCAAAGTAGTGGCAAAGTAGTGGCAAAGTGCTGTAAAGTAGTGCGAAAGTAGAGGCAAAGTAAGGCAAAGTAGTGGCAAAGTACGGCAAAGTAGTAGCAAAGTACGGCAAAGTGGTGGGAAAGTACGGCAAAGTAGTGGCAAAATACGGCAAAGTAGTGGCAAAGTGTGGGAAAGTGGAGGCAAAGTACGGGAAAGTAGTGGCAAAGTAAGACAAAGTGATAGCAAAGTACTTGAAAGTAGTGGCAAAGTAGTGGCAAAGTACGGCTAAGTAGTGGCAAAGTACGGCAAAGTAGTGGCAAAGTAGAGGCAAAGTACGGCAAAGTAGTGGAAAAGGAGTGGCAAAATACTGCAAAGTAGTGGCAAAGTTCTCCTAAGAAGTGGCAAAGTACAGCAATGTAGTGGCAAAGTACGGCAACGCAGTGGCAAATAACGGCAACGTAGTGTCAAAATATTGCAAAGTAGTGGCAAATTACATCAAAGTAGTGGTAAAGTATGGCAAGTAGTGGCAAAGTATGGGAAATTAGTGGCAAAGTACGGTAAAGTAGTAGCAAAGTACGGGAAAGTACTGGCACAGTACGGCAAAGTAGTGGCAAAGTACGGCAAAGTGGTGGCAAAGTACGGCAAAGTAGTGCCAAAGTACTACAAAGTCGTGGCAAAGTACGGCAAAGTAGTGGCAAAGTAGTGGAATAAGAGTGACAAAGTACTGCAAAGTAGTGGCAAAGTACTGCAAAATAGTGGGAAAGTACGGTAAAGTAGTGGCAAAGTATGGTAAAGTACTGGCAAAGTAAGGCAAAGTAGTCGCAATGAAAGGCAAAGTAGTGGCAAAGTACTGCAAAGTAGTTGCAAAGTAGGGCAAAGTACTGCAAAGTGGTGGCAAAGTGGTGGCAAAGTAGTGGCAAAGTAGTGGCAAAGTAGTGGCAAAGTAGTGGCAAATAGTGGCAAAGTATGGAAAAGTTCGGTAAAGTAGTGGCAAAGTATGGCAAAGTAGTGGCCATGTAAGGCAAAGTACTGCAAAGTAGTGGCAAAGTACGGCAAAGTAGTGGCAAAGTATGGCAATGTAGTGGCAAAGTACTGCAAAGTAATGGCAAAGTCCGGTAAAGTAGTGGCAAAGTACGGTGAAGTAGTGGCAAAGTAGTGGCAAAGTAAGGCAAAGTAGTGGCAAAGTACTGCAAAGTACTGGCTAAGTAGTGGCATAGAAAGGCAAAGTAGTGGCAAAGTACGGCAAAGTAGTGGCAAAGTACGGCAAAGTAGTGGCAAAGTAGTGGCAAAGTACTGCAAATAGTGGCAAAGTACGGAAAAGTAGTGGCAAAGTTCGACAAAGTAGTGGCAAATTACGGCAAAGTAGTGGCCATGTAAGGCAAAGTAGTGGCAAAGTACTGCAAAGTAGGGGCAAAGTAGTGGCAAAGTAGTGGCAAAGTATGGCAATGTATGGCAAAGTACGGCAAAGTAGTCGGAAAGTACGGCAAAGTAGTGACAAAGTATGGCAAAGTAGTGGCAAATTATGGGAAAGTAGTAGCAAAGTACTGCAAAGTCGTGGCAAAGTACGGCAAAGTAGTGGCAAAGTAGTGGAAAAAGAGTGGCAAAGTACTGCAAAGTAGTGGCAAAGTATGGTAAAGTACTGGCAAAGTAAGGCAAAGTAGTCGCAATGAAAGGCAAAGTAGTGGCAAAGTACTGCAAAGTAGTTGCAAAGTAGGGCAAAGTACTGCAAAGTGGTGGCAAAGTGGTGGCAAAGTAGTGGCAAAGTAGTGGCAAAGTAGTGGCAAAGTAGTGGCAAATAGTGGCAAAGTATGGACAAGTTCGGTAAAGTAGTGGCAAAGTATGGCAAAGTAGTGGCCATGTAAGGCAAAGTACTGCAAAGTAGTGGCAAAGTACAGCAAAGTAGTTGCAAAGTATGGCAATGTAGTGGCAAAGTACTGCAAAGTAGTGGCAAAGTATGGTGAAGTAGTGGCAAAGTAGTGGCAAAGTAAGGCAAAGTAGTGGCAAAGTACTGCAAAGTAGTGGCAAAGTAGTGGCATAGAAAGGCAAAGTAGTGGCAAAGTACGGCATAGTAGTGCCAAAGTAGTGGCAAAGTACTGCAAATAGTGGCAAAGTACGGCAAAGTAGTGGCCATGTTAGGCAAAGTAGTGGCAAAGTACTGCAAAGTAGTGGCAAAGTACTGCAAATAGTGGCAAAGTATGGCAATGTATGGCAAAGTATGGCAAAGTAGACGGAAAGTACGGCAAAGTAGTGACAAAGTATGGCAAAGTAGTGGCAAATTATGGGAAAGTAGTGGCAAAGTACGGTAAAGTAGTGGCAAAGTCCGGCAAAGTAGTGGCAAAGTACGGCAAAGTAGTGGCAAAGTACGGCAAAGTAGTAGCAAAGTACTGCAAAGTAGTGCCAAAGTAGTGGCAAAGTACTGCAAATAGTGGCAAAGTACGGAAAGTTAGTGGCAAAGTTCGACAAAGTAGTGGCAAAGTATGGCAAAGTAGTGGCCATGTAAGGCAAAGTAGTGGCAAAGTACTGCAAAGTAGTGGCAAAGAACAGCAAAGTAGTGGCAATGTATGGCAATGTATGGCAAAGTACGGCAAAGTAGTCGGAAAGTACGGCAAAGTAGTGACAAAGTAGTGGCAAATTATGGGAAAGTAGTGGCAAAGTACGGTAAAGTAGTGGCAAAGTATGGCAAAGTAGTGGCAAATTATGGGAAAGTAGTGGCAAAGTATGGTAAATTAGTGGCAAAGTACGGCAAAGTACTGCAAAGTATTGGCAAAGTACAGCAAAGTAGTGGCAAAGTATGGCAATGTAGTGGCAAAGTACTGCAAAGTAGTGGCAAAGTACGGTAAAGTAGTGGCAAAGTACGTTGAAGTAGTGGCAAAGTAGTGGCAAAGTAGTGGCAAAGAAAGGCAAAGTAGTGGCAAAGTAGTGGCAAAGTATGGCAATGTAGTGCCAAGAAGTGGCAAAGTACTGCAAATAGTGGCAAAGTACGGAAAAGTAGTGGCAAAGTTCGACAAAGTAGTGGCAATGTACGGCAAAGTAGTGGCCATGTAAGGCAAAGTAGTGGCAAAGTACTGCAAAGTAGTGGCAAAGAACTGCAAAATAGTAGCAAAGTACGGTAAAGTAGTGGCAAAGTATGGTAAAGTACTGGCAAAGTAAGGCAAAGTAGTCGCAATGAAAGGCAAAGTAGTGGCAAAGTACTGCAAAGTAGTTACAAAGTAGGGCAAAGTACTGCAAAGTGGTGGCAAAGTGGTGGCAAAGTAGTGGCAAAGTAGTGGCAAAGTAGTGGCAAAGTAGTGGCTAAATACGGCAAAGTAGTGGCAAATTACAGTAAAGTAGTGGCAAAGTACGGCAAAGTAGTGACAAAGTATGGCAATGTATGGCAAAGTACCGCAAAGTAGTCGGAAAGTACGGCAAAGTAGTGGCAAATTATGGGAAAGTAGTGGCAAAGTACGGTAAAGTAGTGGCAAAGTAAGGCAAAGTAGTGGCAAAGTACGGCAAAGTAGTGGCAAAGTACGGCAAAGTAGTAGCAAAGTACTGCAAAGTAGTGGCAAAGTACGGCAAATTAGAGACAAAGTATGGCAAAGTGGTGGGAAAGTACGGCAAAGTAGTGGCAAAGAACGGCAAAGTAGTGGTAAAGTATGGGAAAGTAGTGGCAAAGTACGGGAAAGTAGTGGCAAAGTTCGACAAAGTAGTAGCAAAGTACGGGAAAGTAGTGGCACAGTATGGCAAAGTAGTGGCAAAGTACGGCAAAGTAGTGGCAAAGTACGGCAAAGTAGTGCCAAAGTACTGCAAAGTCGTGGCAAAGTACGGCAAAGTAGTGGCAAAGTAGTGGAAAAAGAGTGGCAAAGTACTGCAAAGTAGTGGCAAAGAACTGCAAAATAGTGGCAAAGTAGGGTAAAGTAGTGGCAAAGTATGGTAAAGTACTGGCAAAGTAAGGCAAAGTAGTCGCAATGAAAGGCAAAGTAGTGGCAAAGTACTGCAAAGTAGTTACAAAGTAGGGCAAAGTACTGCAAAGTGGTGGCAAAGTGGTGGCAAAGTAGTGGCAAAGTAGTGGCAAAGTAGTGGCAAAGTAGTGGCTAAATACGGCAAAGTAGTGGCAAATTACAGTAAAGTAGTGGCAAAGTACGGCAAAGTAGTGACAAAGTACGGGAAAGTAGAGGCAACGTACGGCATAGTAAAGGCAAAGTTCTGCAAAGTAGTGGTAAATTACTGCAAAGTAATGGCAAAGTATGGGAAAGTAGTGGCAAAGTACGGCAAAGTAGTGGCATAGTAAAGCAAAGTAGTGGCAAAGTACGGCAAAGCAGTGGCAAATTACTGCAAGGTCTTGGCAAAGTACTGCAAAGTAGTGGCAAAATACGGCAAAGTAGTGGCAAAGTCCAGCAAAGTAGTGCAAAATAGTGGCAAAGTACTGAAAAGTAGTGGCTAATTACGGCAAAGTATTGGCAAAGTAGTGGCAATGTAGTGGCAAAGTGCTGTAAAGTAGTGCCAAAGTAGTGGCAAAGTAAGGCAAAGTAGTGGCGAAGTACGGCAAAGTAGTAGCAAAGTACGGCAAAGTGGTGGGAAAGTACGGCAAAGTAGTGGCAAAATACGGCAAAGTAGTGGCAAAGTACTGCAAAGTAGTTACAAAGTAGGGCAAAGTACTGCAAAGTGGTGGCAAAGTGGTGGCAAAGTAGTGGCAAAGTAGTGGCAAAGTAGTGGCTAAATACGGCAAAGTAGTGGCAAATTACGGCAAAGTAGTGGCAAAGTACGGCAAAGTAGTGACAAAGTACGGGAAAGTAGAGGCAACGTACGGCATAGTAAAGGCAAAGTACTGCAAAGTAGTGGTAAATTACTGCAAAGCAATGGCAAAGTACGGCAAAGTAGTGGCAAAGTAAAGCAAAGTAGTGGCAAAGTAAGGCAAAGCAGTGGCAAATTACTGCAAGGTAGTGGCAAAGGACTGCAAAGTAATGGCAAAATACGGCAAAGTAGTGGCAAAGTCCAGCAATGTAGTGCAAAATAGTGGCAAAGTACTGAAAAGTAGTGGCTAATTCGGCAAAGTATTGGCAAAGTAGTGGCAAAGTAGTGGCGAAGTACGGCAAAGTAGTAGCAAAGTACGGCAAAGTGGTGGGAAAGTACGGCAAAGTAGTGGCAAAATACGGCAAAGTAGTGGCAAAGTGTGGGAAAGTGGTGGCAAAGTACGGGAAAGTAGTGGCAAAGTAAGACAAAGTAGTAGCAAAGTACGGGAAAGTAGTGGCAAAGTAGTGGCAAAGTACGGCAAAGTAGTGGCAAAGTACGGCAAAGTAGTGGCAAAGTAGAGGCAAAGTATGGCAAAGTAGTGGAAAAGGAGTGGCAAAATACTGCAAAGTAGTGGCAAAGTTCTCCTAAGAAGTGGCAAAGTACAGCAATGTAGTGGCAAAGTACGGCAACGTAGTGGCAAATAACGGCAACGTAGTGTCAAAATATTGCAAAGTAGTGGCAAATTACGGCAAAGTAGTGGCAAAGTTCTCCTAAGAAGTGGCAAAGTACAGCAATGTAGTGGCAAAGTACGGCAACGTAGTGGCAAAGTACGGCAAAGTAGTGGCAAAGTACGGGAAAGTAGTGGCAAAGTTCGACAAAGTAGTAGCACAGTACGGGAAAGTAGTGGCACAGTACGGCAAAGTAGTGGCAAAGTACGGCAAAGTAGTGGCAACGTACGGCAAAGTAGTGCCAAAGTACTGCAAAGTCGTGGCAAAGTGCGGCAAAGTAGTGGCAAAGTAGTGCAAAAAGAGTGGCAAAGTACTGCAAAGTAGTGGCAAAGAACTGCAAAATAGTGGCAAAGTACGGTAAAGTAGTGGCAAAGTATCGTAAAGTACTGGCAAAGTAAGGCAAAGTAGTCGCAATGAAAGGCAAAGTAGTGGCAAAGTACGGCAAAGCAGTGGCAAATTACTGCAAGGTAGTGGCAAAGTACTGCAAAGTGGTGGCAAAGTAGTGGCAAAATACGTCAAAGTAGTGGCAAAGTCCAGCAAAGTAGTGCAAAATAGTGGCAAAGTACTGAAAAGTAGTGGCTAATTACGGTAAAATATTGGCAAAGTAGTGGCAAAGTAGTGGCAAAGTGCTGTAAAGTAGTGCGAAAGTAGAGGCAAAGTAAGGCAAAGTAGTGGCAAAGTACGGCAAAGTAGTAGCAAAGTACGGCAAAGTGGTGGGAAAGTACGGCAAAGTAGTGGCAAAATACGGCAAAGTAGTGGCAAAGTGTGGGAAAGTGGAGGCAAAGTACGGGAAAGTAGTGGCAAAGTAAGACAAAGTGATAGCAAAGTACTTGAAAGTAGTGGCAAAGTAGTGGCAAAGTACGGCTAAGTAGTGGCAAAGTACGGCAAAGTAGTGGCAAAGTAGAGGCAAAGTACGGCAAAGTAGTGGAAAAGGAGTGGCAAAATACTGCAAAGTAGTGGCAAAGTTCTCCTAAGAAGTGGCAAAGTACAGCAATGTAGTGGCAAAGTACGGCAACGCAGTGGCAAATAACGGCAACGTAGTGTCAAAATATTGCAAAGTAGTGGCAAATTACATCAAAGTAGTGGTAAAGTATGGCAAGTAGAGGCAAAGTATGGGAAATTAGTGGCAAAGTACGGTAAAGTAGTAGCAAAGTACGGGAAAGTACTGGCACAGTACGGCAAAGTAGTGGCAAAGTACGGCAAAGTGGTGGCAAAGTACGGCAAAGTAGTGCCAAAGTACTACAAAGTCGTGGCAAAGTACGGCAAAGTAGTGGCAAAGTAGTGGAATAAGAGTGACAAAGTACTGCAAAGTAGTGGCAAAGTACTGCAAAATAGTGGGAAAGTACGGTAAAGTAGTGGCAAAGTATGGTAAAGTACTGGCAAAGTAAGGCAAAGTAGTCGCAATGAAAGGCAAAGTAGTGGCAAAGTACTGCAAAGTAGTTGCAAAGTAGGGCAAAGTACTGCAAAGTGGTGGCAAAGTGGTGGTAAAGTAGTGGCAAAGTAGTGGCAAAGTAGTGGCAAAGTAGTGGCAAATAGTGGCAAAGTATGGAAAAGTTCGGTAAAGTAGTGGCAAAGTATGGCAAAGTAGTGGCCATGTAAGGCAAAGTACTGCAAAGTAGTGGCAAAGTACGGCAAAGTAGTGGCAAAGTATGGCAATGTAGTGGCAAAGTACTGCAAAGTAATGGCAAAGTCCGGTAAAGTAGTGGCAAAGTACGGTGAAGTAGTGGCAAAGTAGTGGCAAAGTAAGGCAAAGTAGTGGCAAAGTACTGCAAAGTACTGGCTAAGTAGTGGCATAGAAAGGCAAAGTAGTGGCAAAGTACGGCAAAGTAGTGGCAAAGTACGGCAAAGTAGTGGCAAAGTAGTGGCAAAGTACTGCAAATAGTGGCAAAGTACGGAAAAGTAGTGGCAAAGTTCGACAAAGTAGTGGCAAATTACGGCAAAGTAGTGGCCATGTAAGGCAAAGTAGTGGCAAAGTACTGCAAAGTAGGGGCAAAGTAGTGGCAAAGTAGTGGCAAAGTATGGCAATGTATGGCAAAGTACGGCAAAGTAGTCGGAAAGTACGGCAAAGTAGTGACAAAGTATGGCAAAGTAGTGGCAAATTATGGGAAAGTAGTAGCAAAGTACGGCAAAGTAGTGGCAAAGTACGGCAAAGTAGTGGCAAAGTAGAGGCAAAGTACGGCAAAGTAGTGGAAAACGAGTATGAAAATACTGTAAAGTAGTGGCAAAGTTCTCCTAAGAAGTGGCAAAGTACAGCAATGTAGTGGCAAAGTACGGCAACGTAGTGGCATATAACGGCAACGTAGTGTCAAAATATTGCAAAGTTGTGGCAAATTACGGCAAAGTAGTGGTAAAGTACGGCAAGTAGTGACAAAGTACGGGAAAGTAGAGTCAACGTACGGCCTAGTAAAGGCAAAGTACAGCAAAGTAGTGGCAAAGTAAGGCAAAGTAGTGACAAAGTACGGCAAAGTAGTGGCAAAGTAGTGGCAAAGTAGAGGCAAAGTAGTGGAAAAGGAGTGGCAAAATACTGCAAAGAAATGACAAAGTTCTACTAAGATTTGGTAAAGTGCAGCAATCTAGTGGCAAAGTAAGGCAACGTAGTGTCAAAGTAGTGGCAAAGTACTACAAAGTAGTGGCAAAGTACGGCAACGTAGTTTCAAATAATGGCAACGTAGTGTAAAAATATGGTAAAGTAGTGGCAAATTACGGCAAAGTAGTGGCAAGTACTTGTACAAAGTAGTGACAAAGTACGGCAAAATTGTGACAAAGTATGGCAAAGTGGTGGGAAAGAACGGCAAAATACGGTAAAGTAGTGGCAAAGTATGGGAAATTAGTGGCAAAGTACGGCAAAGTAGTAGCAAAGTACGGGAAAGTAGTGGCACAGTATGGCAAAGTAGTGGCAAAGTACGGCAAAGTAGTGGCAAAGTACGGCAAAGTAGTGCCAAAGTACTGCAAAGTCGTGGCAAAGTACGGCAAAGTAGTGGCAAAGTAGTGGAAAAAGAGTGGCAAAGTACTGCAAAGTAGTGGCAAAGTATGGTAAAGTACTGGCAAAGTAAGGCAAAGTAGTCGCAATGAAAGGCAAAGTAGTGGCAAAGTACTGCAAAGTAGTTGCAAAGTAGGGCAAAGTACTGCAAAGTGGTGGCAAAGTGGTGGCAAAGTAGTGGCAAAGTAGTGGCAAAGTAGTGGCAAAGTAGTGGCAAATAGTGGCAAAGTATGGACAAGTTCGGTAAAGTAGTGGCAAAGTATGGCAAAGTAGTGGCCATGTAAGGCAAAGTACTGCAAAGTAGTGGCAAAGTACAGCAAAGTAGTTGCAAAGTATGGCAATGTAGTGGCAAAGTACTGCAAAGTAGTGGCAAAGTACGGTAAAGTAGTGGCAAAGTATGGTGAAGTAGTGGCAAAGTAGTGGCAAAGTAAGGCAAAGTAGTGGCAAAGTACTGCAAAGTAGTGGCAAAGTAGTGGCATAGAAAGGCAAAGTAGTGGCAAAGTACGGCATAGTAGTGCCAAAGTAGTGGCAAAGTACTGCAAATAGTGGCAAAGTACGGCAAAGTAGTGGCCATGTTAGGCAAAGTAGTGGCAAAGTACTGCAAAGTAGTGGCAAAGTACTGCAAAGTAGTGGCAAAGTATGGCAATGTATGGCAAAGTACGGCAAAGTAGACGGAAAGTACGGCAAAGTAGTGACAAAGTATGGCAAAGTAGTGGCAAATTATGGGAAAGTAGTGGCAAAGTACGGTAAAGTAGTGGCAAAGTCCGGCAAAGTAGTGGCAAAGTACGGCAAAGTAGTGGCAAAGTACGGCAAAGTAGTAGCAAAGTACTGCAAAGTAGTGCCAAAGTAGTGGCAAAGTACTGCAAATAGTGGCAAAGTACGGAAAGTTAGTGGCAAAGTTCGACAAAGTAGTGGCAAAGTATGGCAAAGTAGTGGCCATGTAAGGCAAAGTAGTGGCAAAGTACTGCAAAGTAGTGGCAAAGAACAGCAAAGTAGTGGCAATGTATGGCAATGTATGGCAAAGTACGGCAAAGTAGTCGGAAAGTACGGCAAAGTAGTGACAAAGTAGTGGCAAATTATGGGAAAGTAGTGGCAAAGTACGGTAAAGTAGTGGCAAAGTATGGCAAAGTAGTGGCAAATTATGGGAAAGTAGTGGCAAAGTATGGTAAATTAGTGGCAAAGTACGGCAAAGTACTGCAAAGTATTGGCAAAGTACAGCAAAGTAGTGGCAAAGTATGGCAATGTAGTGGCAAAGTACTGCAAAGTAGTGGCAAAGTACGGTAAAGTAGTGGCAAAGTACGTTGAAGTAGTGGCAAAGTAGTGGCAAAGTAGTGGCAAAGAAAGGCAAAGTAGTGGCAAAGTAGTGGCAAAGTATGGCAATGTAGTGCCAAGAAGTGGCAAAGTACTGCAAATAGTGGCAAAGTACGGAAAAGTAGTGGCAAAGTTCGACAAAGTAGTGGCAATGTACGGCAAAGTAGTGGCCATGTAAGGCAAAGTAGTGGCAAAGTACTGCAAAGTAGTGGCAAAGTACAGCAAAGTAGTGGCAATGTATGGCAATGTATGGCAAAGTACAGCAAAGTAGTCGGAAAGTACGGCAAAGTAGTGACAAAGTAGTGGCAAATTATGGGAAAGTAGTGGCAAAGTACGGTAAAGTAGTGGCAAAATATGGCAAAGTAGTGGCAAAGTACGGCAAAGTAGTGGCAAAGTACGGCAAAGTAGTAGCAAATTACTGCAAAGTAGTGGCAAAGTACAGTAAATTAGAGACACAGTATGGCAAAGTGGTGGGAAAGTACTGCAAATTAGTGGCAAAGTACGGCAAAGTAGTGGTAAAGTATGGGAAAGTAGTGGCAAAGTTCGACAAAGTAGTAGCAAAGTACGGTAAAGTAGTGGCACAGTACGGCAAAGTAGTGGCAAAGTACGGCAAAGTAGTGGCAAAGTATGGCAAAGTCGTGCCAAAGTACTGCAAAGTCGTGGCAAAGTACAGCTAAGTAGTGGGAAAGTATGGCAATGTAGTGGCAAAGTACTGCAAAGTAGTGGCAAAGTACGGTAAAGTAGTGGCAAAATATGGTAAAGTAGTGGCAAAGTATGGTAAAGTACTGGCAAAGTAAGGCAAAGTAGTCGCAATGAAAGGCAAAGTAGTGGCAAAGTACTGCAAAGTAGTTGCAAAGTAGGGCAAAGTACTGCAAAGTGGTGGCAAAGTGGTGGCAAAGTAGTGGCAAAGTAGTGGCAAAGTAGTAGCAAAGTAGTTGCAAATAGTGGCAAAGTATGGAAAAGTTCGGTAAAGTAGTGGCAAAGTATGGCAAAGTAGTGGCCATGTAAGGCAAAGTACTGCAAAGTAGTGGCAAAGTACAGCTAAGTAGTGGCAAAGTATGGCAATGTAGTGGCAAAGTACTGCAAAGTAGTGGCAAAGTAGTGGCAAAGTACGGTAAAGTAGTGGCAAAGTACGGTGAAGTAGTGGCAAAGTAGTGGCAAAGTAAGGCAAAGTAGTGGCAAAGTACTGCAAAGTAGTGGCATAGAAAGGCAAAGTTGTGGCAAAGTACGGCAAAGTAGTGGCAAAGTACGGCAAAGTAGTGCCAAAGTAGTGGCAAAGTACTGTAAATAGTGGCAAAGTACGGAAAAGTAGTGGCCATGTAAGGTAAAGTAGTGGCAAAGTACAGCAAAGTAGTGGCAAAGTACTGCAAAGTAGTGGCAAAGTACGGCAAATTAGAGACAAAGTATGGCAAAGTGGTGGGAAAGTACGGCAAAGTAGTGGCAAAGTACGGCAAAGTAGTGGCAATGTATGGTAAAGTACTGGCAAAGTAAGGCAAAGTAGTCGCAATGAAAGGCAAAGTAGTGGCAAAGTACTGCAAAGTAGTTGCAAAGTAGGGCAAAGTACTGCAAAGTGGTGGCAAAGTGGTGGCAAAGTAGTGGCAAAGTAGTGGCAAAGTAGTGGCAAAGTAGTGGCAAATAGTGGCAAAGTATGGAAAAGTTCGGTAAAGTAGTGGCAAAGTATGGCAAAGTAGTGGCCATGTAAGGCAAAGTACTGCAAAGTAGTGGCAAAGTACAGCTAAGTAGTGGCAAAGTATGGCAATGTAGTGGCAAAGTACTGCAAAGTAGTGGCAAAGTAGTGCAAAGTACGGTAAAGTAGTGGCAAAGTACGGTGAAGTAGTGGCAAAGTAGTGGCAAAGTAAGGCAAAGTAGTGGCAAAGTACTGCAAAGTAGTGGCATAGAAAGGCAAAGTTGTGGCAAAGTACGGCAAAGTAGTGGCAAAGTACGGCAAAGTAGTGCCAAAGTAGTGGCAAAGTACTGTAAATAGTGGCAAAGTACGGAAAAGTAGTGGCCATGTAAGGTAAAGTAGTGGCAAAGTACAGCAAAGTAGTGGCAAAGTATGGCAATGTATGGCAAAGTACGGCAAAGTAGTCGGAAAGTACGGCAAAGTAGTGGCAAATTATGGGAAAGTAGTGGCAAAGTACGGTAAAGTAGTGGCAAAGTACGGTAAAGTAGTGGCAAAGTACGGCAAAGTAGTGGCAAAGTACGGCAAAGTAGTAGCAAAGTACTGCAAAGTAGTGGCAAAGTACGGCAAATTAGAGACAAAGTATGGCAAAGTGGTGGGAAAATACGGCAAAGTAGTGGCAAAGTACGGCAAAGTAGTGGTAAAGTATGGGAAAGTAGTGGCAAAGTACGGAAAGTAGTGGCAAAGTTCGACAAAGTAGTAGCAAAGTACGGGAAAGTAGTGGCACAGTACGGCAAAGTAGTGGCAAAGTACGGCAAAGTAGTGGCAAAGTACGGCAAAGTAGTGCCAAAGTACTGCAAAGTCGTGGCAGAGTACGGCAAAGTAGTGGCAAAGTAGTGTAAAAAGAGTGGCAAAGTACTGAAAAGTAGTGGCAAAGAACTGCAAAATAGTGGCAAAGTACGGTAAATTAGTGTCAAAGTATGGTAAAGTACTGGCAAAGTAAGGCAAAGTAGTTGCAATGAAAGGCAAAGTAGTGGCAAAGTACTGCAAAGTAGTTACAAAGTAGGGCAAAGTACTGCAAAGTAGTGACAAAGTACGGGAAAGTAGAGGCAACGTACGGCATAGTAAAGGCAAAGTACTGCAAAGTAGTGGTAAATTACTGCAAAGTAATGGCAAAGTATGGGAAAGTAGTGGCAAAGTACGGCAAAGTAGTGGCAAAGTAAAGCAAAGTAGTGGCAAAATACGGCAAAGCAGTGGCAAATTACTGCAAGGTAGTGGCAAAGTACTGCAAAGTAGTGGCAAAATACGGCAATGTAGTGGCAAAGTCCAGCAAAGTAGTGCAAAATAGTGGCAAAGTACTGAAAAGTAGTGGCTAATTACGGCAAAGTATTGGCAAAGTGGTGGGAAAGTACGGCAAAGTAGTGGCAAAATACGGCAAAGTAGTGGCAAAGTGTGGGAAAGTGGTGGGAAAGTACTGCAAAGTCGTGGCAAAGTATGGCAAAGTAGTGGCAAAGTAGCGGAAAAAGAGTGGCAAAGTACTGCAAAGTAGTGGCAAAGTACTGCAAAATAGTGGCAAATTACGGTAAAGTAGTGGCAAAGTATGGTAAAGTACTGGCAAAGTAAGGCAAAGTAGTCGCAATGAAAGGCAAAGTAGTGGCAAAGTACTGCAAAGTAGTTGCAAAGTAGGGCAAAGTACTGCAAAGTGGTGGCAAAGTGGTGGCAAAGTAGTGTCAAAATAGTGGCAAAGTAGTGGCAAAGTAGTGGCAAATAGTGGCAAAGTATGGAAAAGTTCGGTAAAGTAGTGGCAAAGTATGGCAAAGTAGTGGCCATGTAAGGCAAAGTACTGCAAAGTAGTGGCAAAGTACAGCAAAGTAGTTGCAAAGTACGGCAAAGAAGTGGTAAAGTATGGGAAAGTAGTGGCAAAGTTCGACAAAGTAGTAGCAAAGTACGGTAAAGTAGTGGCACAGTACGGCAAAGTAGTGGCAAAGTACGGCAAAGTAGTGGCAAAGTATGGCAAAGTCGTGCCAAAGTACTGCAAAGTCGTGGCAAAGTACAGCTAAGTAGTGGGAAAGTATGGCAATGTAGTGGCAAAGTACTGCAAAGTAGTGGCAAAGTACGGTAAAGTAGTGGCAAAATATGGTAAAGTAGTGGCAAAGTATGGTAAAGTACTGGCAAAGTAAGGCAAAGTAGTCGCAATGAAAGGCAAAGTAGTGGCAAAGTACTGCAAAGTAGTTGCAAAGTAGGGCAAAGTACTGCAAAGTGGTGGCAAAGTGGTGGCAAAGTAGTGGCAAAGTAGTGGCAAAGTAGTAGCAAAGTAGTGGCAAATAGTGGCAAAGTATGGAAAAGTTCGGTAAAGTAGTGGCAAAGTATGGCAAAGTAGTGGCCATGTAAGGCAAAGTACTGCAAAGTAGTGGCAAAGTACAGCTAAGTAGTGGCAAAGTATGGCAATGTAGTGGCAAAGTACTGCAAAGTAGTGGCAAAGTAGTGGCAAAGTACGGTAAAGTAGTGGCAAAGTACGGTGAAGTAGTGGCAAAGTAGTGGCAAAGTAAGGCAAAGTAGTGGCAAAGTACTGCAAAGTAGTGGCATAGAAAGGCAAAGTTGTGGCAAAGTACGGCAAAGTAGTGGCAAAGTACGGCAAAGTAGTGCCAAAGTAGTGGCAAAGTACTGTAAATAGTGGCAAAGTACGGAAAAGTAGTGGCCATGTAAGGTAAAGTAGTGGCAAAGTACAGCAAAGTAGTGGCAAAGTACTGCAAAGTAGTGGCAAAGTACGGCAAATTAGAGACAAAGTATGGCAAAGTGGTGGGAAAGTACGGCAAAGTAGTGGCAAAGTACGGCAAAGTAGTGGCAATGTATGGTAAAGTACTGGCAAAGTAAGGCAAAGTAGTCGCAATGAAAGGCAAAGTAGTGGCAAAGTACTGCAAAGTAGTTGCAAAGTAGGGCAAAGTACTGCAAAGTGGTGGCAAAGTGGTGGCAAAGTAGTGGCAAAGTAGTGGCAAAGTAGTGGCAAAGTAGTGGCAAATAGTGGCAAAGTATGGAAAAGTTCGGTAAAGTAGTGGCAAAGTATGGCAAAGTAGTGGCCATGTAAGGCAAAGTACTGCAAAGTAGTGGCAAAGTACAGCTAAGTAGTGGCAAAGTATGGCAATGTAGTGGCAAAGTACTGCAAAGTAGTGGCAAAGTAGTGCAAAGTACGGTAAAGTAGTGGCAAAGTACGGTGAAGTAGTGGCAAAGTAGTGGCAAAGTAAGGCAAAGTAGTGGCAAAGTACTGCAAAGTAGTGGCATAGAAAGGCAAAGTTGTGGCAAAGTACGGCAAAGTAGTGGCAAAGTACGGCAAAGTAGTGCCAAAGTAGTGGCAAAGTACTGTAAATAGTGGCAAAGTACGGAAAAGTAGTGGCCATGTAAGGTAAAGTAGTGGCAAAGTACAGCAAAGTAGTGGCAAAGTATGGCAATGTATGGCAAAGTACGGCAAAGTAGTCGGAAAGTACGGCAAAGTAGTGGCAAATTATGGGAAAGTAGTGGCAAAGTACGGTAAAGTAGTGGCAAAGTACGGTAAAGTAGTGGCAAAGTACGGCAAAGTAGTGGCAAAGTACGGCAAAGTAGTAGCAAAGTACTGCAAAGTAGTGGCAAAGTACGGCAAATTAGAGACAAAGTATGGCAAAGTGGTGGGAAAATACGGCAAAGTAGTGGCCAAGTACGGCAAAGTAGTGGTAAAGTATGGGAAAGTAGTGGCAAAGTACGGAAAGTAGTGGCAAAGTTCGACTAAGTAGTAGCAAAGTACGGGAAAGTAGTGGCACAGTACGGCAAAGTAGTGGCAAAGTACGGCAAAGTAGTGGCAAAGTACGGCAAAGTATTGCCAAAGTACTGCAAAGTCGTGGCAGAGTACGGCAAAGTAGTGGCAAAGTAGTGGAAAAAGAGTGGCAAAGTACTGAAAAGTAGTGGCAAAGAACTGCAAAATAGTGGCAAAGTACGGTAAATTAGTGTCAAAGTATGGTAAAGTACTGGCAAAGTAAGGCAAAGTAGTTGCAATGAAAGGCAAAGTAGTGGCAAAGTACTGCAAAGTAGTTACAAAGTAGGGCAAAGTACTGCAAAGTAGTGACAAAGTACGGGAAAGTAGAGGCAACGTACGGCATAGTAAAGGCAAAGTACTGCAAAGTAGTGGTAAATTACTGCAAAGTAATGGCAAAGTATGGGAAAGTAGTGGCAAAGTACGGCAAAGTAGTGGCAAAGTAAAGCAAAGTAGTGGCAAAATACGGCAAAGCAGTGGCAAATTACTGCAAGGTAGTGGCAAAGTACTGCAAAGTAGTGGCAAAATACGGCAATGTAGTGGCAAAGTCCAGCAAAGTAGTGCAAAATAGTGGCAAAGTACTGAAAAGTAGTGGCTAATTACGGCAAAGTATTGGCAAAGTGGTGGGAAAGTACGGCAAAGTAGTGGCAAAATACGGCAAAGTAGTGGCAAAGTGTGGGAAAGTGGTGGGAAAGTACTGCAAAGTCGTGGCAAAGTATGGCAAAGTAGTGGCAAAGTAGCGGAAAAAGAGTGGCAAAGTACTGCAAAGTAGTGGCAAAGTACTGCAAAATAGTGGCAAATTACGGTAAAGTAGTGGCAAAGTATGGTAAAGTACTGGCAAAGTAAGGCAAAGTAGTCGCAATGAAAGGCAAAGTAGTGGCAAAGTACTGCAAAGTAGTTGCAAAGTAGGGCAAAGTACTGCAAAGTGGTGGCAAAGTGGTGGCAAAGTAGTGTCAAAATAGTGGCAAAGTAGTGGCAAAGTAGTGGCAAATAGTGGCAAAGTATGGAAAAGTTCGGTAAAGTAGTGGCAAAGTATGGCAAAGTAGTGGCCATGTAAGGCAAAGTACTGCAAAGTAGTGGCAAAGTACAGCAAAGTAGTTGCGAAGTATGGCAATGTAGTGGCAAAGTACTGCAAAGTAGTGGCAAAGTACGGTAAAGTAGTGACAAAGTACGGTGAAGTAGTGGCAAAGTAGTGGCAAAGTAATGCAAAGTAGTGGCAAAGTACTGCAAAGTAGAGGCAAAGTAGTGGCATAGAAAGGCAAAGTAGTGGCAAAGTACGGCAAAGTAGTGCCAAAGTAGTGGCAAAATACTGCATATAGTGGCAAAGTACGGAAAAGTAGTGGCAAAGTTCAACAAAGTAGTGGCCATGTTAGGCAAAGTAGTGACAAAGTATGGCAAAGTAGTGGCAAATTATGGGAAAGTAGTGGCAAAGTACGGTAAAGTAGTGGCAAAGTACGGCAAAGTAGTGGCAAAGTACGGCAAAGTAGTGGCAAAGTACGGCAAAGTAGTAGCAAAGTAGTGGCAAAGTACGGCAAAGTAGTGGCAAAGTACGGCAAAGTAGTAGCAAAGTACTGCAAAGTAGTGGCAAAGTACGGCAAATTAGAGACAAAGTACTGCAAAATAGTGGCAAAGTACGGTAAAGTAGTGGCAAAGTACTGCAAATTAGTGGCAAAGTACTGCAAAATAGTGGCAAAGTACTGCAAAATAGTGGCAAAGTACGGTAAAGTAGTGGCAAAGTATGGTAAAGTACTGGCAAAGTAAGGCAAAGTAGTCGCAATGTATGGCAAAGTACGCAAAGTAGTCGGAAAGTACGGCAAAGTAGTGACAAAGTATGGCAAAGTAGTGGCAAATTATGGGAAAGTAGTGGCAAAGTACAGTAAAGTAGTGGCAAAGTACTGCAAAGTAGTTGCAAAGTAGGGCAAATTCTGCAAAGTGGTGGCAAAATAGTGGCAAAGTAGTGGCAAAATAGTGGCAAAGTAGTGGCAAAGTAGTGGCAAATAGTGGCAAAGTATGGAAAAGTTCGGTAAAGTAGTGGCAAAGTATGGCAAAGTAGTGGCCATGTAAGGCAAAGTACTGCAAAGTAGTGGCAAAGTACAGCAAAGTAGTTGCAAAGTATGGCAATGTAGTGGCAAAGTACTGCAAAGTAGTGGCAAAGTACGGTAAAGTAGTGGCAAAGTACGGTGAAGTAGTGGCAAATTAGTGGCAAAGTAAGGCAAAGTAGTGGCAAAGTACTGCAAAGTAGTGGCAAAGTAGTGGCATAGAAAGGCAAAGTAGTGGCAAAGTACGGCAAAGTAGTGCCAAAGTAGTGGCAAAGTACTGCAAATAGTGGCAAAGTACGGAAAAGTAGTGGCAAAGTTCGACAAATTAGTGGCAAAGTACGGCAAAGTAGTGGCCATGTTAGGCAAAGTAGTGGCAAAGTACTGCAAAGTAGTGGCAAAGTACTGCAAAATAGTGGCAAAGTATGGCAATGTATGGCAAAGTACGGCAAAGTAGTCGGAAAGTACGGCAAAGTAGTGACAAAGTATGGCAAAGTAGTGGCAAATTCTGGGAAAGTAGTGGCAAAGTACGGTAAAGTAGTGGCAAAGTACGGCAAAGAAAGGCAAAGTACTGCAAAGTAGTGGCAAAGTACGGTAAAGTAGTGGCAAAGTACGTTGAAGTAGTGGCAAAGTAGTGGCAAAGAAAGGCAAAGTAGTGGCAAAGTAGTGGCAAAGTATGGCAATGTAGTGCCAAGTAGTGGCAAAGTACTGCAAATAGTGGCAAAGTACGGAAAAGTAGTGGCAAAGTTCGACAAAGTAGAGGCAATGTACGGCAAAGTAGTGGCCATGTAAGGCAAAGTAGTGGCAAAGTACTGCAAAGTAGTGGCAAAGTACAGCAAAGTAGTGGCAATGTATGGCAATGTATGGCAAAGTACGGCAAAGTAGTCGGAAAGTACAGCAAAGTAGTGACAAAGTACGGCAAAGTAGTGGCAAATTATGGGAAAGTAGTGGCAAAGTACGGTAAATTAGTGGCAAAGTATGGCAAAGTAGTGGCAAAGTAGTGGCAAAGTACAGCAAAGTAGTGGCAAAGTATGGCAATGTAGTGGCAAAGTACTGCAAAGTAGTGGCAAAGTACGGTAAAGTAGTGGCAAAGTACGTTGAAGTAGTGGCAAAGTAGTGGTAAAGTAGTGGCAAAGTACGGCAAACTACTGCAAAGTAGTGGCAAAGTACAGCAAAGTAGTGGCAAAGTATGGCAATGTAGTGGCAAAGTACTGCAAAGTAGTGGCAAAGTACGGTAAAGTAGTGGCAAAGTACGTTGAAGTAGTGGCAAAGTAGTGGCAAAGTAGTGGCAAAGAAAGGCAAAGTAGTGGCAAAGTATGGCAATGTAGTGCCAAGTAGTGGCAAAGTACTGCAAATAGTGGCAAAGTATGGAAAAGTAGTGGCAAAGTTCGACAAAGTAGTGGCAATGTACGGCAAAGTAGTGGCCATGTAAGGCAAAGTAGTGGCAAAGTACTGCAAAGTAGTGGCAAAGTACAGCAAAGTAGTGGCAATGTATGGCAATGTATGGCAAAGTACGGCAAAGTAGTCGGAAAGTACAGCAAAGTAGTGACAAAGTACGGCAAAGTAGTGGCAAATTATGGGAAAGTAGTGGCAAAGTACGGTAAAGTAGTGGCAAAGTATGGCAAAGTAGTGGCAAAGTACGGCAAAGTAGTGGCAAAGTACGGCAAAGTAGTAGCAAAGTACTGCAAAGTAGTGGCAAAGTACGGCAAATTAGAGACAAAGTATGGCAAAGTGGTGGGAAAGTACTGCAAAGTAGTGTCAAAGTTCGGCAAAGTAGTGGTAAAGTATGGGAAAGTAGTAGCAAAGTACGGGAAAGTAGTGGCACAGTACGGCAAAGTAGTGGCAAAGTACGGCAAAGTAGTGGCAAAGTACGGCAAAGTCGTGCCAAAGTACTGTAAAGTCGTGGCAAAATACGGCAAAGTAGTGGCAAAGTAGTGGAAAAAGAGTGGCAAAGTACTGCAAAGTAGTGGCAAAGAACTGCAAAATAGTGGCAAAATATGGTAAAGTAGTGGCAAAGTATGGTAAAGTACTGGCAAAGTAAGGCAAAGTAGTCGCAATGAAAAGCAAAGTAGTGGCAAAGTACGGCAAAGTAGTTGCAAAGTAGGGCAAAGTACTGCAAAGTGGTGGCAAAGTGGTGGCAAAGTAGTGGCAAAGTAGTGGCAAAGTAGTGGCAAAGTAGTAGCAAATAGTGGCAAAGAATGGAAAAGTTCGGTAAAGTAGTGGCAAAGTATGGCAAAGTAGTGGCCATGTAAGGCAAAGAACTGCAAAGTAGTGGCAAAGTACAGCTAAGTAGTGGCAAAGTATGGCAATGTAGTGGCAAAGTACTGCAAAGTAGTGGCAAAGTACGGTAAAGTAGTGCCAAAGTACTGCAAAGTCGTGGCAAAGTACGGCAAAGTAGTGGCAAAGTATGGCAATGTATGGCAAAGTACGGCAAAGTAGTCGGAAAGTACGGCAAAGTAGTGACAAAGTACGGCAAAGTAGTGGAAAATTATAGGAAAGTAGTGGCAAAGTTCGACAAAGTAGTGGCAAAGTTCGGCAAAGTAGTGGCCATGTTAGGCAAAGTAGTGGCAAAGTACTGCAAAGTAGTGGCAAAGTACTGCAAAGTAGTGGCAAAGTATGGCAATGTATGGCAAAGTACGGCAAAGTAGTCGGAAAGTACGGCAAAGTAGTGACAAAGTATGGCAAAGTAGTGGCAAATTCTGGGAAAGTAGTGGCAAAGTACGGTAAAGTAGTGGCAAAGTACGGCAAAGTAGTGGCAAAGTACGGCAAAGTAGTGACAAAGTACGGCAAAGTAGTAGCAAAGTACTGCAAAGTAGTGCCAAAGTAGTGGCAAAGTACTGCAAATAGTGGCAAAGTACGGAAAATTAGTGGCAAACTACGACAAAGTAGTGGCAAAGTATGGCAAAGTAGTGGCCATGTAAGTCAAAGTAGTGGCAAAGTACTGCAAAGTAGTGGCAAAGTACAGCAAAGTAGTGGCAAAGTATGGCAATGTAGTGGCAAAGTACTGAAAAGTAGTGGCAAAGTACGGTAAAGTAGTGGCAAAGTACGTTGAAGTAGTGGCAAAGTAGTGGCAAAGTAGTGGCAAAGAAAGGCAAAGTAGTGGCAAAGTAGTGGGAAAGTAGTGGCAAAGTATGGCAATGTAGTGCCAAGTAGTGCAAAGTACTGCAAATAGTGGCAAAGTACGGAAAAGTAGTGGCAAAGTTCGACAAAGTAGTGGCAATGTACGGCAAAGTAGTGGCCATGTAAGGCAAAGTAGTGGCAAAGTACTGCAAAGTAGTGGCAAAGTACAGCAAAGTAGTGGCAATGTATGGCAAAGTACGGCAAAGTAGTCGGAAAGTACAGCAAAGTAGTGACAAAGTACGGCAAAGTAGTGGCAAATTATGGGAAAGTAGTGGCAAAGTACGGTAAAGTAGTGGCAAAGTTTGGCAAAGTAGTGGCAAAGTACGGCAAAGTAGTGGCAAAGTACGGCAAAGTAGTAGCAAAGTACTGCAAAGTAGTGGCAAAGTACGGCAAATTAGAGACAAAGTATGGCAAAGTGGTGGGAAAGTACTGCAAAGTAGTGTCAAAGTACGGCAAAGTAGTGGTAAAGTATGGGAAAGTAGTGGCAAAGTTCGACAAAGTAGTAGCAAAGTACGGGAAAGTAGTGGCACAGTACGGCAAAGTAGTGGCAAAGTACGGCAAAGTAGTGGCAAAGTACGGCAAAGTCGTGCCAAAGTACTGTAAAGTCGTGGCAAAGTACGGCAAAGTAGCGGCAAAGTAGTGGAAAAAGAGTGGCAAAGTACTGCAAAGTAGTGGCAAAGAACTGCAAAATAGTGGCAAAATATGGTAAAGTAGTGGCAAAGTATGGTAAAGTACTGGCAAAGTAAGGCAAAGTAGTCGCAATGAAAAGCAAAGTAGTGGCAAAGTACTGCAAAGTAGTTGCAAAGTAGGGCAAAGTACTGCAAAGTGGTGGCAAAGTGGTGGCAAAGTAGTGGCAAAGTAGTGGCAAAGTAGTGGCAAAGTAGTAGCAAATAGTGGCAAAGTATGGAAAAGTTCGGTAAAGTAGTGGCAAAGTATGGCAAAGTAGTGGCCATGTAAGGCAAAGTACTGCAAAGTAGTGGCAAAGTACAGCTAAGTAGTGGCAAAGTATGGCAATGTAGTGGCAAAGTAGTGCAAAGTAGTTGCAAAGTACGGTAAAGTACGGTAAAGTAGTGGCAAAGTACGGTGAAGTAGTGGCAAAGTAGTGGCTAAATACGGCAAAGTAGTGGCAAATTACAGTAAAGTAGTGGCAAAGTACGGCAAAGTAGTGACAAAGTATGGCAATGTATGGCAAAGTACCGCAAAGTAGTCGGAAAGTACGGCAAAGTAGTGGCAAATTATGGGAAAGTAGTGGCAAAGTACGGTAAAGTAGTGGCAAAGTAAGGCAAAGTAGTGGCAAAGTACGGCAAAGTAGTGGCAAAGTACGGCAAAGTAGTAGCAAAGTACTGCAAAGTAGTGGCAAAGTACGGCAAATTAGAGACAAAGTATGGCAAAGTGGTGGGAAAGTACGGCAAAGTAGTGGCAAAGTACGGGAAAGTAGTGGCAAAGTTCGACAAAGTAGTAGCAAAGTACGGGAAAGTAGTGGCACAGTATGGCAAAGTAGTGGCAAAGTACGGCAAAGTAGTGGCAAAGTACGGCAAAGTAGTGCCAAAGTACTGCAAAGTCGTGGCAAAGTACGGCAAAGTAGTAGCAAAGTACTGCAAAGTAGTGCCAAAGTAGTGGCAAAGTACTGCAAATAGTGGCAAAGTACGGAAAATTAGTGGCAAAGTTCGACAAAGTAGTGGCAAAGTATGGCAAAGTAGTGGCCATGTAAGGCAAAGTAGTGGCAAAGTACTGCAAAGTAGTGGCAAAGTACAGCAAAGTAGTGGCAAAGTATGGCAATGTATGGCAAAGTACGCAAAGTAGTCGGAAAGTACGGCAAAGTAGTGACAAAGTATGTCAAAGTAGTGGCAAATTATGGGAAAGTAGTGGCAAAGTACGGTAAAGTAGTGGCAAAGTACGGCAAAGTACTGCAAAGTAGTGGCAAAGTACAGCAAAGTAGTGGCAAAGTATGGCAATGTAGTGGCAAAGTACTGCAAAGTAGTGGCAAAGTACGGTAAAGTAGTGGCAAAGTACGTTGAAGTAGTGGCAAAGTAGTGGCAAAGTAGTGGCAAAGAAAGGCAAAGTAGTGGCAAAGTAGTGGCAAAGTAGTGGCAAAGTATGGCAATGTAGTGCCAAGTAGTGGCAAAGTACTGAAAATAGTGGCAAAGTACGGAAAAGTAGTGGCAAAGTTCGACAAAGCAGTGGCAATGTACGGCAAAGTAGTGGCCATGTAAGGCAAAGTAGTGGCAAAGTACTGCAAAGTAGTGGCAAAGTACAGCAAAGTAGTGGCAAAGTATGGCAATGTATGGCAAAGTACGGCAAAGTAGTCGGAAAGTACGGCAAAGTAGTGACAAAGTACGGCAAAGTAGTGGCAAATTATGGGAAAGTAGTGGCAAAGTACGGTAAAGTAGTGGCAAAGTATGGCAAAGTAGTGGCAAAGTACGGCAAAGTATTGGCAAAGTACGGCAAAGTAGTAGCAAAGTACTGCAAAGTAGTGGCAAAGTACGGCAAATTAGAGTCAAAGTATGGCAAAGTGGTGGGAAAGTACTGGCAAAGTACGGCAAAGTAGTGGCACAGTACGGCAAAGTAGTGGCAAAGTACGGCAAAGTAGTGGCAAAGTACGGCAAAGTCGTGCCAAAGTACTGCAAAGTCGTGGCAAAGTACGGCAAAGTAGTGGCAAAGTAGTGGAAAAAGAGTGGCAAAGTACTGCAAAGTAGTGGCAAAGAACTGCAAAATAGTGGCAAAATATGGTAAAGTAGTGCAAAGTATGGTAAAGTACTGGCAAAGTAAGGCAAAGTAGTCGCAATGAAAGGCAAAGTAGTGGCAAAGTACTGCAAAGTAGTTGAAAAGTAGGGCAAAGTACTGCAAAGTGGTGGCAAAGTGGTGGCAAAGTAGTGGCAAAGTAGTGGCAAAGTAGTGGCAAAGTAGTAGCAAATAGTGGCAAAGAATGGAAAAGTTCGGTAAAGTAGTGGCAAAGTATGGCAAAGTAGTGGCCATGAAAGGCAAAGTACTGCAAAGTAGTGGCAAAGTACAGCTAAGTAGTGGCAAAGTATGGCAATGTAGTGGCAAAGTACTGCAAAGTAGTGGCAAAGTACGGTAAAGTAGTGGTAAAGTACGGTGAAGTAGTGGCAAAGTAGTGGCAAAGTAAGGCAAAGTAGTGGCAAAGTACTGCAAAGTAGTGGCATAGAAAGGCAAAGTTGTGGCAAAGTACGGCAAAGTAGTGGCAAAGTACGGCAAAGTAGTGCCAAAGTAGAGGCAAAGTACTGCAAATAGTGGCAAAGTACGGAAAAGTAGTGGCAAAGTACAGCAAAGTAGTGGCAAAGTATGGCAATGTATGGCAAAGTACGGCAAAGTAGTCGGAAAGTACGGCAAAGTAGTGGCAAATTATGGGAAAGTAGTGGCAAAGTACGGTAAAGTAGTGGCAAAATACGGCAAAGTAGTGGCAAAGTATGGCAAAGTAGTGGCAAAGTACGGCAAAGTAGTAGCAAAGTACTGCAAAGTAGTGGCAAAGTACGGCAAATTAGAGACAAAGTATGTCAAAGTTGTGGGAAAGTACGGCAAAGTAGTGGCAAAGTACGGCAAAGTAGTGGTAAAGTATGGGAAAGTAGTGGCAAAGTACGGGAAAGTAGTGGCAAAGTTCGACAAAATAGTAGCAAAGTACGGGAAAGTAGTGGCACTGTACGGCAAAGTAGAGGCAAAGTACGGCAAAGTAGTGGCAAAGAACGGCAAAGTAGTGCCAAAGTACTGCAAAGTCGTGGCAAACACGGCAAAGTAGTGGCAAAGTAGTGGCAAAGTAGTGGAAAAAGAGTGGCAAAGTACTGCAAAGTAGTGGCAAAGAACTGCAAAATAGTGGCAAAGTACGGTAAAGTAGTGGCAAAGTATGGTAAAGTACTGGCAAAGTACTGCAAAGTAGTCGCAATGAAAGGCAAAGTAGTGGCAAAGTACTGCAAAATAGTGGCAAAGTACGGTAAAGTAATGGCAAAGTATGGTAAAGTACTGGCAAAGTAAGGCAAAGTAGTCGCAATGAAAGGCAAAGTAGTGGCAAAGTACTGCAAAGTAGTTGTAAAGTAGGGCAAAGTACTGCAAAGTGGTGGCAAAGTAGTGGCAAAATAGTGGCAAAGTAGTGGCAAATAGTGGCAAAGTATGGAAAAGTAGTGGCAAAGTTCGGTAAAGTAGTGGCAAAGTATGGCAAAGTAGTGGCCATGTAAAGCAAAGTACTGCAAAGTAGTGGCAAAGTACAGCAAAGTAGTGGCAAAATATGGCAATGTAGTGGCAAAGTACTGCAAAGTAGTGGCAAAGTACGGTAAAGTAGTGGCAAAGTACGGTGAAGTAGTGGCAAAGTAGTGGCAAAGTAAGGCAAAGTAGTAGCAAAGTACTGCAAAGTAGTGGCAAAGTAGTGGCAAAGGAAGGCAAAGTAGTGGCAAAGTACTGCAAATAGTGGCAAAGTACGGAAAAGTAGTGGCAAAGTTCGACAAAGTAGTGGCAAAGTACGGCAAAGTAGTGGCCATGTAAGGCAAAGTAGTGGCAAAGTACTGCAAAGTAGTGGCAAAGTACAGCAAAGTAGTGGCAAAGTAGGCAATGTTTGGCAAAGTACGGCAAAGTAGTCGGAAAGTACGGCAAAGTAGTGACAAAGTATGGCAAAGTAGTGGCAAATTATGGGAAAGTAGTGGCAAAGTACGGTAAAGTAGTGGCAAAGTACGGCAAAGTACTGCAAAGTAGTGGCAAAGTACAGCAAAGTAGTGGCAAAGTATGGCATTGTAGTGGCAAAGTACTGCAAAGTAGTGGCAAAGTACAGTAAAGTAGTGGCAAAGTACGGTGAAGTAGTGGCAAAGTAGTGGCAAAGTAAGGCAAAGTAGTTTCAAAGTACTGCAAAGTAGTGGCAAAGTAGTGGCAAAGAAAGGCAAAGTAGTGGCAAAGTACGGCAAAGTAGTGGCAAAGTACGGCAAAGTAGTGCCAAAGTAGTGGCAAAGTACTGCAAATAGTGGCAAAGTACGGAAAAGTAGTGGCAAAGTTCGACAAAGTAGTGGCAAAGTACTGCAAAGTAGTGGCAAAGTACAGCAAAGTAGTGGCAAAGTATGGCAATGTATGGCAAAGTACGGCAAAGTAGTCGGAAAGTACGGCAAAGTAGTGACAAAGTACGGCAAAGTAGTGGCAAATTATGGGAAAGTAGTGGCAAAGTACGGTAAAGTAGTGGCAAAGTATGGCAAAGTAGTGGCAAAGTTCGACAAAGTAGTAGCAAAGTACGGGAAAGTAGTGGCACTGTACGGCAAAGTAGAGACAAAGTACGGCAAAGTAGTGGCAAAGAACGGCAAAGTAGTGCCAAAGTACTGCAAAGTTGTGGCAAAGTACGGCAAAGTAGTGGCAAAGTAGTGGCAAAGTAGTGGAACAAGAGTGGCAAAGTACTGCAAAGTAGTGGCAAAGAACTGCAAAATAGTGGCAAAGTACGGTAAAGTAGTGGCAAAGTATGGTAAAGTACTGGCAAAGTACTGCAAAGTAGTCGCAATGAAAGGCAAAGTAGTGGCAAAGTACTGCAAAGTAGTTACAAAGTAGGGCAAAGTACTGCAAAGTGGTGGCAAAGTGGTGGCAAAGTAGTGGTAAAGTAGTGGCATAGTAGTGGCAAAGTAGAGGCAAAGTAGTGGCAAAGTAGTGGCTAAATACGGCAAAGTAGTGGCAAATTACAGCAAAGTAGTGGCAAAGTACGGCAAAGTAGTGACAAAGTACGGGAAAGTAGAGGCACCGTACGGCATAGTAAAGGCAAAGTACTGCAAAGTAGTGGTAAATTACTGCAAAGTAATGGCAAAGTATGGGAAAGTAGTGGCAAAGTATGGCAAAGTAGTGGCAAAGTAAAGCAAAGTAGTGGCAAAGTACGGCAAAGCAGTGGCAAATTACTGCAAGGTAGTGGCAAAGTACTGCAAAGTAGTGGCAAAATACGGCAAAGTAGTGGCAAAGTCCAGCAAAGTAGTGCAAAATAGTGGCAAAGTACTGAAAAGTAGTGGCTAATTACGGCAAAGTATTGGCAAAGTAGTGGCAAAGTGCTGTAAAGTAGTGCCAAAGTAGTGGCAAAGTAAGGCAAAGTAGTGGCGAAGTACGGCAAAGTAGTAGCAAAGTACGGCAAAGTGGTGGGAAAGCACGGCAAAGTAGTGGCAAAATACGGCAAAGTAGTGGCAAAGTGTGGGAAAGTGGTGGCAAAGTACGGGAAAGTAGTGGCAAAGTAAGACAAAGTAGTAGCAAAGTACGGGAAAGTAGTGGCAAAGTAGTGGCAAAGTACGGCAAATTAGTGGCAAAGTACGGCAAAGTAGTGGCAAAGTAGAGGCAAAGTACGGCAAAGTAGTGGAAAAGGAGTGGCAAAATACTGCAAAGTAGTGGCAAAGTTCTCCTAAGAAGTGGCAAAGTACAGCAATGTAGTGGCAAAGTACGGCAACGTAGTGGCAAATAACGGCAACGTAGTGTCAAAATATTGCAAAGTAGTGGCAAATTACGGCAAAGTAGTGGTAAAGTATGGCAAGTAGTGACAAAGTACGGGAAAGTAGAGGCAACGTACGGCCTAGTAAAGGCAATGTACAGCAAAGTAGTGGCAAAGTACGGCAAAGTAGTAACAAAGTACGGCAAAGTGGTGGCAAAGTACGACAAAGTAGTAGCAAAGTACGGGAAAGTAGTGGCACAGTGCGGCAAAGTACGGCAAAGTAGTGGAAAAGGAGTGGCAAAATACTGCAAAGTAGTGACAAAGTTCTACTAAGATTTGGCAAAGTGCAGCAATTTAGTGGCAAAGTAAGGCAACGTAATGTCAAAGTAGTGGCAAAGTACTACAAAGTAGTGGCAAAGTACGGCAACGTAGTTTCAAATAATGGCAACGTAGTGTAAAAATATGGTGAAGTAGTGGCAAATTACGGCAAAGTAGTGGCAAGTACTTGTACAAAGTAGTGACAAAGTATGGCAAAATAGTGACAAAGTACGGCAAAGTGGTGGGAAAGAACGGCAAAGTACGGGAAAGTAGTGGCAAAGTATGGGAAATTAGTGGCAAAGTACGGCAAAGTAGTAGCAAAGTACGGCAAAGTAGTGGCGCAGTTCGGAAAAGTTGTGGCAAAGTATGGTAAAGTACTGGCAAAGTAAGGCAAAGTAGTCGCAATGAAAGGCAAAGTAGTGGCAAAGTACTGCAAAGTAGTTGCAAAGTAGGGCAACGTACTGCAAAGTATGGCAAAGTAGTGGCCATGTAAGGCAAAGTACTGCAAAGTAGTGGCAAAGTACAGCTAAGTAGTGGCAAAGTATGGCAATGTAGTGGTAAAGTACTGCAAAGTAGTGGCAAAGTACGGTAAAGTAGTGGCAAAGTACGGTGAAGTAGTGGTAAAGTAGTGGCAAAGTAAGGCAAAGTAGTGGCAAAGTACTGCAAAGTAGTGGCATAGAAAGGCAAAGTAGTGGCAAAGTACGGCAAAGTAGTGGCAAAGTACGGCAAAGTAGTGCCAAAGTAGTGGCAAAGTACTGCAAATAGTGGCAAAGTACGGAAAAGTAGTAGCCATGTAAGGCAAAGTAGTGGCAAAGTACTGCAAAGTAGTGGCAAAGTTCAGCAAAGTAGTGGCAAAGTATGGCAATGTATGGCAAAGTACCGCAAAGTAGTCGGAAAGTACGGCAAAGTAGTGGCAAATTATGGGAAAGTAGTGGCAAAGTACGGTAAAGTAGAGGCAAAGTACGGCAAAGTAGTGGCAAAGTACGGCAAAGTAGTGGCAAAGTACGGCAAAGTAGTAGCAAAGTACTGCAAAGTAGTGGCAAAGTACGGCAAATTAGAGACAAAGTATGGCAAAGTGGTGGGAAAGTACGGCAAAGTAGTGGCAAAGAACGGCAAAGTAGTGGTAAAGTATGGGAAAGTAGTCGCAAAGTACGGGAAAGTAGTGGCAAAGTTCGACAAAGTAGTAGCAAAGTACGGGAAAGTAGTGGCAAAGTACGGCAAAGTAGTAGCAAAGTACGGCAAAGTAGTGTCAAAGTACTGCAAAGTCGTGGCAAAGTACGGCAAAGTAGTGGCAAAGTAGTGGAAAAAGAGTGGCAAAGTACTGCAAAGTAGTGGCAAAGAACTGCAAAATAGTAGCAAAGTACGGTAAAGTAGTGGCAAAGTATGGTAAAGTACTGGCAAAGTAAGGCAAAGTAGTCGCAATGAAAGGCAAAGTAGTGGCAAAGTACTGCAAAGTAGTTACAAAGTAGGGCAAAGTACTGCAAAGTGGTGGCAAAGTGGTGGCAAAGTAGTGGCAAAGTAGTGGCAAAGTAGTGGCAAAGTAGTGGCTAAATACGGCAAAGTAGTGGCAAATTACAGTAAAGTAGTGGCAAAGTACGGCAAAGTAGTGACAAAGTATGGCAATGTATGGCAAAGTACCGCAAAGTAGTCGGAAAGTACGGCAAAGTAGTGGCAAATTATGGGAAAGTAGTGGCAAAGTACGGTAAAGTAGTGGCAAAGTAAGGCAAAGTAGTGGCAAAGTACGGCAAAGTAGTGGCAAAGTACGGCAAAGTAGTAGCAAAGTACTGCAAAGTAGTGGCAAAGTACGGCAAATTAGAGACAAAGTATGGCAAAGTGGTGGGAAAGTACGGCAAAGTAGTGGCAAAAAACGGCAAAGTAGTGGTAAAGTATGGGAAAGTAGTGGCAAAGTACGGGAAAGTAGTGGCAAAGTTCGACAAAGTAGTAGCAAAGTACGGGAAAGTAGTGGCACAGTATGGCAAAGTAGTGGCAAAGTACGGCAAAGTAGTGGCAAAGTACGGCAAAGTAGTGCCAAAGTACTGCAAAGTCGTGGCAAAGTACGGCAAAGTAGTGGCAAAGTAGTGGAAAAAGAGTGGCAAAGTACTGCAAAGTAGTGGCAAAGAACTGCAAAATAGTGGCAAAGTAGGGTAAAGTAGTGGCAAAGTATGGTAAAGTACTGGCAAAGTAAGGCAAAGTAGTCGCAATGAAAGGCAAAGTAGTGGCAAAGTACTGCAAAGTAGTTACAAAGTAGGGCAAAGTACTGCAAAGTGGTGGCAAAGTGGTGGCAAAGTAGTGGCAAAGTAGTGGCAAAGTAGTGGCAAAGTAGTGGCTAAATACGGCAAAGTAGTGGCAAAGTACGGGAAAGTAGAGGCAACGTACGGCATAGTAAAGGCAAAGTTCTGCAAAGTAGTGGTAAATTACTGCAAAGTAATGGCAAAGTATGGGAAAGTAGTGGCAAAGTACGGCAAAGTAGTGGCATAGTAAAGCAAAGTAGTGGCAAAGTACGGCAAAGCAGTGGCAAATTACTGCAAGGTCTTGGCAAAGTACTGCAAAGTAGTGGCAAAATACGGCAAAGTAGTGGCAAAGTCCAGCAAAGTAGTGCAAAATAGTGGCAAAGTACTGAAAAGTAGTGGCTAATTACGACAAAGTATTGGCAAAGTAGTGGCAATGTAGTGGCAAAGTGCTGTAAAGTAGTGCCAAAGTAGTGGCAAAGTAAGGCAAAGTAGTGGTGAAGTACGGCAAAGTAGTAGCAAAGTACGGCAAAGTGGTGGGAAAGTACGGCAAAGTAGTGGCAAAATACGGCAAAGTAGTGGCAAAGTACTGCAAAGTAGTTACAAAGTAGGGCAAAGTACTGCAAAGTGGTGGCAAAGTGGTGGCAAAGTAGTGGCAAAGTAGTGGCAAAGTAGTGGCTAAATACGGCAAAGTAGTGGCAAATTACGGCAAAGTAGTGGCAAAGTACGGCAAAGTAGTGACAAAGTACGGGAAAGTAGAGGCAACGTACGGCATAGTAAAGGCAAAGTACTGCAAAGTAGTGGTAAATTACTGCAAAGCAATGGCAAAGTACGGCAAAGTAGTGGCAAAGTAAAGCAAAGTAGTGGCAAAGTAAGGCAAAGCAGTGGCAAATTACTGCAAGGTAGTGGCAAAGGACTGCAAAGTAATGGCAAAATACGGCAAAGTAGTGGCAAAGTCCAGCAATGTAGTGCAAAATAGTGGCAAAGTACTGAAAAGTAGTGGCTAATTCGGCAAAGTATTGGCAAAGTAGTGGCAAAGTAGTGGCGAAGTACGGCAAAGTAGTAGCAAAGTACGGCAAAGTGGTGGGAAAGTACGGCAAAGTAGTGGCAAAATACGGCAAAGTAGTGGCAAAGTGTGGGAAAGTGGTGGCAAAGTACGGGAAAGTAGTGGCAAAGTAAGACAAAGTAGTAGCAAAGTACGGGAAAGTAGTGGCAAAGTAGTGGCAAAGTACGGCAAAGTAGTGGCAAAGTACGGCAAAGTAGTGGCAAAGTAGAGGCAAAGTATGGCAAAGTAGTGGAAAAGGAGTGGCAAAATACTGCAAAGTAGTGGCAAAGTTCTCCTAAGAAGTGGCAAAGTACAGCAATGTAGTGGCAAAGTACGGCAACGTACTGGCAAATAACGGAAACGTAGTGTCAAAATATTGCAAAGTAGTGGCAAATTACGGCAAAGTAGTGGCAAAGTTCTCCTAAGAAGTGGCAAAGTACAGCAATGTAGTGGCAAAGTACGGCAACGTAGTGGCAAAGTACGGCAAAGTAGTGGCAAAGTACGGGAAAGTAGTGGCAAAGTTCGACAAAGTAGTAGCACAGTACGGGAAAGTAGTGGCACAGTACGGCAAAGTAGTGGCAAAGTACGGCAAAGTAGTGGCAACGTACGGCAAAGTAGTGCCAAAGTACTGCAAAGTCGTGGCAAAGTGCGGCAAAGTAGTGGCAAAGTAGTGCAAAAAGAGTGGCAAAGTACTGCAAAGTAGTGGCAAAGAACTGCAAAATAGTGGCAAAGTACGGTAAAGTAGTGGCAAAGTATCGTAAAGTACTGGCAAAGTAAGGCAAAGTAGTCGCAATGAAAGGCAAAGTAGTGGCAAAGTACGGCAAAGCAGTGGCAAATTACTGCAAGGTAGTGGCAAAGTACTGCAAAGTGGTGGCAAAGTAGTGGCAAAATACGTCAAAGTAGTGGCAAAGTCCAGCAAAGTAGTGCAAAATAGTGGCAAAGTACTGAAAAGTAGTGGCTAATTACGGTAAAATATTGGCAATGTAGTGGCAAAGTAGTGGCAAAGTGCTGTAAAGTAGTGCGAAAGTAGAGGCAAAGTAAGGCAAAGTAGTGGCAAAGTACGGCAAAGTAGTAGCAAAGTACGGCAAAGTGGTGGGAAAGTACGGCAAAGTAGTGGCAAAATACGGCAAAGTAGTGGCAAAGTGTGGGAAAGTGGTGGCAAAGTACGGGAAAGTAGTGGCAAAGTAAGACAAAGTGATAGCAAAGTACTTGAAAGTAGTGGCAAAGTAGTGGCAAAGTAGTGGAAAAAGAGTGGCAAAGTACTGCAAAGTAGTGGCAAAGAACTGCAAAATAGTGGCAAAGTACGGTAAAGTAGTGGCAAAGTATGGTAAAGTACTGGCAAAGTACTGCAAAGTAGTCGCAATGAAAGGCAAAGTAGTGGCAAAATACTGCAAAGTAGTTACAAAGTAGGGCAAAGTACTGCAAAGTGGTGGCAAAGTGGTGGCAAAGTAGTGGTAAAGTAGTGGCATAGTAGTGGCAAAGTAGAGGCAAAGTAGTGGCAAAGTAGTGGCTAAATACGGCAAAGTAGTGGCAAATTACAGCAAAGTAGTGGCAAAGTACGGCAAAGTAGTGACAAAGTACGGGAAAGTAGAGGCACCGTACGGCATAGTAAAGGCAAAGTACTGCAAAGTAGTGGTAATTTACTGCAAAGTAATGGCAAAGTATGGGAAAGTAGTGGCAAAGTATGGCAAAGTAGTGGCAAAGTAAAGCAAAGTAGTGGCAAAGTACGGCAAAGCAGTGGCAAATTACTGCAAGGTAGTGGCAAAGTACTGCAAAGTAGTGGCAAAATACGGCAAAGTAGTGGCAAAGTCCAGCAAAGTAGTGCAAAATAGTGGCAAAGTACTGAAAAGTAGTGGCTAATTACGGCAAAGTATTGGCAAAGTAGTGGCAAAGTGCTGTAAAGTAGTGCCAAAGTAGTGGCAAAGTAAGGCAAAGTAGTGGCGAAGTACGGCAAAGTAGTAGCAAAGTACGGCAAAGTGGTGGGAAAGCACGGCAAAGTAGTGGCAAAATACGGCAAAGTAGTGGCAAAGTGTGGGAAAGTGGTGGCAAAGTACGGGAAAGTAGTGGCAAAGTAAGACAAAGTAGTAGCAAAGTACGGGAAAGTAGTGGCAAAGTAGTGGCAAAGTACGGCAAATTAGTGGCAAAGTACGGCAAAGTAGTGGCAAAGTAGAGGCAAAGTACGGCAAAGTAGTGGAAAAGGAGTGGCAAAATACTGCAAAGTAGTGGCAAAGTTCTCCTAAGAAGTGGCAAAGTACAGCAATGTAGTGGCAAAGTACGGCAACGTAGTGGCAAATAACGGCAACGTAGTGTCAAAATATTGCAAAGTAGTGGCAAATTACGGCAAAGTAGTGGTAAAGTACGGCAAGTAGTGACAAAGTACTGGAAAGTAGAGGCAACGTACGGCCTAGTAAAGGCAATGTACAGCAAAGTAGTGGCAAAGTACGGCAAAGTAGTAACAAAGTACGGCAAAGTGGTGGCAAAGTACGACAAAGTAGTAGCAAAGTACGGGAAAGTAGTGGCACAGTGCGGCAAAGTACGGCAAAGTAGTGGAAAAGGAGTGGCAAAATACTGCAAAGTAGTGACAAAGTTCTACTAAGATTTGGCAAAGTGCAGCAATTTAGTGGCAAAGTAAGGCAACGTAATGTCAAAGTAGTGGCAAAGTACTACAAAGTAGTGGCAAAGTACGGCAACGTAGTTTCAAATAATGGCAACGTAGTGTAAAAATATGGTGAAGTAGTGGCAAATTACGGCAAAGTAGTGGCAAGTACTTGTACAAAGTAGTGACAAAGTATGGCAAAATAGTGACAAAGTACGGCAAAGTGGTGGGAAAGAACGGCAAAGTACGGGAAAGTAGTGGCAAAGTATGGGAAATTAGTGGCAAAGTACGGCAAAGTAGTAGCAAAGTACGGCAAAGTAGTGGCGCAGTTCGGAAAAGTTGTGGCAAAGTATGGTAAAGTACTGGCAAAGTAAGGCAAAGTAGTCGCAATGAAAGGCAAAGTAGTGGCAAAGTACTGCAAAGTAGTTGCAAAGTAGGGCAACGTACTGCAAAGTATGGCAAAGTAGTGGCCATGTAAGGCAAAGTACTGCAAAGTAGTGGCAAAGTACAGCTAAGTAGTGGCAAAGTATGGCAATGTAGTGGTAAAGTACTGCAAAGTAGTGGCAAAGTACGGTAAAGTAGTGGCAAAGTACGGTGAAGTAGTGGTAAAGTAGTGGCAAAGTAAGGCAAAGTAGTGGCAAAGTACTGCAAAGTAGTGGCATAGAAAGGCAAAGTAGTGGCAAAGTACGGCAAAGTAGTGGCAAAGTACGGCAAAGTAGTGCCAAAGTAGTGGCAAAGTACTGCAAATAGTGGCAAAGTACGGAAAAGTAGTAGCCATGTAAGGCAAAGTAGTGGCAAAGTACTGCAAAGTAGTGGCAAAGTTCAGCAAAGTAGTGGCAAAGTATGGCAATGTATGGCAAAGTACCGCAAAGTAGTCGGAAAGTACGGCAAAGTAGTGGCAAATTATGGGAAAGTAGTGGCAAAGTACGGTAAAGTAGTGGCAAAGTACGGCAAAGTAGTGGCAAAGTACGGCAAAGTAGTGGCAAAGTACGGCAAAGTAGTAGCAAAGTACTGCAAAGTAGTGGCAAAGTACGGCAAATTAGAGACAAAGTATGGCAAAGTGGTGGGAAAGTACGGCAAAGTAGTGGCAAAGAACGGCAAAGTAGTGGTAAAGTATGGGAAAGTAGTCGCAAAGTACGGGAAAGTAGTGGCAAAGTTCGACAAAGTAGTAGCAAAGTACGGGAAAGTAGTGGCAAAGTACGGCAAAGTAGTAGCAAAGTACGGCAAAGTAGTGCCAAAGTACTGCAAAGTCGTGGCAAAGTACGGCAAAGTAGTGGCAAAGTAGTGGAAAAAGAGTGGCAAAGTACTGCAAAGTAGTGGCAAAGAACTGCAAAATAGTAGCAAAGTACGGTAAAGTAGTGGCAAAGTATGGTAAAGTACTGGCAAAGTAAGGCAAAGTAGTCGCAATGAAAGGCAAAGTAGTGGCAAAGTACTGCAAAGTAGTTACAAAGTAGGGCAAAGTACTGCAAAGTGGTGGCAAAGTGGTGGCAAAGTAGTGGCAAAGTAGTGGCAAAGTAGTGGCAAAGTAGTGGCTAAATACGGCAAAGTAGTGGCAAATTACAGTAAAGTAGTGGCAAAGTACGGCAAAGTAGTGACAAAGTATGGCAATGTATGGCAAAGTACCGCAAAGTAGTCGGAAAGTACGGCAAAGTAGTGGCAAATTATGGGAAAGTAGTGGCAAAGTACGGTAAAGTAGTGGCAAAGTAAGGCAAAGTAGTGGCAAAGTACGGCAAAGTAGTGGCAAAGTACGGCAAAGTAGTAGCAAAGTACTGCAAAGTAGTGGCAAAGTACGGCAAATTAGAGACAAAGTATGGCAAAGTGGTGGGAAAGTACGGCAAAGTAGTGGCAAAAAACGGCAAAGTAGTGGTAAAGTATGGGAAAGTAGTGGCAAAGTACGGGAAAGTAGTGGCAAAGTTCGACAAAGTAGTAGCAAAGTACGGGAAAGTAGTGGCACAGTATGGCAAAGTAGTGGCAAAGTACGGCAAAGTAGTGGCAAAATACGGCAAAGTAGTGCCAAAGTACTGCAAAGTCGTGGCAAAGTACGGCAAAGTAGTGGCAAAGTAGTGGAAAAAGAGTGGCAAAGTACTGCAAAGTAGTGGCAAAGAACTGCAAAATAGTGGCAAAGTAGGGTAAAGTAGTGGCAAAGTATGGTAAAGTACTGGCAAAGTAAGGCAAAGTAGTCGCAATGAAAGGCAAAGTAGTGGCAAAGTACTGCAAAGTAGTTACAAAGTAGGGCAAAGTACTGCAAAGTGGTGGCAAAGTGGTGGCAAAGTAGTGGCAAAGTAGTGGCAAAGTAGTGGCAAAGTAGTGGCTAAATACGGCAAAGTAGTGGCAAATTACAGTAAAGTAGTGGCAAAGTACGGCAAAGTAGTGACAAAGTACGGGAAAGTAGAGGCAACGTACGGCATAGTAAAAGCAAAGTTCTGCAAAGTAGTGGTAAATTACTGCAAAGTAATGGCAAAGTATGGGAAAGTAGTGGCAAAGTACGGCAAAGTAGTGGCATAGTAAAGCAAAGTAGTGGCAAAGTACGGCAAAGCAGTGGCAAATTACTGCAAGGTCTTGGCAAAGTACTGCAAAGTAGTGGCAAAATACGGCAAAGTAGTGGCAAAGTCCAGCAAAGTAGTGCAAAATAGTGGCAAAGTACTGAAAAGTAGTGGCTAATTACGGCAAAGTATTGGCAAAGTAGTGGCAATGTAGTGGCAAAGTGCTGTAAAGTAGTGCCAAAGTAGTGGCAAAGTAAGGCAAAGTAGTGGCGAAGTACGGCAAAGTAGTAGCAAAGTACGGCAAAGTGGTGGGAAAGTACGGCAAAGTAGTGGCAAAATACGGCAAAGTAGTGGCAAAGTACTGCAAAGTAGTTACAAAGTAGGGCAAAGTACTGCAAAGTGGTGGCAAAGTGGTGGCAAAGTAGTGGCAAAGTAGTGGCAAAGTAGTGGCTAAATACGGCAAAGTAGTGGCAAATTACGGCAAAGTAGTGGCAAAGTACGGCAAAGTAGTGACAAAGTACGGGAAAGTAGAGGCAACGTACGGCATAGTAAAGGCAAAGTACTGCAAAGTAGTGGTAAATTACTGCAAAGCAATGGCAAAGTACGGCAAAGTAGTGGCAAAGTAAAGCAAAGTAGTGGCAAAGTAAGGCAAAGCAGTGGCAAATTACTGCAAGGTAGTGGCAAAGGACTGCAAAGTAATGGCAAAATACGGCAAAGTAGTGGCAAAGTCCAGCAATGTAGTGCAAAATAGTGGCAAAGTACTGAAAAGTAGTGGCTAATTCGGCAAAGTATTGGCAAAGTAGTGGCAAAGTAGTGGCGAAGTACGGCAAAGTAGTAGCAAAGTACGGCAAAGTGGTGGGAAAGTACGGCAAAGTAGTGGCAAAATACAGCAAAGTAGTGGCAAAGTGTGGGAAAGTGGTGGCAAAGTACGGAAAAGTAGTGGCAAAGTAAGACAAAGTAGTAGCAAAGTACGGGAAAGTAGTGGCAAAGTAGTGGCAAAGTACGGCAAAGTAGTGGCAAAGTACGGCAAAGTAGTGGCAAAGTAGAGGCAAAGTATGGCAAAGTAGTGGAAAAGGAGTGGCAAAATACTGCAAAGTAGTGGCAAAGTTCTCCTAAGAAGTGGCAAAGTACAGCAATGTAGTGGCAAAGTACGGCAACGTAGTGGCAAATAACGGAAACGTAGTGTCAAAATATTGCAAAGTAGTGGCAAATTACGGCAAAGTAGTGGCAAAGTTCTCCTAAGAAGTGGCAAAGTACAGCAATGTAGTGGCAAAGTACGGCAACGTAGTGGCAAAGTACGGCAAAGTAGTGGCAAAGTACGGGAAAGTAGTGGCAAAGTTCGACAAAGTAGTAGCACAGTACGGGAAAGTAGTGGCACAGTACGGCAAAGTAGTGGCAAAGTACGGCAAAGTAGTGGCAACGTACGGCAAAGTAGTGCCAAAGTACTGCAAAGTCGTGGCAAAGTGCGGCAAAGTAGTGGCAAAGTAGTGCAAAAAGAGTGGCAAAGTACTGCAAAGTAGTGGCAAAGAACTGCAAAATAGTGGCAAAGTACGGTAAAGTAGTGGCAAAGTATCGTAAAGTACTGGCAAAGTAAGGCAAAGTAGTCGCAATGAAAGGCAAAGTAGTGGCAAAGTACGGCAAAGCAGTGGCAAATTACTGCAAGGTAGTGGCAAAGTACTGCAAAGTGGTGGCAAAGTAGTGGCAAAATACGTCAAAGTAGTGGCAAAGTCCAGCAAAGTAGTGCAAAATAGTGGCAAAGTACTGAAAAGTAGTGGCTAATTACGGTAAAATATTGGCAAAGTAGTGGCAAAGTAGTGGCAAAGTGCTGTAAAGTAGTGCGAAAGTAGAGGCAAAGTAAGGCAAAGTAGTGGCAAAGTACGGCAAAGTAGTTGCAAAGTACGGCAAAGTGGTGGGAAAGTACGGCAAAGTAGTGGCAAAATACGGCAAAGTAGTGGCAAAGTGTGGGAAAGTGGTGGCAAAGTACGGGAAAGTAGTGGCAAAGTAAGACAAAGTGATAGCAAAGTACTTGAAAGTAGTGGCAAAGTAGTGGCAAAGTACGGCTAAGTAGTGGCAAAGTACGGCAAAGTAGTGGCAAAGTAGAGGCAAAGTACGGCAAAGTAGTGGAAAAGGAGTGGCAAAATACTGCAAAGTAGTGGCAAAGTTCTCCTAAGAAGTGGCAAAGTACAGCAATGTAGTGGCAAAGTACGGCAACGCAGTGGCAAATAACGGCAACGTAGTGTCAAAATATTGCAAAGTAGTGGCAAATTACATCAAAGTAGTGGTAAAGTATGGCAAGTAGTGGCAAAGTATGGGAAATTAGTGGCAAAGTACGGTAAAGTAGTAGCAAAGTACGGGAAAGTACTGGCACAGTACGGCAAAGTAGTGGCAAAGTACGGCAAAGTGGTGGCAAAGTACGGCAAAGTAGTGCCAAAGTACTACAAAGTCGTGGCAAAGTACGGCAAAGTAGTGGCAAAGTAGTGGAATAAGAGTGGCAAAGTACTGCAAAGTAGTGGCAAAGTACTGCAAAATAGTGGGAAAGTACGGTAAAGTAGTGGCAAAATATGGTAAAGTACTGGCAAAGTAAGGCAAAGTAGTCGCAATGAAAGGCAAAGTAGTGGCAAAGTACTGCAAAGTAGTTGCAAAGTAGGGCAAAGTACTGCAAAGTGGTGGCAAAGTGGTGGCAAAGTAGTGGCAAAGTAGGGGCAAAGTAGTGGCAAAGTAGTGGCAAATAGTGGCAAAGTATTGAAAAGTTCGGTAAAGTAGTGGCAAAGTATGGCAAAGTAGTGGCCATGTAAGGCAAAGTACTGCAAAGTAGTGGCAAAGTACGGCAAAGTAGTGGCAAAGTATGGCAATGTAGTGGCAAAGTACTGCAAAGTAATGGCAAAGTCCGGTAAAGTAGTGGCAAAGTACGGTGAAGTAGTGGCAAAGTAGTGGCAAAGTAAGGCAAAGTAGTGGCAAAGTACTGCAAAGTACTGGCTAAGTAGTGGCATAGAAAGGCAAAGTAGTGGCAAAGTACGGCAAAGTAGTGGCAAAGTACGGCAAAGTAGTGGCAAAGTAGTGGCAAAGTACTGCAAATAGTGGCAAAGTACAGAAAAGTAGTGGCAAAGTTCGACAAAGTAGTGGCAAAGTACGGCAAAGTAGTGGCCATGTAAGGCAAAGTAGTGGCAAAGTACTGCAAAGTAGGGGCAAAGTAGTGGCAAAGTAGTGGCAAAGTATGGCAATGTATGGCAAAGTACGGCAAAGTAGTCGGAAAGTACGGCAAAGTAGTGACAGAGTATGGCAAAGTAGTGGCAAATTATGGGAAAGTAGTAGCAAAGTACTGGAAAGTAGTGGCAAAGTAGTGGCAAAGTACGGCAAAGTAGTGGCAAAGTACGGCAAAGTAGTGGCAAAGTAGAGGCAAAGTACGGCAAAGTAGTGGAAAAGGAGTATGAAAATACTGTAAAGTAGTGGCAAAGTTCTCCTAAGAAGTGGCAAAGTACAGCAATGTAGTGGCAAAGTACGGCAACGTAGTGGCATATAACGGCAACGTAGTGTCAAAATATTGCAAAGTAGTGGCAAATTACGGCAAAGTAGTGGTAAAGTATGGCAAGTAGTGACAAAGTACGGGAAAGTAGAGTCAACGTACGGCCTAGTAAAGGCAAAGTACAGCAAAGTAGTGGCAAAGTACGGCAAAGTAGTGACAAAGTACGGCAAAGTAGTGGCAAAGTAGTGGCAAAGTAGAGGCAAAGTAGTGGAAAAGGAGTGGCAAAATACTGCAAAGAAATGACAAAGTTCTACTAAGATTTGGTAAAGTGCAGCAATCTAGTGGCAAAGTAAGGCAACGTAGTGTCAAAGTAGTGGCAAAGTACTACAAAGTAGTGGCAAAGTACGGCAACGTAGTTTCAAATAATGGCAACGTAGTGTAAAAATATGGTAAAGTAGTGGCAAATTACGGCAAAGTAGTGGCAAGTACTTGTACAAAGTAGTGACAAAGTACGGCAAAATTGTGACAAAGTATGGCAAAGTGGTGGGAAAGAACGGCAAAATACGGTAAAGTAGTGGCAAAGTATGGGAAATTAGTGGCAAAGTACGGCAAAGTAGTAGCAAAGTACGGGAAAGTAGTGGCACAGTATGGCAAAGTAGTGGCAAAGTACGGCAAAGTAGTGGCAAAGTACGGCAAAGTAGTGCCAAAGTACTGCAAAGTCGTGGCAAAGTACGGCAAAGTAGTGGCAAAGTAGTGGAAAAAGAGTGGCAAAGTACTGCAAAGTAGTGGCAAAGTATGGTAAAGTACTGGCAAAGTAAGGCAAAGTAGTCGCAATGAAAGGCAAAGTAGTGGCAAAGTACTGCAAAGTAGTTGCAAAGTAGGGCAAAGTACTGCAAAGTGGTGGCAAAGTGGTGGCAAAGTAGTGGCAAAGTAGTGGCAAAGTAGTGGCAAAGTAGTGGCAAATAGTGGCAAAGTATGGAAAAGTTCGGTAAAGTAGTGACAAAGTATGGCAAAGTAGTGGCCATGTAAGGCAAAGTACTGCAAAGTAGTGGCAAAGTACAGCAAAGTAGTTGCAAAGTATGGCAATGTAGTGGCAAAGTACTGCAAAGTAGTGGCAAAGTACGGTAAAGTAGTGGCAAAGTACGGTGAAGTAGTGGCAAAGTAGTGGCAAAGTAAGGCAAAGTAGTGGCAAAGTACTGCAAAGTAGTGGCAAAGTAGTGGCATAGAAAGGCAAAGTAGTGGCAAAGTACGGCATAGTAGTGCCAAAGTAGTGGCAAAGTACTGCAAATAGTGGCAAAGTACGGCAAAGTAGTGGCCATGTTAGGCAAAG
Source organism: Saccoglossus kowalevskii (assembly GCF_978046115.1). Taxonomy (NCBI): domain Eukaryota; kingdom Metazoa; phylum Hemichordata; class Enteropneusta; family Harrimaniidae; genus Saccoglossus; species Saccoglossus kowalevskii. The sequence continues at coordinate 216,945 of NC_140653.1, read as the reverse complement.
TAGTGGCAAAGTACTGCAAAGTAGTGGCAAAGTACTGCAAAGTAGTGGCAAAGTATGGCAATGTATGGCAAAGTACGGCAAAGTAGACGGAAAGTACGGCAAAGTAGTGACAAAGTATGGCAAAGTAGTGGCAAATTATGGGAAAGTAGTGGCAAAGTACGGTAAAGTAGTGGCAAAGTCCGGCAAAGTAGTGGCAAAGTACGGCAAAGTAGTGGCAAAGTACGGCAAAGTAGTAGCAAAGTACTGCAAAGTAGTGCCAAAGTAGTGGCAAAGTACTGCAAATAGTGGCAAAGTACGGAAAGTTAGTGGCAAAGTTCGACAAAGTAGTGGCAAAGTATGGCAAAGTAGTGGCCATGTAAGGCAAAGTAGTGGCAAAGTACTGCAAAGTAGTGGCAAAGAACAGCAAAGTAGTGGCAATGTATGGCAATGTATGGCAAAGTACGGCAAAGTAGTCGGAAAGTACGGCAAAGTAGTGACAAAGTAGTGGCAAATTATGGGAAAGTAGTGGCAAAGTACGGTAAAGTAGTGGCAAAGTATGGCAAAGTAGTGGCAAATTATGGGAAAGTAGTGGCAAAGTATGGTAAATTAGTGGCAAAGTACGGCAAAGTACTGCAAAGTATTGGCAAAGTACAGCAAAGTAGTGGCAAAGTATGGCAATGTAGTGGCAAAGTACTGCAAAGTAGTGGCAAAGTACGGTAAAGTAGTGGCAAAGTACGTTGAAGTAGTGGCAAAGTAGTGGCAAAGTAGTGGCAAAGAAAGGCAAAGTAGTGGCAAAGTAGTGGCAAAGTATGGCAATGTAGTGCCAAGAAGTGGCAAAGTACTGCAAATAGTGGCAAAGTACGGAAAAGTAGTGGCAAAGTTCGACAAAGTAGTGGCAATGTACGACAAAGTAGTGGCCATGTAAGGCAAAGTAGTGGCAAAGTACTGCAAAGTAGTGGCAAAGTACAGCAAAGTAGTGGCAATGTATGGCAATGTATGGCAATGTATGGCAAAGTACGGCAAAGTAGTCGGAAAGTACGGCAAAGTAGTGACAAAGTAGTGGCAAATTATGGGAAAGTAGTGGCAAAGTACGGTAAAGTAGTGGCAAAATATGGCAAAGTAGTGGCAAAGTACGGCAAAGTAGTGGCAAAGTACGGCAAAGTAGTAGCAAATTACTGCAAAGTAGTGGCAAAGTACAGTAAATTAGAGACACAGTATGGCAAAGTGGTGGGAAAGTACTGCAAATTAGTGGCAAAGTACGGCAAAGTAGTGGTAAAGTATGGGAAAGTAGTGGCAAAGTTCGACAAAGTAGTAGCAAAGTACGGGAAAGTAGTGGCACAGTACGGCAAAGTAGTGGCAAAGTACGGCAAAGTAGTGGCAAAGTATGGCAAAGTCGTGCCAAAGTACTGCAAAGTCGTGGCAAAGTACAGCTAAGTAGTGGGAAAGTATGGAAATGTAGTGGCAAAGTACTGCAAAGTAGTGGCAAAGTACGGTAAAGTAGTGGCAAAATATGGTAAAGTAGTGGCAAAGTATGGTAAAGTACTGGCAAAGTAAGGCAAAGTAGTCGCAATGAAAGGCAAAGTAGTGGCAAAGTACTGCAAAGTAGTTGCAAAGTAGGGCAAAGTACTGCAAAGTGGTGGCAAAGTGGTGGCAAAGTAGTGGCAAAGTAGTGGCAAAGTAGTAGCAAAGTAGTGGCAAATAGTGGCAAAGTATGGAAAAGTTCGGTAAAGTAGTGGCAAAGTATGGCAAAGTAGTGGCCATGTAAGGCAAAGTACTGCAAAGTAGTGGCAAAGTACAGCTAAGTAGTGGCAAAGTATGGCAATGTAGTGGCAAAGTACTGCAAAGTAGTGGCAAAGTAGTGGCAAAGTACGGTAAAGTTGTGGCAAAGTACGGTGAAGTAGTGGCAAAGTAGTGGCAAAGTAAGGCAAAGTAGTGGCAAAGTACTGCAAAGTAATGGCATAGAAAGGCAAAGTTGTGGCAAAGTACGGCAAAGTAGTGGCAAAGTACGGCAAAGTAGTGCCAAAGTAGTGGCAAAGTACTGTAAATAGTGGCAAAGTACGGAAAAGTAGTGGCCATGTAAGGTAAAGTAGTGGCAAAGTACAGCAAAGTAGTGGCAAAGTACTGCAAAGTAGTGGCAAAGTACGGCAAATTAGAGACAAAGTATGGCATAGTGGTGGGAAAGTACGGCAAAGTAGTGGCAAAGTACGGCAAAGTAGTGGCAATGTATGGTAAAGTACTGGCAAAGTAAGGCAAAGTAGTCGCAATGAAAGGCAAAGTAGTGGCAAAGTACTGCAAAGTAGTTGCAAAGTAGGGCAAAGTACTGCAAAGTGGTGGCAAAGTGGTGGCAAAGTAGTGGCAAAGTAGGGGCAAAGTAGTGGCAAAGTAGTGGCAAATAGTGGCAAAGTATGGAAAAGTTCGGTAAAGTAGTGGCAAAGTATGGCAAAGTAGTGGCCATGTAAGGCAAAGTACTGCAAAGTAGTGGCAAAGTACGGCAAAGTAGTGGCAAAGTATGGCAATGTAGTGGCAAAGTACTGCAAAGTAATGGCAAAGTCCGGTAAAGTAGTGGCAAAGTACGGTGAAATAGTGGCAAAGTAGTGGCAAAGTAAGGCAAAATAGTGGCAAAGTACTGCAAAGTACTGGCTAAGTAGTGGCATAGAAAGGCAAAGTAGTGGCAAAGTACGGCAAAGTAGTGGCAAAGTACGGCAAAGTAGTGGCAAAGTAGTGGCAAAGTACTGCAAATAGTGGCAAAGTACAGAAAAGTAGTGGCAAAGTTCGACAAAGTAGTGGCAAAGTACGGCAAAGTAGTGGCCATGTAAGGCAAAGTAGTGGCAAAGTACTGCAAAGTAGGGGCAAAGTAGTGGCAAAGTAGTGGCAAAGTATGGCAATGTATGGCAAAGTACGGCAAAGTAGTCGGAAAGTACGGCAAAGTAGTGACAAAGTATGGCAAAGTAGTGGCAAATTATGGGAAAGTAGTAGCAAAGTACTGGAAAGTAGTGGCAAAGTAGTGGCAAAGTACGGCAAAGTAGTGGCAAAGTACGGCAAAGTAGTGGCAAAGTAGAGGCAAAGTACGGCAAAGTAGTGGAAAAGGAGTATGAAAATACTGTAAAGTAGTGGCAAAGTTCTCCTAAGAAGTGGCAAAGTACAGCAATGTAGTGGCAAAGTACGGCAACGTAGTGGCATATAACGGCAACGTAGTGTCAAAATATTGCAAAGTAGTGGCAAATTACGGCAAAGTAGTGGTAAAGTATGGCAAGTAGTGACAAAGTACGGGAAAGTAGAGTCAACGTACGGCCTAGTAAAGGCAAAGTACAGCAAAGTAGTGGCAAAGTACGGCAAAGTAGTGACAAAGTATGGCAAAGTAGTGGCAAAGTAGTGGCAAAGTAGAGGCAAAGTAGTGGAAAAGGAGTGGCAAAATACTGCAAAGAAATGACAAAGTTCTACTAAGATTTGGTAAAGTGCAGCAATCTAGTGGCAAAGAAAGGCAACGTAGTGTCAAAGTAGTGGCAAAGTACTACAAAGTAGTGGCAAAGTACGGCAACGTAGTTTCAAATAATGGCAACGTAGTGTAAAAATATGGTAAAGTAGTAGCAAATTACGGCAAAGTAGTGGCAAGTACTTGTACAAAGTAGTGACAAAGTACGGCAAAATTGTGACAAAGTATGGCAAAGTGGTGGGAAAGAACGACAAAATACGGTAAAGTAGTGGCAAAGTATGGGAAATTAGTGGCAAAGTACGGCAAAGTAGTAGCAAAGTACGGGAAAGTAGTGGCACAGTATGGCAAAGTAGTGGCAAAGTACGGCAAAGTAGTGGCAAAGTACGGCAAAGTAGTGCCAAAGTACTGCAAAGTCGTGGCAAAGTACGGCAAAGTAGTGGCAAAGTAGTGGAAAAAGAGTGGCAAAGTACTGCAAAGTAGTGGCAAAGTATGGTAAAGTACTGGCAAAGTAAGGCAAAGTAGTCGCAATGAAAGGCAAAGTAGTGGCAAAGTACTGCAAAGTAGTTGCAAAGTAGGGCAAAGTACTGCAAAGTGGTGGCAAAGTGGTGGCAAAGTAGTGGCAAAGTAGTGGCAAAGTAGTGGCAAAGTAGTGGCAAATAGTGGCAAAGTATGGAAAAGTTCGGTAAAGTAGTGGCAAAGTATGGCAAAGTAGTGGCCATGTAAGGCAAAGTACTGCAAAGTAGTGGCAAAGTACAGCAAAGTAGTTGCAAAGTATGGCAATGTAGTGGCAAAGTACTGCAAAGTAGTGGCAAAGTACGGTAAAGTAGTGGCAAAGTACGGTGAAGTAGTGGCAAAGTAGTGGCAAAGTAAGGCAAAGTAGTGGCAAAGTACTGCAAAGTAGTGGCAAAGTAGTGGCATAGAAAGGCAAAGTAGTGGCAAAGTACGGCATAGTAGTGCCAAAGTAGTGGCAAAGTACTGCAAATAGTGGCAAAGTATGGCAAAGTAGTGGCCATGTTAGGCAAAGTAGTGGCAAAGTACTGCAAAGTAGTGGCAAAGTACTGCAAAGTAGTGGCAAAGTATGGCAATGTATGGCAAAGTACGGCAAAGTAGACGGAAAGTACGGCAAAGTAGTGACAAAGTATGGCAAAGTAGTGGCAAATTATGGGAAAGTAGTGGCAAAGTACGGTAAAGTAGTGGCAAAGTCCGGCAAAGTAGTGGCAAAGTACGGCAAAGTAGTGGCAAAGTACGGCAAAGTAGTAGCAAAGTACTGCAAAGTAGTGCCAAAGTAGTGGCAAAGTACTGCAAATAGTGGCAAAGTACGGAAAGTTAGTGGCAAAGTTCGACAAAGTAGTGGCAAAGTATGGCAAAGTAGTGGCCATGTAAGGCAAAGTAGTGGCAAAGTACTGCAAAGTAGTGGCAAAGAACAGCAAAGTAGTGGCAATGTATGGCAATGTATGGCAAAGTACGGCAAAGTAGTCGGAAAGTACGGCAAAGTAGTGACAAAGTAGTGGCAAATTATGGGAAAGTAGTGGCAAAGTACGGTAAAGTAGTGGCAAAGTATGGCAAAGTAGTGGCAAATTATGGGAAAGTAGTGGCAAAGTATGGTAAATTAGTGGCAAAGTACGGCAAAGTACTGCAAAGTATTGGAAAAGTACAGCAAAGTAGTGGCAAAGTATGGCAATGTAGTGGCAAAGTACTGCAAAGTAGTGGCAAAGTACGGTAAAGTAGTGGCAAAGTACGTTGAAGTAGTGGCAAAGTAGTGGCAAAGTAGTGGCAAAGAAAGGCAAAGTAGTGGCAAAGTAGTGGCAAAGTATGGCAATGTAGTGCCAAGAAGTGGCAAAGTACTGCAAATAGTGGCAAAGTACGGAAAAGTAGTGGCAAAGTTCGACAAAGTAGTGGCAATGTACGACAAAGTAGTGGCCATGTAAGGCAAAGTAGTGGCAAAGTACTGCAAAGTAGTGGCAAAGTACAGCAAAGTAGTGGCAATGTATGGCAATGTATGGCAAAGTACGGCAAAGTAGTCGGAAAGTACGGCAAAGTAGTGACAAAGTAGTGGCAAATTATGGGAAAGTAGTGGCAAAGTACGGTAAAGTAGTGGCAAAATATGGCAAAGTAGTGGCAAAGTACGGCAAAGTAGTGGCAAAGTACGGCAAAGTAGTAGCAAATTACTGCAAAGTAGTGGCAAAGTACAGTAAATTAGAGACACAGTATGGCAAAGTGGTGGGAAAGTACTGCAAATTAGTGGCAAAGTACGGCAAAGTAGTGGTAAAGTATGGGAAAGTAGTGGCAAAGTTCGACAAAGTAGTAGCAAAGTACGGGAAAGTAGTGGCACAGTACGGCAAAGTAGTGGCAAAGTACGGCAAAGTAGTGGCAAAGTATGGCAAAGTCGTGCCAAAGTACTGCAAAGTCGTGGCAAAGTACAGCTAAGTAGTGGGAAAGTATGGAAATGTAGTGGCAAAGTACTGCAAAGTAGTGGCAAAGTACGGTAAAGTAGTGGCAAAATATGGTAAAGTAGAGGCAAAGTATGGTAAAGTACTGGCAAAGTAAGGCAAAGTAGTCGCAATGAAAGGCAAAGTAGTGCCAAAGTACTGCAAAGTCGTGGCAAAGTACGGCAAAGTAGTGGCAAAGTAGTGGAAAAAGAGTGGCAAAGTACGGCAAAGTAGTGGCAAAGTACGGCAAAGTAGTAGCAAATTACTGCAAAGTAGTGGCAAAGTACAGTAAATTAGAGACACAGTATGGCAAAGTGGTGGGAAAGTACTGCAAATTAGTGGCAAAGTACGGCAAAGTAGTGGTAAAGTATGGGAAAGTAGTGGCAAAGTTCGACAAAGTAGTAGCAAAGTACGGGAAAGTAGTGGCACAGTACGGCAAAGTAGTGGCAAAGTACGGCAAAGTAGTGGCAAAGTATGGCAAAGTCGTGCCAAAGTACTGCAAAGTCGTGGCAAAGTACAGCTAAGTAGTGGGAAAGTATGGAAATGTAGTGGCAAAGTACTGCAAAGTAGTGGCAAAGTACGGTAAAGTAGTGGCAAAATATGGTAAAGTAGTGGCAAAGTATGGTAAAGTACTGGCAAAGTAAGGCAAAGTAGTCGCAATGAAAGGCAAAGTAGTGCCAAAGTACTGCAAAGTCGTGGCAAAGTACGGCAAAGTAGTGGCAAAGTAGTGGAAAAAGAGTGGCAAAGTACTGCAAAGTAGTGGCAAAGTATGGTAAAGTACTGGCAAAGTAAGGCAAAGTAGTCGCAATGAAAGGCAAAGTAGTGGCAAAGTACTGCAAAGTAGTTGCAAAGTAGGGCAAAGTACTGCAAAGTGGTGGCAAAGTGGTGGCAAAGTAGTGGCAAAGTAGTGGCAAAGTAGTGGCAAAGTAGTGGCAAATAGTGGCAAAGTATGGAAAAGTTCGGTAAAGTAGTGGCAAAGTATGGCAAAGTAGTGGCCATGTAAGGCAAAGTACTGCAAAGTAGTGGCAAAGTACAGCAAAGTAGTTGCAAAGTATGGCAATGTAGTGGCAAAGTACTGCAAAGTAGTGGCAAAGTACGGTAAAGTAGTGGCAAAGTACGGTGAAGTAGTGGCAAAGTAGTGGCAAAGTAAGGCAAAGTAGTGGCAAAGTACTGCAAAGTAGTGGCAAAGTAGTGGCATAGAAAGGCAAAGTAGTGGCAAAGTACGGCATAGTAGTGCCAAAGTAGTGGCAAAGTACTGCAAATAGTGGCAAAGTATGGCAAAGTAGTGGCCATGTTAGGCAAAGTAGTGGCAAAGTACTGCAAAGTAGTGGCAAAGTACTGCAAAGTAGTGGCAAAGTATGGCAATGTATGGCAAAGTACGGCAAAGTAGACGGAAAGTACGGCAAAGTAGTGACAAAGTATGGCAAAGTAGTGGCAAATTATGGGAAAGTAGTGGCAAAGTACGGTAAAGTAGTGGCAAAGTCCGGCAAAGTAGTGGCAAAGTACGGCAAAGTAGTGGCAAAGTACGGCAAAGTAGTAGCAAAGTACTGCAAAGTAGTGCCAAAGTAGTGGCAAAGTACTGCAAATAGTGGCAAAGTACGGAAAGTTAGTGGCAAAGTTCGACAAAGTAGTGGCAAAGTATGGCAAAGTAGTGGCCATGTAAGGCAAAGTAGTGGCAAAGTACTGCAAAGTAGTGGCAAAGAACAGCAAAGTAGTGGCAATGTATGGCAATGTATGGCAAAGTACGGCAAAGTAGTCGGAAAGTACGGCAAAGTAGTGACAAAGTAGTGGCAAATTATGGGAAAGTAGTGGCAAAGTACGGTAAAGTAGTGGCAAAGTATGGCAAAGTAGTGGCAAATTATGGGAAAGTAGTGGCAAAGTATGGTAAATTAGTGGCAAAGTACGGCAAAGTACTGCAAAGTATTGGAAAAGTACAGCAAAGTAGTGGCAAAGTATGGCAATGTAGTGGCAAAGTACTGCAAAGTAGTGGCAAAGTACGGTAAAGTAGTGGCAAAGTACGTTGAAGTAGTGGCAAAGTAGTGGCAAAGTAGTGGCAAAGAAAGGCAAAGTAGTGGCAAAGTAGTGGCAAAGTATGGCAATGTAGTGCCAAGAAGTGGCAAAGTACTGCAAATAGTGGCAAAGTACGGAAAAGTAGTGGCAAAGTTCGACAAAGTAGTGGCAATGTACGACAAAGTAGTGGCCATGTAAGGCAAAGTAGTGGCAAAGTACTGCAAAGTAGTGGCAAAGTACAGCAAAGTAGTGGCAATGTATGGCAATGTATGGCAAAGTACGGCAAAGTAGTCGGAAAGTACGGCAAAGTAGTGACAAAGTAGTGGCAAATTATGGGAAAGTAGTGGCAAAGTACGGTAAAGTAGTGGCAAAATATGGCAAAGTAGTGGCAAAGTACGGCAAAGTAGTGGCAAAGTACGGCAAAGTAGTAGCAAATTACTGCAAAGTAGTGGCAAAGTACAGTAAATTAGAGACACAGTATGGCAAAGTGGTGGGAAAGTACTGCAAATTAGTGGCAAAGTACGGCAAAGTAGTGGTAAAGTATGGGAAAGTAGTGGCAAAGTTCGACAAAGTAGTAGCAAAGTACGGGAAAGTAGTGGCACAGTACGGCAAAGTAGTGGCAAAGTACGGCAAAGTAGTGGCAAAGTATGGCAAAGTCGTGCCAAAGTACTGCAAAGTCGTGGCAAAGTACAGCTAAGTAGTGGGAAAGTATGGAAATGTAGTGGCAAAGTACTGCAAAGTAGTGGCAAAGTACGGTAAAGTAGTGGCAAAATATGGTAAAGTAGTGGCAAAGTATGGTAAAGTACTGGCAAAGTAAGGCAAAGTAGTCGCAATGAAAGGCAAAGTAGTGGCAAAGTACTGCAAAGTAGTTGCAAAGTAGGGCAAAGTACTGCAAAGTGGTGGCAAAGTGGTGGCAAAGTAGTGGCAAAGTAGTGGCAAAGTAGTAGCAAAGTAGTGGCAAATAGTGGCAAAGTATGGAAAAGTTCGGTAAAGTAGTGGCAAAGTATGGCAAAGTAGTGGCCATGTAAGGCAAAGTACTGCAAAGTAGTGGCAAAGTACAGCTAAGTAGTGGCAAAGTATGGCAATGTAGTGGCAAAGTACTGCAAAGTAGTGGCAAAGTAGTGGCAAAGTACGGTAAAGTTGTGGCAAAGTACGGTGAAGTAGTGGCAAAGTAGTGGCAAAGTAAGGCAAAGTAGTGGCAAAGTACTGCAAAGTAGTGGCATAGAAAGGCAAAGTTGTGGCAAAGTACGGCAAAGTAGTGGCAAAGTACGGCAAAGTAGTGCCAAAGTAGTGGCAAAGTACTGTAAATAGTGGCAAAGTACGGAAAAGTAGTGGCCATGTAAGGTAAAGTAGTGGCAAAGTACAGCAAAGTAGTGGCAAAGTACTGCAAAGTAGTGGCAAAGTACGGCAAATTAGAGACAAAGTATGGCATAGTGGTGGGAAAGTACGGCAAAGTAGTGGCAAAGTACGGCAAAGTAGTGGCAATGTATGGTAAAGTACTGGCAAAGTAAGGCAAAGTAGTCGCAATGAAAGGCAAAGTAGTGGCAAAGTACTGCAAAGTAGTTGCAAAGTAGGGCAAAGTACTGCAAAGTGGTGGCAAAGTGGTGGCAAAGTAGTGGCAACGTAGTGGCAAAGTAGTGGCAAAGTAGTGGCAAATAGTGGCAAAGTATGGAAAAGTTCGGTAAAGTAGTGGCAAAGTATGGCAAAGTAGTGGCCATGTAAGGCAAAGTACTGCAAAGTAGTGGCAAAGTACAGCTAAGTAGTGGCAAAGTATGGCAATGTAGTGGCAAAGTACTGCAAAGTAGTGGCAAAGTAGTGCAAAGTACGGTAAAGTAGTGGCAAAGTACGGTGAAGTAGTGGCAAAGTAGTGGCAAAGTAAGGCAAAGTAGTGGCAAAGTACTGCAAAGTAGTGGCATAGAAAGGCAAAGTTGTGGCAAAGTACGGCAAAGTAGTGGCAAAGTACGGCAAAGTAGTGCCAAAGTAGTGGCAAAGTACTGTAAATAGTGGCAAAGTACGGAAAAGTAGTGGCCATGTAAGGTAAAGTAGTGGCAAAGTACAGCAAAGTAGTGGCAAAGTATGGCAATGTATGGCAAAGTACGGCAAAGTAGTCGGAAAGTACGGCAAAGTAGTGGCAAATTATGGGAAAGTAGTGGCAAAGTACGGTAAAGTAGTGGCAAAGTACGGTAAAGTAGTGGCAAAGTACGGCAAAGTAGTGGCAAAGTACGGCAAAGTAGTAGCAAAGTACTGCAAAGTAGTGGCAAAGTACGGCAAATTAGAGACAAAGTATGGCAAAGTGGTGGGAAAATACGGCAAAGTAGTGGCAAAGTACGGCAAAGTAGTGGTAAAGTATGGAAAAGTAGTGGCAAAGTACGGAAAGTAGTGGCAAAGTTCGACAAAGTAGTAGCAAAGTACGGGAAAGTAGTGGCACAGTACGGCAAAGTAGTGGCAAAGTACGGCAAAGTAGTGGCAAAGTACGGCAAAGTAGTGCCAAAGTACTGCAAAGTCGTGGCAGAGTACGGCAAAGTAGTGGCAAAGTAGTGGAAAAAGAGTGGCAAAGTACTGAAAAGTAGTGGCAAAGAACTGCAAAATAGTGGCAAAGTACGGTAAATTAGTGTCAAAGTATGGTAAAGTACTGGCAAAGTAAGGCAAAGTAGTTGCAATGAAAGGCAAAGTAGTGGCAAAGTACTGCAAAGTAGTTACAAAGTAGGGCAAAGTACTGCAAAGTAGTGACAAAGTACGGGAAAGTAGAGGCAACGTACGGCATAGTAAAGGCAAAGTACTGCAAAGTAGTGGTAAATTACTGCAAAGTAATGGCAAAGTATGGGAAAGTAGTGGCAAAGTACGGCAAAGTAGTGGCAAAGTAAAGCAAAGTAGTGGCAAAATACGGCAAAGCAGTGGCAAATTACTGCAAGGTAGTGGCAAAGTACTGCAAAGTAGTGGCAAAATACGGCAATGTAGTGGCAAAGTCCAGCAAAGTAGTGCAAAATAGTGGCAAAGTACTGAAAAGTAGTGGCTAATTACGGCAAAGTATTGGCAAAGTGGTGGGAAAGTACGGCAAAGTAGTGGCAAAATACGGCAAAGTAGTGGCAAAGTGTGGGAAAGTGGTGGGAAAGTACTGCAAAGTCGTGGCAAAGTATGGCAAAGTAGTGGCAAAGTAGCGGAAAAAGAGTGGCAAAGTACTGCAAAGTAGTGGCAAAGTACTGCAAAATAGTGGCAAAGTACGGTAAAGTAGTGGCAAAGTATGGTAAAGTACTGGCAAAGTAAGGCAAAGTAGTCGCAATGAAAGGCAAAGTAGTGGCAAAGTACTGCAAAGTAGTTGCAAAGTAGGGCAAAGTACTGCAAAGTGGTGGCAAAGTGGTGGCAAAGTAGTGTCAAAATAGTGGCAAAGTAGTGGCAAAGTAGTGGCAAATAGTGGCAAAGTATGGAAAAGTTCGGTAAAGTAGTGGCAAAGTATGGCAAAGTAGTGGCCATGTAAGGCAAAGTACTGCAAAGTAGTGGCAAAGTACAGCAAAGTAGTAGCGAAGTATGGCAATGTAGTGGCAAAGTACTGCAAAGTAGTGGCAAAGTACGGTAAGTAGTGGCAAAGTACGGTGAAGTAGTGGCAAAGTAGTGGCAAAGTAATGCAAAGTAGTGGCAAAGTACTGCAAAGTAGAGGCAAAGTAGTGGCATAGAAAGGCAAAGTAGTGGCAAAGTACGGCAAAGTAGTGCCAAAGTAGTGGCAAAATACTGCATATAGTGGCAAAGTACGGAAAAGTAGTGGCAAAGTTCAACAAAGTAGTGGCCATGTTAGGCAAAGTAGTGGCAAAGTACTGCAAAGTAGTGGCAAAGTACTGCAAAGTAGTGGCAAAGTATGGCAATGTATGGCAAAGTACGGCAAAGTAGTCGGAAAGTACGGCAAAGTAGTGACAAAGTATGGCAAAGTAGTGGCAAATTATGGGAAAGTAGTGGCAAAGTACGGTAAAGTAGTGGCAAAGTACGGCAAAGTAGTGGCAAAGTACGGCAAAGTAGTGGCAAAGTACGGCAAAGTAGTAGCAAAGTACTGCAAAGTAGTGCCAAAGTAGTGGCAAAGTACTGCAAATAGTGGCAAAGTACGGAAAATTAGTGGCAAAGTTCGACAAAGTAGTGGCAAAGTATGGCAAAGTAGTGGCCATGTAAGGCAAAGTAGTGGCAAAGTACTGCAAAGTAGTGGCAAGGTACAGCAAAGTAGTGGCAAAGTATGGCAATGTATGGCAAAGTACGCAAAGTAGTCGGAAAGTACGGCAAAGTAGTGACAAAGTATGGCAAAGTAGTGGCAAATTATGGGAAAGTAGTGGCAAAGTACAGTAAAGTAGTGGCAAAGTACGGCAGAGTACTGCAAAGTAGTGGCAAAGTACAGCAAAGTAGTGGCAAAGTATGGCAATGTAGTGGCAAAGTACGGCAAAGTAGTGGCAAAGTACGGCAAAGTAGTAGCAAAGTACTGCAAAGTAGTGGCAAAGTACGGCAAATTAGAGACAAAGTACTGCAAAATAGTGGCAAAGTACGGTAAAGTAGTGGCAAAGTACTGCAAATTAGTGGCAAAGTACTGCAAAATAGTGGCAAAGTACTGCAAAATAGTGGCAAAGTACGGTAAAGTAGTGGCAAAGTATGGTAAAGTACTGGCAAAGTAAGGCAAAGTAGTCGCAATGTATGGCAAAGTACGCAAAGTAGTCGGAAAGTACGGCAAAGTAGTGACAAAGTATGGCAAAGTAGTGGCAAATTATGGGAAAGTAGTGGCAAAGTACAGTAAAGTAGTGGCAAAGTACTGCAAAGTAGTTGCAAAGTAGGGCAAATTCTGCAAAGTGGTGGCAAAATAGTGGCAAAGTAGTGGCAAAATAGTGGCAAAGTAGTGGCAAAGTAGTGGCAAATAGTGGCAAAGTATGGAAAAGTTCGGTAAAGTAGTGGCAAAGTATGGCAAAGTAGTGGCCATGTAAGGCAAAGTACTGCAAAGTAGTGGCAAAGTACAGCAAAGTAGTTGCAAAGTATGGCAATGTAGTGGCAAAGTACTGCAAAGTAGTGGCAAAGTACGGTAAAGTAGTGGCAAAGTACGGTGAAGTAGTGGCAAATTAGTGGCAAAGTAAGGCAAAGTAGTGGCAAAGTACTGCAAAGTAGTGGCAAAGTAGTGGCATAGAAAGGCAAAGTAGTGGCAAAGTACGGCAAAGTAGTGCCAAAGTAGTGGCAAAGTACTGCAAATAGTGGCAAAGTACGGAAAAGTAGTGGCAAAGTTCGACAAATTAGTGGCAAAGTACGGCAAAGTAGTGGCCATGTTAGGCAAAGTAGTGGCAAAGTACTGCAAAGTAGTGGCAAAGTACTGCAAAGTAGTGGCAAAGTATGGCAATGTATGGCAAAGTACGGCAAAGTAGTCGGAAAGTACGGCAAAGTAGTGACAAAGTATGGCAAAGTAGTGGCAAATTCTGGGAAAGTAGTGGCAAAGTACGGTAAAGTAGTGGCAAAGTACGGCAAAGAAAGGCAAAGTACTGCAAAGTAGTGGCAAAGTACAGCAAAGTAGTGGCAAAGTATGGCAATGTAGTGGCAAAGTACTGCAAAGTAGTGGCAAAGTACGGTAAAGTAGTGGCAAAGTACGTTGAAGTAGTGGCAAAGTAGTGGCAAAGTAGTGGCAAAGAAAGGCAAAGTAGTGGCAAAGTAGTGGCAAAGTATGGCAATGTAGTGCCAAGTAGTGGCAAAGTACTGCAAATAGTGGCAAAGTACGGAAAAGTAGTGGCAAAGTTCGACAAAGTAGTGGCAATGTACGGCAAAGTAGTGGCCATGTAAGGCAAAGTAGTGGCAAAGTACTGCAAAGTAGTGGCAAAGTACAGCAAAGTAGTGGCAATGTATGGCAATGTATGGCAAAGTACGGCAAAGTAGTCGGAAAGTACAGCAAAGTAATGACAAAGTACGGCAAAGTAGTGGCAAATTATGGGAAAGTAGTGGCAAAGTACGGTAAATTAGTGGCAAAGTATGGCAAAGTAGTGGCAAAGTAGTGGCAAAGTACAGCAAAGTAGTGGCAAAGTATGGCAATGTAGTGGCAAAGTACTGCAAAGTAGTGGCAAAGTACGGTAAAGTAGTGGCAAAGTACGTTGAAGTAGTGGCAAAGTAGTGGTAAAGTAGTGGCAAAGTACGGCAAACTACTGCAAAGTAGTGGCAAAGTACAGCAAAGTAGTGGCAAAGTATGGCAATGTAGTGGCAAAGTACTGCAAACTAGTGGCAAAGTACGGTAAAGTAGTGGCAAAGTACGTTGAAGTAGTGGCAAAGTAGTGGCAAAGTAGTGGCAAAGAAAGGCAAAGTAGTGGCAAAGTATGGCAATGTAGTGCCAAGTAGTGGCAAAGTACTGCAAATAGTGGCAAAGTACGGAAAAGTAGTGTCAAAGTTCGACAAAGTAGTGGCAATGTACGGCAAAGTAGTGGCCATGTAAGGCAAAGTAGTGGCAAAGTACTGCAAAGTAGTGGCAAAGTACAGCAAAGTAGTGGCAATGTATGGCAATGTATGGCAAAGTACGGCAAAGTAGTCGGAAAGTACAGCAAAGTAGTGACAAAGTACGGCAAAGTAGTGGCAAATTATGGGAAAGTAGTGGCAAAGTACGGTAAAGTAGTGGCAAAGTATGGCAAAGTAGTGGCAAAGTACGGCAAAGTAGTGGCAAAGTACGGCAAAGTAGTAGCAAAGTACTGCAAAGTAGTGGCAAAGTACGGCAAATTAGAGACAAAGTATGGCAAAGTGGTGGGAAAGTACTGCAAAGTAGTGTCAAAGTACGGCAAAGTAGTGGTAAAGTATGGGAAAGTAGTGGCAAAGTTCGACAAAGTAGTAGCAAAGTACGGGAAAGTAGTGGCACAGTACGGTAAAGTAGTGGCAAAGTACGGCAAAGTAGTGGCAAAGTTTGGCAAAGTCGTGCCAAAGTACTGTAAAGTCGTGGCAAAGTACAGCAAAGTAGTTGCGAAGTATGGCAATGTAGTGGCAAAGTACTGCAAAGTAGTGGCAAAGTACGGTAAGTAGTGGCAAAGTACGGTGAAGTAGTGGCAAAGTAGTGGCAAAGTAATGCAAAGTAGTGGCAAAGTACTGCAAAGTAGAGGCAAAGTAGTGGCATAGAAAGGCAAAGTAGTGGCAAAGTACGGCAAAGTAGTGCCAAAGTAGTGGCAAAATACTGCATATAGTGGCAAAGTACGGAAAAGTAGTGGCAAAGTTCAACAAAGTAGTGGCCATGTTAGGCAAAGTAGTGGCAAAGTACTGCAAAGTAGTGGCAAAGTACTGCAAAGTAGTGGCAAAGTATGGCAATGTATGGCAAAGTACGGCAAAGTAGTCGGAAAGTACGGCAAAGTAGTGACAAAGTATGGCAAAGTAGTGGCAAATTATGGGAAAGTAGTGGCAAAGTACGGTAAAGTAGTGGCAAAGTACGGCAAAGTAGTGGCAAAGTACGGCAAAGTAGTGGCAAAGTACGGCAAAGTAGTAGCAAAGTACTGCAAAGTAGTGCCAAAGTAGTGGCAAAGTACTGCAAATAGTGGCAAAGTACGGAAAATTAGTGGCAAAGTTCGACAAAGTAGTGGCAAAGTATGGCAAAGTAGTGGCCATGTAAGGCAAAGTAGTGGCAAAGTACTGCAAAGTAGTGGCAAGGTACAGCAAAGTAGTGGCAAAGTATGGCAATGTATGGCAAAGTACGCAAAGTAGTCGGAAAGTATGGCAAAGTAGTGACAAAGTATGGCAAAGTAGTGGCAAATTATGGGAAAGTAGTGGCAAAGTACAGTAAAGTAGTGGCAAAGTACGGCAGAGTACTGCAAAGTAGTGGCAAAGTACAGCAAAGTAGTGGCAAAGTATGGCAATGTAGTGGCAAAGTACGGCAAAGTAGTGGCAAAGTACGGCAAAGTAGTAGCAAAGTACTGCAAAGTAGTGGCAAAGTACGGCAAATTAGAGACAAAGTACTGCAAAATAGTGGCAAAGTACGGTAAAGTAGTGGCAAAGTACTGCAAATTAGTGGCAAAGTACTGCAAAATAGTGGCAAAGTACTGCAAAATAGTGGCAAAGTACGGTAAAGTAGTGGCAAAGTATGGTAAAGTACTGGCAAAGTAAGGCAAAGTAGTCGCAATGTATGGCAAAGTACGCAAAGTAGTCGGAAAGTACGACAAAGTAGTGACAAAGTATGGCAAAGTAGTGGCAAATTATGGGAAAGTAGTGGCAAAGTACAGTAAAGTAGTGGCAAAGTACTGCAAAGTAGTTGCAAAGTAGGGCAAATTCTGCAAAGTGGTGGCAAAATAGTGGCAAAGTAGTGGCAAAATAGTGGCAAAGTAGTGGCAAAGTAGTGGCAAATAGTGGCAAAGTATGGAAAAGTTCGGTAAAGTAGTGGCAAAGTATGGCAAAGTAGTGGCCATGTAAGGCAAAGTACTGCAAAGTAGTGGCAAAGTACAGCAAAGTAGTTGCAAAGTATGGCAATGTAGTGGCAAAGTACTGCAAAGTAGTGGCAAAGTACGGTAAAGTAGTGGCAAAGTACGGTGAAGTAGTGGCAAATTAGTGGCAAAGTAAGGCAAAGTAGTGGCAAAGTACTGCAAAGTAGTGGCAAAGTAGTGGCATAGAAATGCAAAGTAGTGGCAAAGTACGGCAAAGTAGTGCCAAAGTAGTGGCAAAGTACTGCAAATAGTGGCAAAGTACGGAAAAGTAGTGGCAAAGTTCGACAAATTAGTGGCAAAGTACGGCAAAGTAGTGGCCATGTTAGGCAAAGTAGTGGCAAAGTACTGCAAAGTAGTGGCAAAGTACTGCAAAGTAGTGGCAAAGTATGGCAATGTATGGCAAAGTACGGCAAAGTAGTCGGAAAGTACGGCAAAGTAGTGACAAAGTATGGCAAAGTAGTGGCAAATTCTGGGAAAGTAGTGGCAAAGTACGGTAAAGTAGTGGCAAAGTACGGCAAAGAAAGGCAAAGTACTGCAAAGTAGTGGCAAAGTACAGCAAAGTAGTGGCAAAGTATGGCAATGTAGTGGCAAAGTACTGCAAAGTAGTGGCAAAGTACGGTAAAGTAGTGGCAAAGTACGTTGAAGTAGTGGCAAAGTAGTGGCAAAGTAGTGGCAAAGAAAGGCAAAGTAGTGGCAAAGTAGTGGCAAAGTATGGCAATGTAGTGCCAAGTAGTGGCAAAGTACTGCAAATAGTGGCAAAGTACGGAAAAGTAGTGGCAAAGTTCGACAAAGTAGGGCAATGTACGGCAAAGTAGTGGCCATGTAAGGCAAAGTAGTGGCAAAGTACTGCAAAGTAGTGGCAAAGTACAGCAAAGTAGTGGCAATGTATGGCAATGTATGGCAAAGTACGGCAAAGTAGTCGGAAAGTACAGCAAAGTAATGACAAAGTACGGCAAAGTAGTGGCAAATTATGGGAAAGTAGTGGCAAAGTACAGTAAAGTAGTGGCAAAGTACGGCAGAGTACTGCAAAGTAGTGGCAAAGTACAGCAAAGTAGTGGCAAAGTATGGCAATGTAGTGGCAAAGTACGGCAAAGTAGTGGCAAAGTACGGCAAAGTAGTAGCAAAGTACTGCAAAGTAGTGGCAAAGTACGGCAAATTAGAGACAAAGTACTGCAAAATAGTGGCAAAGTACGGTAAAGTAGTGGCAAAGTACTGCAAATTAGTGGCAAAGTACTGCAAAATAGTGGCAAAGTACTGCAAAATAGTGGCAAAGTACGGTAAAGTAGTGGCAAAGTATGGTAAAGTACTGGCAAAGTAAGGCAAAGTAGTCGCAATGTATGGCAAAGTACGCAAAGTAGTCGGAAAGTACGACAAAGTAGTGACAAAGTATGGCAAAGTAGTGGCAAATTATGGGAAAGTAGTGGCAAAGTACAGTAAAGTAGTGGCAAAGTACTGCAAAGTAGTTGCAAAGTAGGGCAAATTCTGCAAAGTGGTGGCAAAATAGTGGCAAAGTAGTGGCAAAATAGTGGCAAAGTAGTGGCAAAGTAGTGGCAAATAGTGGCAAAGTATGGAAAAGTTCGGTAAAGTAGTGGCAAAGTATGGCAAAGTAGTGGCCATGTAAGGCAAAGTACTGCAAAGTAGTGGCAAAGTACAGCAAAGTAGTTGCAAAGTATGGCAATGTAGTGGCAAAGTACTGCAAAGTAGTGGCAAAGTACGGTAAAGTAGTGGCAAAGTACGGTGAAGTAGTGGCAAATTAGTGGCAAAGTAAGGCAAAGTAGTGGCAAAGTACTGCAAAGTAGTGGCAAAGTAGTGGCATAGAAATGCAAAGTAGTGGCAAAGTACGGCAAAGTAGTGCCAAAGTAGTGGCAAAGTACTGCAAATAGTGGCAAAGTACGGAAAAGTAGTGGCAAAGTTCGACAAATTAGTGGCAAAGTACGGCAAAGTAGTGGCCATGTTAGGCAAAGTAGTGGCAAAGTACTGCAAAGTAGTGGCAAAGTACTGCAAAGTAGTGGCAAAGTATGGCAATGTATGGCAAAGTACGGCAAAGTAGTCGGAAAGTACGGCAAAGTAGTGACAAAGTATGGCAAAGTAGTGGCAAATTCTGGGAAAGTAGTGGCAAAGTACGGTAAAGTAGTGGCAAAGTACGGCAAAGAAAGGCAAAGTACTGCAAAGTAGTGGCAAAGTACAGCAAAGTAGTGGCAAAGTATGGCAATGTAGTGGCAAAGTACTGCAAAGTAGTGGCAAAGTACGGTAAAGTAGTGGCAAAGTACGTTGAAGTAGTGGCAAAGTAGTGGCAAAGTAGTGGCAAAGAAAGGCAAAGTAGTGGCAAAGTAGTGGCAAAGTATGGCAATGTAGTGCCAAGTAGTGGCAAAGTACTGCAAATAGTGGCAAAGTACGGAAAAGTAGTGGCAAAGTTCGACAAAGTAGGGCAATGTACGGCAAAGTAGTGGCCATGTAAGGCAAAGTAGTGGCAAAGTACTGCAAAGTAGTGGCAAAGTACAGCAAAGTAGTGGCAATGTATGGCAATGTATGGCAAAGTACGACAAAGTAGTCGGAAAGTACAGCAAAGTAATGACAAAGTACGGCAAAGTAGTGGCAAATTATGGGAAAGTAGTGGCAAAGTACGGTAAATTAGTGGCAAAGTATGGCAAAGTAGTGGCAAAGTAGTGGCAAAGTACAGCAAAGTAGTGGCAAAGTATGGCAATGTAGTGGCAAAGTACTGCAAAGTAGTGGCAAAGTACGGTAAAGTAGTGGCAAAGTACGTTGAAGTAGTGGCAAAGTAGTGGTAAAGTAGTGGCAAAGTACGGCAAACTACTGCAAAGTAGTGGCAAAGTACAGCAAAGTAGTGGCAAAGTATGGCAATGTAGTGGCAAAGTACTGCAAACTAGTGGCAAAGTACGGTAAAGTAGTGGCAAAGTACGTTGAAGTAGTGGCAAAGTAGTGGCAAAGTAGTGGCAAAGAAAGGCAAAGTAGTGGCAAAGTATGGCAATGTAGTGCCAAGTAGTGGCAAAGTACTGCAAATAGTGGCAAAGTACGGAAAAGTAGTGGCAAAGTTCGACAAAGTAGTGGCAATGTACGGCAAAGTAGTGGCCATGTAAGGCAAAGTAGTGGCAAAGTACTGCAAAGTAGTGGCAAAGTACAGCAAAGTAGTGGCAATGTATGGCAATGTATGGCAAAGTACGGCAAAGTAGTCGGAAAGTACAGCAAAGTAGTGACAAAGTACGGCAAAGTAGTGGCAAATTATGGGAAAGTAGTGGCAAAGTACGGTAAACTAGTGGCAAAGTATGGCAAAGTAGTGGCAAAGTACGGCAAAGTAGTGGCAAAGTACGGCAAAGTAGTAGCAAAGTACTGCAAAGTAGTGGCAAAGTACGGCAAATTAGAGACAAAGTATGGCAAAGTGGTGGGAAAGTACTGCAAAGTAGTGTCAAAGTACGGCAAAGTAGTGGTAAAGTATGGGAAAGTAGTGGCAAAGTTTGACAAAGTAGTAGCAAAGTACGGGAAAGTAGTGGCACAGTACGGTAAAGTAGTGGCAAAGTACGGCAAAGTAGTGGCAAAGTTTGGCAAAGTCGTGCCAAAGTACTGTAAAGTCGTGGCAAAGTACGGCAAAGTAGTGGCAAAGTAGTGGAAAAAGAGTGGCAAAGTACTGCAAAATAGTGGCAAAGAACTGCAAAATAGTGGCAAAATATGGTAAAGTAGTGGCAAAGTATGGTAAAGTACTGGCAAAGTAAGGCAAAGTAGTCGCAATGAAAAGCAAAGTAGTGGCAAAGTACGGCAAAGTAGTTGCAAAGTAGGGCAAAGTACTGCAAAGTGGTGGCAAAGTGGTGGCAAAGTAGTGGCAAAGTAGTGGCAAAGTAGTGGCAAAGTAGTAGCAAATAGTGGCAAAGAATGGAAAAGTTCGGTAAAGTAGTGGCAAAGTATGGCAAAGTAGTGGCCATGTAAGGCAAAGTACTGCAAAGTAGTGGCAAAGTACAGCTAAGTAGTGGCAAAGTATGGCAATGTAGTGGCAAAGTACTGCAAAGTAGTGGCAAAGTACGGTAAAGTAGTGCCAAAGTACTGCAAAGTCGTGGCAAAGTACGGCAAAGTAGTGGCAAAGTATGGCAATGTATGGCAAAGTACGGCAAAGTAGTCGGAAAGTACGGCAAAGTAGTGACAAAGTACGGCAAAGTAGTGGCAAATTATGGGAAAGTAGTGGCAAAGTTCGACAAAGTAGTGGCAAAGTTCGGCAAAGTAGTGGCCATGTTAGGCAAAGTAGTGGCAAAGTACTGCAAAGTAGTGGCAAAGTACTGCAAAGTAGTGGCAAAGTATGGCAATGTATGGCAAAGTACGGCAAAGTAGTCGGAAAGTACGGCAAAGTAGTGACAAAGTATGGCAAAGTAGTGGCAAATTCTGGGAAAGTAGTGGCAAAGTACGGTAAAGTAGTGGCAAAGTACGGCAAAGTAGTGGCAAAGTACGGCAAAGTAGTGACAAAGTACGGCAAAGTAGTAGCAAAGTACTGCAAAGTAGTGCCAAAGTAGTGGCAAAGTACTGCAAATAGTGGCAAAGTACGGAAAATTAGTGGCAAAGTTCGACAAAGTAGTGGCAAAGTATGGCAAAGTAGTGGCCATGTAAGGCAAAGTAGTGGCAAAGTACTGCAAAGTAGTGGCAAAGTACAGCAAAGTAGTGGCAAAGTATGGCAATGTATGGCAAAGTACGCAAAGTAGTCGGAAAGTACGGCAAAGTAGTGACAAAGTATGTCAAAGTAGTGGCAAATTATGGGAAAGTAGTGGCAAAGTATGGTAAAGTAGTGGCAAAGTATGGCAAAGTACTGCAAAGTAGTGGCAAAGTACAGCAAAGTAGTGGCAAAGTATGGCAATGTAGTGGCAAAGTACTGCAAAGTAGTGGCAAAGTACGGTAAAGTAGTGGCAAAGTACGTTGAAGTAGTGGCAAAGTAGTGGCAAAGTAGTGGCAAAGAAAGGCAAAGTAGTGGCAAAGTAGTGGCAAAGTAGTGGCAAAGTATGGCAATGTAGTGCCAAGTAGTGCAAAGTACTGCAAATAGAGGCAAAGTACGGAAAAGTAGTGGCAAAGTTCGACAAAGTAGTGGCAATGTACGGCAAAGTAGTGGCCATGTAAGGCAAAGTAGTGGCAAAGTACTGCAAAGTAGTGGCAAAGTACAGCAAAGTAGTGGCAATGTATGGCAATGTATGGCAAAGTACGGCAAAGTAGTCGGAAAGTACAGCAAAGTAGTGACAAAGTACGGCAAAGTAGTGGCAAATTATGGGAAAGTAGTGGCAAAGTACTGTAAAGTAGTGGCAAAGTATGGCAAAGTAGTGGCAAAGTACGGCAAAGTAGTGGCAAAGTACGGCAAAGTAGTAGCAAAGTACTGCAAAGTAGTGGCAAAGTACGGCAAATTAGAGACAAAGTATGGCAAAGTGGTGGGAAAGTACTGCAAAGTAGTGTCAAAGTACGGCAAAGTAGTGGTAAAGTATGGGAAAGTAGTGGCAAAGTTCGACAAAGTAGTAGCAAAGTACGGGAAAGTAGTGGCACAGTACGGCAAAGTAGTGGCAAAGTACGGCAAAGTAGTGGCAAAGTACGGCAAAGTCGTGCCAAAGTACTGTAAAGTCGTGGCAAAGTACGGCAAAGTAGCGGCAAAGTAGTGGAAAAAGAGTGGCAAAGTACTGCAAAGTAGTGGCAAAGAACTGCAAAATAGTGGCAAAATATGGTAAAGTAGTGGCAAAGTATGGTAAAGTACTGGCAAAGTAAGGCAAAGTAGTCGCAATGAAAAGCAAAGTAGTGGCAAAGTACTGCAAAGTAGTTGCAAAGTAGGGCAAAGTACTGCAAAGTGGTGGCAAAGTGGTGGCAAAGTAGTGGCAAAGTAGTGGCAAAGTAGTGGCAAAGTAGTAGCAAATAGTGGCAAAGTATGGAAAAGTTCGGTAAAGTAGTGGCAAAGTATGGCAAAGTAGTGGCCATGTAAGGCAAAGTACTGCAAAGTAGTGGCAAAGTACAGCTAAGTAGTGGCAAAGTATGGCAATGTAGTGGCAAAGTACTGCAAAGTAGTGGCAAAGTACGGTAAAGTAGTGGCAAAGTACGGCAAAGTAGTGGCAAAGTACGGCAAAGTAGTAGCAAAGTACTGCAAAGTAGTGCCAAAGTAGTGGCAAAGTACTGCAAATAGTGGCAAAGTACGGAAAATTAGTGGCAAAGTTCGACAAAGTAGTGGCAAAGTATGGCAAAGTAGTGGCCATGTAAGGCAAAGTAGTGGCAAAGTACTGCAAAGTAGTGGCAAAGTACAGCAAAGTAGTGGCAAAGTATGGCAATGTATGGCAATGTACGCAAAGTAGTCGGAAAGTACGGCAAAGTAGTGACAAAGTATGTCAAAGTAGTGGCAAATTATGGGAAAGTAGTGGCAAAGTACGGTAAAGTAGTGGCAAAGTACGGCAAAGTACTGCAAAGTAGTGGCAAAGTACAGCAAAGTAGTGGCAAAGTATGGCAATGTAGTGGCAAAGTACTGCAAAGTAGTGGCAAAGTACGGTAAAGTAGTGGCAAAGTACGTTGAAGTAGTGGCAAAGTAGTGGCAAAGTAGTGGCAAAGAAAGGCAAAGTAGTGGCAAAGTAGTGGCAAAGTAGTGGCAAAGTATGGCAATGTAGTGCCAAGTAGTGGCAAAGTACTGCAAATAGTGGCAAAGTACGGAAAAGTAGTGGCAAAGTTCGACAAAGCAGTGGCAATGTACGGCAAAGTAGTGGCCATGTAAGGCAAAGTAGTGGCAAAGTACTGCAAAGTAGTGGCAAAGTACAGCAAAGTAGTGGCAAAGTATGGCAACGTAAGGCAAAGTACGGCAAAGTAGTCGGAAAGTACGGCAAAGTAGTGACAAAGTACGGCAAAGTAGTGGCAAATTATGGGAAAGTAGTGGCAAAGTACGGTAAAGTAGTGGCAAAGTATGGCAAAGTAGTGGCAAAGTACGGCAAAGTAGTGGCAAAGTACGGCAAAGTAGTAGCAAAGTACTGCAAAGTAGTGGCAAAGTACGGCAAATTAGAGACAAAGTATGGCAAAGTGGTGGGAAAGTACTGCAAAGTACGGCAAAGTAGTGGCACAGTACGGCAAAGTAGTGGCAAAGTACGGCAAAGTAGTGGAAAAGTACGGCAAAGTCGTGCCAAAGTACTGCAAAGTCGTGGCAAAGTACGGCAAAGTAGTGGCAAAGTAGTGGAAAAAGAGTGGCAAAGTACTGCAAAGTAGTGGCAAAGAACTGCAAAATAGTGGCAAAATATGGTAAAGTAGTGCAAAGTATGGTAAAGTACTGGCAAAGTAAGGCAAAGTAGTCGCAATGAAAGGCAAAGTAGTGGCAAAGTACTGCAAAGTAGTTGCAAAGTAGGGCAAAGTACTGCAAAGTGGTGGCAAAGTGGTGGCAAAGTAGTGGCAAAGTAGTGGCAAAGTAGTGGCAAAGTAGTAGCAAATAGTGGCAAAGAATGGAAAAGTTCGGTAAAGTAGTGGCAAAGTATGGCAAAGTAGTGGCCATGAAAGGCAAAGTACTGCAAAGTAGTGGCAAAGTACAGCTAAGTAGTGGCAAAGTATGGCAATGTAGTGGCAAAGTACTGCAAAGTAGTGGCAAAGTACGGTAAAGTAGTGGTAAAGTACGGTGAAGTAGTGGCAAAGTAGTGGCAAAGTAAGGCAAAGTAGTGGCAAAGTACTGCAAAGTAGTGGCATAGAAAGGCAAAGTTGTGGCAAAGTACGGCAAAGTAGTGGCAAAGTACGGCAAAGTAGTGCCAAAGTAGAGGCAAAGTACTGCAAATAGTGGCAAAGTACGGAAAAGTAGTGGCAAAGTACAGCAAAGTAGTGGCAAAGTATGGCAATGTATGGCAAAGTACGGCAAAGTAGTCGGAAAGTACGGCAAAGTAGTGGCAAATTATGGGAAAGTAGTGGCAAAGTACGGTAAAGTAGTGGCAAAATACGGCAAAGTAGTGGCAAAGTATGGCAAAGTAGTGGCAAAGTACGGCAAAGTAGTAGCAAAGTACTGCAAAGTAGTGGCAAAGTACGGCAAATTAGAGACAAAGTATGTCAAAGTTGTGGGAAAGTACGGCAAAGTAGTGGCAAAGTACGGCAAAGTAGTGGTAAAGTATGGGAAAGTAGTGGCAAAGTACGGGAAAGTAGTGGCAAAGTTCGACAAAGTAGTAGCAAAGTACGGGAAAGTAGAGGCACAGTACGGCAAAGTAGTGGCAAAGTACGGCAAAGTAGTGGCAAAGTACGGCAAAGTAGTGCCAAAGTACTGCAAAGTCGTGGCAAAGTACGGCAAAGTAGTGGCAAAGTAGTGGAAAAAGAGTGGCAAAGTACTGAAAAGTAGTGGCAAAGAACTGCAAAATAGTGGCAAAGTACGGTAAATTAGTGTCAAAGTATGGTAAAGTACCGGCAAAGTAAGGCAAAGTAGTTGCAATGAAAGGCAAAGTAGTGGCAAAGTACTGCAAAGTAGTTACAAAGTAGGGCAAAGTACTGCAAAGTAGTGACAAAGTACTGGAAAGTAGAGGCAACGTACGGCATAGTAAAGGCAAAGTACTGCAAAGTAGTGGTAAATTACTGCAAAGTAATGGCAAAGTATGGGAAAGTAGTGGCAAAGTACGGCAAAGTAGTGGCAAAGTAAAGCAAAGAAGTGGCAAATTATGGGAAAGTAGTGGCAAAGTACGGTGAAGTAGTGGCAAAGTATGGCAAAGTAGTGGCAAAGTACGGCAAAGTAGTGGCAAAGTACGGCAAAGGAGTAGCAAAGTACTGCAAAGTAGTGGCAAAGTACGGCAAATTAGAGACAAAGTATGGCAAAGTGGTGGGAAAGTACTGCAAAGTAGTGTCAAAGTACGGCAAAGTAGTGGTAAAGTATGGGAAAGTAGTGGCAAAGTTCGACAAAGTAGTAGCAAAGTACGGGAAAGTAGTGGCACAGTACGGCAAAGTAGTGGCAAAGTCCGGCAAAGTAGTGGCAAAGTACGGCAAAGTCGGGCCAAAGTACTGCAATGTCGTGGCAAAGTACGGCAAAGTAGTGGCAAAGTAGTGGAAAAAGAGTGGCAAAGTACTGCAAAGTAGTGGCAAAGAACTGCAAAATAGTGGCAAAATATGGTAAAGTAGTGGCAAAGTATGGTAAAGTACTGGCAAAGTAAGGCAAAGTAGTCGCAATGAAAGGCAAAGTAGTGGCAAAGTACTGCAAAGTAGTTGCAAAGTAGGGCAAAGTACTGCAAAGTGGTGGCAAAGTGGCGGCAAAGTAGTGGCAAAGTAGTGGCAAAGAAGTGGCAAAGTAGTGGCAAATAGTGGCAAAGTATGGAAAAGTTCGGTAAAGTAGTGGCAAAGTATGGCAAAGTAGTGGCCATGTAAGGCAAAGTACTGCAAAGTAGTGGCAAAGTACAGCTAAGTAGTGGCAAAGTATGGCAATGTAGTGGCAAAGTACTGCAAAGTAGTGGCAAAGTACGGTAAAGAAGTGGCAAAGTACGGTGAAGTAGTGGCAAAGTAGTGGCAAAGTAAGGCAAAGTAGTGGCAAAGTACTGCAAAGTAGTGGCATAGAAAGGCAAAGTTGTGGCAAAGTACGGCAAAGTAGTGGCAAATTACGGCAAAGTAGTGCCAAAGTAGAGGCAAAGTACTGCAAATAGTGGCAAAGTACGGAAAAGTAGTGGCCATGTAAGGCAAAGTAGTGGCAAAGTACTGCAAAGTAGTGGCAAAGTACAGCAAAGTAGTGGCAAAGTATGGCAATGTATGGCAAAGTACGGCAAAGTAGTCGGAAAGTACGGCAAAGTAGTGGCAAATTATGGGAAAGTAGTGGCAAAGTACGGTAAAGTAGTGGCAAAGTACGGCAAAGTAGTGGCAAAGTACGGCAAAGTAGTGGCAAAGTACGGCAAAGTAGTAGCAAAGTACTGCAAAGTAGTGGCAAAGTATGGCAAAGTAGATACAAAGTATGGCAAAGTGGTGGGAATGTACGGCAAAGTAGTGGCAAAGTACGGCAAAGTAGTGGTAAAGTATGGGAAAGTAGTTGCAAAGTACGGGAGAGTAGTGGCAAAGTTCGACAAAGTAGTAGCAAAGTACGGGAAAGTAGTGGCACAGTACGGCAAAGTAGTGGCAAAGTACGGCAAAGTAGTGGCAAAGTACGGCAAAGTAGTGCCAAAGTACTGCAAAGTCGTGGCAAAGTACGGCAAAGTAGTGGCAAAGTAGTGGAAAAAGAGTGGCAAAGTACTGAAAAGTAGTGGCAAAGAACTGCAAAATAGTGGCAAAGTACGGTAAATTAGTGTCAAAGTATGGTAAAGTACTGGCAAAGTAAGGCAAAGTAGTTGTAATGAAAGGCAAAGTAGTGGCAAAGTCCTGCAAAGTAGTTACAAAGTAGGGCAAAGTACTGCAAAGTAGTGACAAAGTACTGGAAAGTAGAGGCAACGTACGGCATAGTAAAGGCAAAGTACTGCAAAGTAGTGGTAAATTACTGCAAAGTAATGGCAAAGTATGGGAAAGTAGTGGCAAAGTACGGCAAAGTAGTGGCAAAGTAAAGCAAAGTAGTGGCAAAGTACGGCAAAGCAGTGGCAAATTACTGCAAGGTAGTGGCAAAGTACTGCAAAGTAGTGGCAAAATACGGCAATGTAGTGGCAAAGTCCAGCAAAGTAGTGCAAAATAGTGGCAAAGTACTGAAAAGTAGTGGCTAATTACGGCAAAGTATTGGCAAAGTAGTGGCAAAGTACGGCAAAGTAGTAGCAAAGTACGGCAAAGTGGTGGGAAAGTACGGCAAAGTAGTGGCAAAATACGGCAAAGTAGTGGCAAAGTGTGGGGAAGTGGTGGCAAAGTACGGGAAAGTAGTGGCAAACTAAGACAAAGTAGTAGCAAAGTACGGGAAAGTAGTGGCAAAGTACGGCAAAGTAGTGGCAAAGTACGGCAAAGTAGTGGCAAAGTAGAAGCAAAGTACGGCAAAGTAGTGGAAAAGGAGTGGCAAAATACTGCAAAGTAGTGGCAAAGTTCTCCTAAGAAGTGGCAAAGTACAGCAATGTAGTGGCAAAGTATGGCAACGTAGTGGCAAATAACGGCAACCTAGTGTCAAAATATTGCAAAGTAGTGGCAAATTACGGCAAAGTAGTGGTAAAGTACGGCAAGTAGTGACAAAGTACGGGAAAGTAGAGGCAACGTACGGCCTAGTAAAGGCAAAGTACAGCAAAGTAGTGGCAAAGTACGGCAAAGTAGTGACAAAGTACGACAAAGTAGTAGCAAAGTACGGGAAAGTAGTGGCACAGTGCGGCAAAGTACGGCAAAGTAGTGGCAAAGTAGTGGAAAAGGAGTGGCAAAATACTGCAAAGTAGTGACAAAGTTCTACTAAGATTTGGCAAAGTGCAGCAATCTAGTGGCAAAGTAAGGCAACGTAGTGTCAAAGTAGTGGCAAAGTACTACAAAGTAGTGGCAAAGTACGCCAACGTAGTTTCAAATAATGGCAACGTAGTGTAAAAATATGGTAAAGTAGTGGCAAATTCCGGCAAAGTAGTGGCAAGTACTTGTACAAAGTAGTTGCAAAGTACGGCAAAATAGTGACAAAGTACGGCAAAGTGGTGGGAAAGAACGGCAAAGTACGGGAAAGTAGTGGCAAAGTATGGGAAATTAGTGGCAAAGTACGGCAAAGTAGTAGCAAAGTACGGCAAAGTAGTGGCACAGTTCGGAAAAGTTGTGGCAAAGTGCTGAAAAGTAGAGGCAAAGTAGTGAAAAGTAGTGGCAAAGTGCTGAAAAGTGTGGCAAAGTACTGAAAAGTTGTGGCAAAGTACTGAAAAGTGTGGCAAAGTACTGAAAAATTGTGGCAAAGTGCTGAAAAGTTGTGGCAAAATGCTGAAAAGTTGTGGCAAAGTACTGAAAAGTGTGGCAAAGTACTGAAAAGTTGTGGCAAAATGCTGAAAAGTTGTGGCAAAGTATTGAAAATTGTGGCAAAGTACCGAAAAGTTGTGACAAAGTAGTAGCAAAGCACTGAAAAGTGTGGCAAATTACTAAAAAGTAGTGGCAAAGTACTGAAAAGTAGGAGCAAAATGCAGAAAAGTGTGGCAAAGGACTGAAAAGTAGTGGCAAAGTGCTGAAAAGTAGTGGCAAAGTACTGAAAAGTAGTGGCAAAGTGATGAAAAGTGTGGCAAAGTACTGAAAAGTTGTGGCAAAATACAGCAAAGTAGTAGGAAAGTACGAGAAAGTAGTGACAAAGTACGGCAAAGTGGTGGGAAAGTACGGCAAAGTAGTGGCAAAGTACTGCAAAGTAGTGGCAAAGTAGAGGCAAAGTACGGCAAAGTAGTGGAAAAGGAGTGGCAAAATACTGCAAAATAGTGGCAAAGTTCTCCTAAGAAGTGGCAAAGTACAGCAATGTAGTGGCAAAGTACGGCAACGTAGTGGCAAATAACGGCAACGTAGTATCAAAATATTGCAAAGTAGTGGCACAGTACGGCAAAGTGCGGCAAAGTACTGAAAAGTGTGGCAAAGTACCGAAAAGTTGTGGCAAAGTAGTAGCAAACCAGTGAAAAGTGTGGCAAATTACTAAAAAGTAGTGGCAAAGTACGGCAAAGTAGTGGCAATGTAAAGCAAAGTAGTGGCAAAGTACGGCAAAGCAGTGGCAAATTACTGCAAGGTAGTGGCAAAGTACTGCAAAGTGGTGGCAAAGTAGTGGCAAAATACGGCAAAGTAGTGGCAAAGTCCAGCAAAGTAGTGCAAAATTATGGCAAAGTACTGAAAAGTAGTGGCTAATTACGGCAAAGTATTGGCAAAGTAGTGGCAAAGTAGTGGCAAAGTGCTGTAAATTAGTGCGAAAGTAGTGGCAAAGTAAGGGAAAGTAGTGGCAAAGTACGGCAAAGTAGTAGCAAAGTACGGCAATGTGGTGGGAAAGTACGGCAAAGTAGTAGCAAAATACTGGAAAGTTGTGGCAAAGTAGTGGCAAAGTGTGGGAAAGTGGTGGCAAAGTACGGGAAAGTAGTGGCAAAGTAAGACAAAGTAGTAGCAAAGTACTGGAAAGTTGTGGCAAAGTAGTGGCAAAGTACGGGAAAGTAGTGGCGCAGTACGGCAAAGTGCGGCAAAGTAGTGACAACGTAGAGGCAAAGTAGTGGAGAAGGAGTGGCAAAATATTGCAAAGTAGTGGCAAAGTTCTCCTAAGAAGTGGCAAAGTGCAGCAATCTAGTGGCAAAGTACGGCAAAGTAGTGTCAAAGTAGTGGCAAATTACGGCAAAGTAGTGGCAAAGTACGGCAAAGTAGTGACAAAGTAGAGGCAAAGAAAAGCAAAGTAGTGGAAAATGAGTGGCACAATCCAGCAAAGTAGTGGCAAAGTTCTCCTAAGAAGTGGCAAAGTACAGCAATGTAGTGGCAAAGTACGGCAACATAGTGGCAAATAATGGCAACGTAGTGTCAAAATATTGCAAAGTAGTGGCAAATTACGGCAAAGTAGTGGCAAAGTACGGCAAGTAGTGACAAAGTACGGGAAAGTACAGGCAACGTACGGCCTAGTAAAGGCAAAGTACTGCAAAATAGTGGCAAAGTACTGCAAAGTAGTGGTAAAGTACTGCAATGTAGTGGCAAATAGTGGCAAAGTATGGAAAAGTAGTGGCAAAGTTCGGTAAAGTAGTGGCAAAGTATGGCAAAGTAGTGGCCATGTAAGGCAAAGTACTGCAAAGTAGTGGCGAAGTACAGCAAAGTAGTGGCAAAGTATGGCAATGTAGTGGCAAAGTACTGCAAAGTAGTGGCAAAGTACGGTAAAGTAGTGGCAAAGTACGGTGAAGTAGTGGCAAAGTAGTGGCAAAATAAGGCAAAGTAGTGGCAAAGTACTGCAAAGTAGTGGCAAAGTAGTGGCAAAGAAAGGCAAAGTAGTGGCAAAGTACGGCAAAGTAGTGGCAAAGTACGGGAAAGTAGTGCCAAAGTAGTGGCAAAGTACTGCAAATAGTGGCAAAGTACGGAAAAGTAGTGGGAAAGTTCGGCAAAGTAGTGGAAAAGTATGGCAAAGTAGTGGCCATGTAAGGCAAAGTAGCGGCAAAGTACTGCAAAGTAGTAGCAAAGTACAGCAAAGTAGTGGCAAAGTATGGCAATGTATGGCAAAATACGGCAAAGTAGTCGGAAATTACGGCAAAGTAGTGACAAAGTACGGCAAAGTAGTGGCAAATTATGGGAAAGTTGTGGCAAAGTACGGTAAAGTAGTGGCAAAGTACGGCAAAGTAGTGGCAAAGTACGGCAAAGTAGTGGCAAAGTAAGGCAAAGTAGTACCAAAGTAGTAGCAAAGTACTGCAAAGTAGTGGCAAAGTACGGCAAATTAGAGACAAAGTATGGCAAAGTGGTGGGAAAGTACGGCAAAGTAGTGGCAAAGTGCGACAAAGTAGTGGTAAAGTATGGGAAAGTAGTGGCAAAGAACGGGAAAGTAGTGGCAAAGTACTGCAAAGTAATGCCAAAGTAGTGGCAAAGTACGGCAAAGTAGTGGCAAAGTACGGCAAATTATTGGCAAAGTGCTGCAAAGTAGTGCCAAAGTAGTGGCAAAGTTAGGCAAAGTAGTACCAAAGTAGTAGCAAAGTACTGCAAAGTAGTGGCAAAGTACGGCAAATTAGAGACAAAGTACGGCAAAGTGGTGGGAAAGTACGGCAAAGTAGAGGCAAAGTACGGGAAAGTAGTGGCAAAGTATGGGACATTAGCGGCAAAGTACGGGAAAGTAGTGGCAAATTACGGCAAAGTAGTAGCAAAGTACGGCAAAGTAGTGGCACAGTTCGGAAAAGTGTGGCAAAGTGCTGAAAAGTAGAGGCAAAGTACTAAAAAGTAGTGGCAAAGTGCTGAAAAGTGTGGCAAAGTACTGAAAAGTAGTGGCAAAGTACTGAAAACTGTGTCAAAGTACTGAAAACTTGTGGCAAAGTGCTGAAAAGTAGTGACAAGTAGTGGCAAAGTGCAGAAAAGTGTGGCAAAGTACTGAAAAATTGTAGCAAAGTGCTGAAAAGTAGTGGCAAAGTACTGAAAAGTAGTGGCAAACTGCTGAAAAGTGTGGCAAAGTACTGAAAAGTTGTGGCAAAGTACAGCAAAGTAGTAGGAAAGTACGGCAAAGTAGTGACAAAGTATGGAAAAGTTGTGGGAAAACACAGCATAGTATGGGAAAGTGGTGGCAAAGTACGACAAAGTAGTAGCAAAGTACGGGAAAGTAGTGGCACAGTACGGCAAAAGTGTGGCAAAGTAGTGACAAAGTAGAGGCAAAGTAGTGGAGAAGGAGTGGCAAAATATTGCAAAGTAGTGGCAAAGTTATCCTAAGAAGTGGCAAAGTGCAGCAATCTAGTGGCAAAGTACGGCAACGTAGTGTCAAAGTAGAGGCAAATTATGGCAAAGTAGTGGCAAAGTACGGCAAAGTAGTGACAAAGTAGAGGCAAAGAAAAGCAAAGTAGTGGAAAATGAGTGGCAAAATCCAGCAAAGTAGAGGCAAAGTTCTCCTAAGAAGTGGCAAAGTACAGCAATATAGTGGCAAAGTACGGCAACATAGTGGCAAATAATGGCAACGTAGTGTCAAAATATTGCAAAGTAGTGGCAAATTAAATCAAAGTAGTGGCAAAGTACGGCAATTAGTGACAAAGTACGGGAGTGTAGAGGCAACGTACGGCCTAGTAAAGGCAAAGTACTGCAAAATAGTGGCAAAGTACTGCAAAGTAGTGGTAAAGTACTGCAATGTAGTGGCAAAGTACGGCAAAGTAGTGGCAAATAGTGGCAAAGTATGGAAAAGTAGTGGCAAAGTTCGGTAAAGTAGTGGCAAAGTATGGCAAAGTAGTGGCCATGTAAGGCAAAGTACTGCAAAGTAGTGGCGAAGTACAGCAAAGTAGTGGCAAAGTATGGCAATGTAGTGGCAAAGTACTGCAAAGTAGTGGCAAAGTACGGTAAAGTAGTGGCAAAGTACGGTGAAGTAGTGGCAAAGTAGTGGCAAAGTAAGGCAATATAGTGGCAAAGTACTGCAAAGTAGTGGCAAAGTAGTGGCAAAGAAAGGCAAAGTAGTGGCAAAGTACGGCAAAGTAGTGGCAAAGTACGGGAAAGTAGTGCCAAAGTAGTGGCAAAGTACTGCAAATAGTGGCAAAGTACGGAAAAGTAGTGGGAAAGTTCGGCAAAGTAGTGGAAAAGTATGGCAAAGTAGTGGCCATGTAAGGCTAAGTAGCGGCAAAGTACTGCAAAGTAGTGGCAAAGTACAGCAGAGTAGTGGAAAAGTATGGCAATGTATGGCAAAATACGGCAAAGTAGTCGGAAATTACGGCAAAGTAGTGACAAAGTACGGCAAAGTAGTGGCAAATTATGGGAAAGTTGTGGCAAAGTACGGTAAAGTAGTGGCAAAGTACGGCAAAGTAGTGGCAAAGTACGGCAAAGTAGTACCAAAGTAGTAGCAAAGTACTGCAAAGTAGTGGCAAAGTACAGCAAATTAGAGACAAAGTATGGCAAAGTGGTGGGAAAGTACGGCAAAGTAGTGGCAAAGTACGGCAAATTATTGGCAAAGTGCTGCAAAGTAGTGCCAAAGTAGTGGCAAAGTAAGGCAAAGTAGTGGCAAAATATGGCAAAGTAGTGGCAAAGTACGGCAAACTAGTGACAAAGTACGGCAAAGTGGTGGGAAAGTACGGCAAAGTAGAGGCAAAGTACTGGAAAGTAGTGGCAAAGTATGGGAAATTAGCGGCAAAGTACGGGAAAGTAGTGGCAAATTACGGCAAAGTAGTAGCAAAGTACGGCAAAGTAGTGGCACAGTTCGGAAAAGTGTGGCAAAGTGCTGAAAAGTAGAGGCAAAGTACTAAAAAGTAGTGGCAAAGTGCTGAAAAGTGTGGCAAAGTACTGAAAAGTAGTGGCAAAGTACTGAAAACTGTGTCAAAGTACTGAAAACTTGTGGCAAAGTGCTGAAAAGTAGTGACAAGTAGTGGCAAAGTGCAGAAAAGTGTGGCAAAGTACTGACAAATTGTAGCAAAGTGCTGAAAAGTAGTGGCAAAGTACTGAAAAGTAGTGGCAAACTGCTGAAAAGTGTGGCAAAGTACTGAAAAGTTGTGGCAAAGTACAGCAAAGTAGTAGGAAAGTACGGCAAAGTAGTGACAAAGTACGGCAAAGTTGTGGGAAAGTACGGGAAAGTAGTGGCACAGCACGGCAAAGTGCGGCAAAGTAGTGACAAAGTAGAGGCAAAGTAGTGGAGAAGGAGTGGCAAAATATTGCAAAGTAGTGGCAAAGTTCTCCTAAGAAGTGGCAAAGTGCAGCAATCTAGTGGCAAAGTACGGCAACGTAGTGTCAAAGTAGTGGCAAATTACGGCAAAGTAGTGTCAAAGTAGTGGCAAATTACGGCAAAGTAGTGGCAAAGTACGGCAAAGTAGTGACAAAGTAGAGGCAAAGAAAAGCAAAGTAGTGGAAAATGAGTGGCAAAATCCAGCAAAGTAGTGGCAAAGTTCTCCTAAGAAGTGGCAAAGTAGAGCAATGTAGTGGCAAAGTACGGCAACATAGTGGCAAATAATGGCAACATAGTGTCAAAATATTGCAAAGTAGTGGCAAATTACGGCAAAGTAGTGGCAAAGTACGGCAAGTAGTGACAAAGTACGGGAGTGTAGAGGCAACGTACGGCCTAGTAAAGGCAAAGTACTGCAAAATAGTGGCAAAGTACTGCGAGTAGTGGTAAAGTACGGCAAAGTAGTGGCAAATAGTGGCAAAGTATGGAAAAGTAGTGGCAAAGTTCGGTAAAGTAGTGGCAAAGTATGGCAAAGTAGTGGCCATGTAAGGCAAAGTACTGCAAAGTAGTGGCGAAGTACAGCAAAGTAGTGGCAAAGTATGGCAATGTAGTGGCAAAGTACTGCAAAGTAGTGGCAAAGTACGGTAAAGTAGTGGCAAAGTATGGTGAAGTAGTGGCAAAGTAGTGGCAAAGTAAGGCAAAGTAGTGGCAAAGTACTGCAAAGTAGTGGCAAAGTAGTGGCAAAGAAAGGCAAAGTAGTGGCAAAGTAGTGGCAAAGTAGTGGCAAAGTAGTGGCAAAGTACGGGAAAGTAGTGCCAAAGTAGTGGCAAAGTACTGCAAATAGTGGCAAAGTACGAACAAGTAGTGGGAAAGTTCGGCAAAGTAGTGGAAAAGTATGGCAAAGTAGTGGCCATGTAAGGCTAAGTAGCGGCAAAGTACTGCAAAGTAGTGGCAAAGTACAGCAGAGTTGTGGTAAAGTATGGCAATGTATGGCAAAATACGGCAAAGTAGTCGGAAATTACGGCAAAGTAGTGACAAAGTACGGCAAAGTAGTGGCAAAAAGTATGGGAAAGTTGTGGCAAAGTACGGTAAAGTAGTGGCAAAGTATGGCAAAGTAGTGGCAAAGTACGGCAAAGTAGTGGCAAAGTACGGCAAAGTAGTACCAAAGTAGTAGCAAAGTACTGCAAAGTAGTGGCAAAGTACGGCAAATTAGAGACAAAGTATGGCAAAGTGGTGGGAAAGTACGGCAAAGTAGTGGCAAAGTACGACAAAGTAGTGGTAAAGTATGGGAAAGTAGTGGCAAAGTACGGGAAAGTAGTGGCAAAGTACGGCAAAGTAATGCCAAAGTAGTGGCTAAGTACCGCAAAGTAGTGGCAAAGTACGGCAAATTCTTGGCAAAGTGCTGCAAAGTAGTGCCAAAGTAGTGGCAAAGTAAGGCAAAGTAGTGGCAAAATATGGCAAAGTAGTGGCAAAGTACGGCAAACTAGTGACAAAGTACGGCAAAGTGGTGGGAAAGTACGGCAAAGTAGAGGCAAAGTACTGGAAAGTAGTGGCAAAGTATGGGAAATTAGCGGCAAAGTACGGGAAAGTAGTGGCAAATTACGGCAAAGTAGTAGCAAAGTACGGCAAAGTAGTGGCACAGTTCGGAAAAGTGTGGCAAAGTGCAGAAAAGTAGAGGCAAAGTACTAAAAAGTAGTGGCAAAGTGCTGAAAAGTGTGGCAAAGTACTGAAAAGTAGTGGCAAACTACTGAAAACTGTGTCAAAGTACTGAAAACTTATGGCAAAGTGCTGAAAAGTAGTGGCAAAGTGCAGAAAAGTGTGGCAAAGTACTGAAAAATTGTAGCAAAGTGCTGAAAAGTAGTGGCAAAGTACTAAAAAGTAGTGGCAAACTGCTGAAAAGTGAGGCAAAGTACTGAAAAGTTGTGGCAAAATGCTGAAAAGTTGTGGCAAAGTACAGCAAAGTAGTGGCAAAGTATGGCAATGTATGGCAAAATACGGCAAAGTAGTCGGAAAGTACGGCAAAGTAGTGACAAAGTACGGCAAAGTAGTGGCAAATTATGGGAAAGTTGTGGCAAATTACGGTAAAGTAGTGGCAAAGTACGGCAAAGTAGTGGCAAAGTACGGCAAAGTAGTGGCAAAGTACGGCAAAGTAGTACCAAAGTAGTAGCAAAGTACTGCAAAGTAGTGGCAAAGTACGGCAAATTAGAGACAAAGTATGGCAAAGTGGTGGGAAAGTACGGCAAAGTAGTGGCAAAGTACGACAAAGTAGTGGTAATGTATGGGAAAGTAGTGGCAAAGTACGGGAAAGTAGTGGCAAAGTACGGCAAAGTAATGCCAAAGTAGTGGCAAAGTACGGCAAAGTAGTGGCAAAGTACGCCAAATTATTGGCAAAGTGCGGCAAAGTAGTGCCAAAGTAGTGGCAAAGTAAGGCAAAGTAGTGGCAAAATATTGCAAAGTAGTGGCAAAGTACGGCAAACTAGTGACAAAGTACGGCAAAGTGGTGAGAAAGTACGGCAAAGTAGAAGCAAAGTACTGGAAAGTAGTGGCAAAGTATGGGAAATTAGCGGCAAAGTACGGGAAAGTAGTGGCAAATTACGGCAAAGTAGTAGCAAAGTACGGCAAAGTAGTGGCACAGTTCGGAAAAGTGTGGCAAAGTGCTGAAAAGTAGAGGCAAAGTACTAAAAAGTAGTGGCAAAGTGCTGAAAAGTGTGGCAAAGTACTGAAAAGTAGTGGCAAAGTACTGAAAACTTGTGGCAAAGTGCTGAAAAGTAGTGACAAGTAGTGGCAAAGTGCAGAAAAGTGTGGCAAAGTACTGACAAATTGTAGCAAAGTGCTGAAAAGTAGTGGCAAAGTACTGAAAAGTAGTGGCAAACTGCTGAAAAGTGTGGCAAAGTACTGAAAAGTTGTGGCAAAGTACAGCAAAGTAGTAGGAAAATACGGCAAAGTAGTGACAAAGTACGGCAAAGTTGTGGGAAAGTACGGGAAAGTAGTGGCACAGTACGGCAAAGTGCGGCAAAGTAGTGACAAAGTAGAGGCAAAGTAGTGGAGAAGGAGTGGCAAAATATTGCAAAGTAGTGGCAAAGTTCTCCTAAGAAGTGGCAAAGTGCAGCAATCTAGTGGCAAAGTACGGCAACGTAGTGTCAAAGTGGTGGCAAATTACGGCAAAGTAGTGGCAAAGTACGGCAAAGTAGTGACAAAGTAGAGGCAAAGAAAAGCAAAGTAGTGGAAAATGAGTGGCACAATCCATTAAAGTAGTGGCAAAGTTCTCCTAAGAAGTGGCAAAGTACAGCAATGTAGTGGCAAAGTACGGCAACATAGTGGCAAATAATGGCAACGTAGTGTCAAAATATTGCAAAGTAGTGGCAAATTACGGCAAAGTAGTGGCAAAGTACGGCAAGTAGTGACAAAGTGCGGGAAAGTAGAGGCAACGTACGGCCTAGTAAAGGCAAAGTACTGCAAAATAGTGGCAACGTACTGCAAAGTAGTGGTAAGGTACTGCAATGTAGTGGCAAAGTACGGCAAAGTAGTGGCAAATAGTGGCAAAGTATGGCAATGTAGTGGCAAAGTACTGCAAAGTAGTGGCAAAGTACGGTAAAGTAGTGGCAAAGTACGGTGAAGTAGTGGCAAAGTAGTGGCAAAGTAAGGCAAAGTAGTGGCAAAGTACTGCAAAGTAGTGGCAAAGTAGTGGCAAAGAAAGGCAAAGTTGTGGCAAAGTACGGCAAAGTAGTGGCAGAGTACGGGAAAGTAGTGCCAAAGTAGTGGCAAAGTACTGCAAGTAGTGGCAAAGTACGGAAAAGTAGTGGGAAAGTTCGGCAAAGTAGTGGAAAAGTATGGCAAAGTAGTGGCCATGTAAGGCAAAGTAGTGGCAAAGTACTGCAAAGTACAGCAAAGTAGTGGCAAAGTATGGCAATGTATGGCAAAATACGGCAAAGTAGTCGGAAAGTACGGCAAAGTAGTGACAAAGTACGGCAAAGTAGTGGCAAATTATGGGAAAGTTGTGGCAAAGTACGGTAAAGTAGTGGCAAAGTACGGCAAAGTAGTACCAAAGTAGTAGCAAAGTACTGCAAAGTAGTGGCAAAGTACGGCAAATTAGAGAGAAAGTATGGCAAAGTGGTGGGAAAGTACGGCAAAGTAGTGGCAAAGTACGACAAAGTAGTGGTAATGTATGGGAAAGTAGTGGCAAAGTACGGGAAAGTAGTGGCAAAGTACGGCAAAGTAATGCCAAAGTAGTGGCAAAGAACGGCAAAGTAGTGGCAAAGTACGCCAAATTATTGGCAAAGTGCTGCAAAGTAGTGCCAAAGTTGTGGCAAAGTAAGGCAAAATAGTGGCAAAATACAGCAAAGTAGTGGCAAAGTACGGCAAACTAGTGACAAAGTACGGCAAAGTGGTGGGAAAGTACGGCAAAGTAGTGGCAAAGTACGACAAAGTAGTGGTAATGTATGGGAAAGTAGTGGCAAAGTACGGGAAAGTAGTGGCAAAGTACGGCAAAGTAATGCCAAAGTAGTGGCAAAGTACGGCAAAGTAGTGGCAAAGTACGTCAAATTATTGGCAAAGTGCTGCAAAGTAGTGCCAAAGTTGTGGCAAAGTAAGGCAAAGTAGTGGCAAAATACAGCAAAGTAGTGGCAAAGTACGGCAAACTAGTGACAAAGTACGGCAAAGTGGTGGGAAAGTACGGCAAAGTAGAGGCAAAGTACGGGAAAGTAGTGGCAAAGTATGGGAAATTAGCGGCAAAGTACGGGAAAGTAGTGGCAAATTTCGGCAAAGTAGTAGCAAAGTACGGCAAAGTAGTGGCATAGTTCGGAAAAGTTGAGGCAAAGTGCTGAAAAGTAAAGGCAAAGTACTAAAAAGTAGTGGCAAAGTGCTGAAAAGTGTGGCAAAGTACTGAAAAGTAGTGGCAAAGTACTGAAAACTGTGTCAAAGTACTGAAAACTTATGGCAAAGTGCTGAAAAGTAGTGACAAGTAGTGGCAAAGTGCAGAAAAGTGTGGCAAAGTACTGAAAAATTGTAGCAAAGTGCTGAAAAGTAGTGGCAAAGTACTGAAAAGTAGCGGCAAACTGCTGAAAAGTGTGGCAAAGTACTGAAAAGTTGTGGCAAAATGCTGAAAAGTTGTAGCAAAGTACTGAAAAGTGTGGTAAAGTACTGAAAAGTTGTGGCAACATGCTGAAAAGTTGTGGCAAAGCACTGAAAAGTGTGGCAAAGTAGTAGCAAAGCACTGAAAAGTGTGAAAAATTAATAAAAAGTAGTGGCAAAGTGCTGAAAAGTAGTGGCAATGTACGGGAAAGTAGTGGCGCAGTACGGCAAAGTGCGGCAAAGTAGTGACAAAGTAGAGGCAAAGTAGTGGAGAAGGAGTGGCAAAATATTGCAAAGTAGTGGCAAAGTTCTCCTAAGAAGTGGCAAAGTGCAGCAATCTAGTGGCAAAGTACGGCAACGTAGTGTCAAAGTAGTGGCAAATTACGGCAAAGTAGTGGCAAAGTACGGCAAAGTAGTGACAAAGTAGAGGCAAAGAAAAGCAAAGTAGTGGAAAATGAGTGGCAAAATCCAGCAAAGTAGTGGCAAAGTTCTCTTAAGAAGTGGCAAAGTACAGCAATGTAGTGGCAAAGTACGGCAACATAGTGGCAAATAATGGCAACGTAGTGTCAAAATATTGCAAAGTAGTGGCAAAATACGGCAAAGTAGTGGCAAAGTACGGCCTAGTAAATGCAAAGTACTGCAAAATAGTGGCAAAGTACTGCAAAGTAGTGGTAAAGTACTGCAATGTAGTGGCAAAGTACGGCAAAGTAGTGGCAAATAGTGGCAAAGTATGGAAAAGTAGTGGCAAAGTACGGTAAAGTAGTGGCAAAGTATGGCAAAGTAGTGGCCATGTAAGGCAAAGTACTGCAAAGTAGTGGCAAAGTACAGCAAAGTAGTGGCAAAGTACAGCAAAGTAGTGGCAAAGTATGGCAATGTAGTGGCGAAGTAATGCAAAGTAGTGGCAAAGTACGGTAAAGTAGTGGCAAAGTAGTGGCAAAGTAAGGCAAAGTAGTGGCAAAGTACTGCAAAGTAGTGGCAAAGTAGTGGTAAAGAAAGACAAAGTAGTGGCAAAGTACGGGAAAGTAGTGGCAAAGTAGTGGCAAAGTACTGCAAATAGTGGCAAAGTACGGAAAAGTAGTGGGAAAGTTCGGCAAAGTAGTGGAAAAGTATGGCAAAGTAGTAGCCATGTAAGGCAAAGTAGTGGCAAAGTACTGCAAAGTAGTGGCAAAGTACAGCAAAGTAGTGGCAAAGTATGGCAATGTATGGCAAAGTACGGCAAAGTAGTGGCAAAGTACGGCAAAGTAGTGGCAAAGTACGGCAAAGTAGTACCAAAGTAGTAGCAAAGTACTGCAAAGTAGTGGCAAAGTACGGCAAATTAGAGACAAAGTATGGCAAAGTGGTGGGAAAGTACGGCAAAGTAGTGGCAATGTACGGCAAAGTAGTGGTAAAGTATGGGAAAGTAGTGGCAAAGTACGGGAAAGTAGTGGCAAAGTTCGACAAAGTAGTAGCAAAGTACGGGAAAGTAGTGGCACAGTACGGCAAAGTAGTGGCAAAGTACGGCAAAGTTGTGGCAAAGTACGGCAAAGTAGTGCCAAAGTACTGTAAAGTCGTGGCAAAGTACAGCAATGGAGCGTCAAAGTACGGCAACTTAGTGGCAAATAACGGCAAC
This sequence comes from Saccoglossus kowalevskii, assembly GCF_978046115.1. Taxonomy (NCBI): domain Eukaryota; kingdom Metazoa; phylum Hemichordata; class Enteropneusta; family Harrimaniidae; genus Saccoglossus; species Saccoglossus kowalevskii. The sequence goes on along the minus strand of NC_140653.1, from coordinate 176,915 downwards.
GTAGTGTCAAAATATGGCAAAGTAGTGGCAAATTACGGCAAAGTAGTGGTAAAGTACGTCAAGTAGTGACAAAGTACGGGAAAGTAGAGGCAACGTACGGCCTAGTAAAGGCAAAGTACAGCAAATTAGTGGTAAAGTACGGCAAAGTAGTGACAAAGTACGGCAAAGTGGTGAAAAAATGCAACAAAGTATTAGCAAAGTACGGGAAAGTAGTGGCACAATGCGGCAAAGTACGGCAAAGTAGTGGCAAAGTAGAGGCAAAGTAGTGAGAAAGGAGTGGCAAAATACTGCAAAGTAGTGGCAAAGTTCTCCTAAGAAGTGGCAAAGTGCAGCAATCTAGTGGCAAAGAAAGGCAACGTAGTGTCAAAGTAGTGGCAAAGTACGGCAACGTAGTTTCAAATAATGACAACGTAGTGTAAAAATACGGTAAAGTAGTGGCAAATTACGGCAAAGTTGTGGCAAGTACTTGTACAAAGTAGTGACAAAGTACGGGAAAATAGAGGCAATGTACGGCATAGTAAAGGCAAAGTACTGCAAAATAGTGGTAAAGTACTTCAAAGTGATTGCAAAATATGGGGAAGTAGTGGCAAAGTACGGCAAAGTAGTGGCAAAGTAAGGCAAAGTAGTGGCAAAGTAGTGGCAAAATACTGCAAAGTAGTGGCAAAGTCCAGCAAAGTAGTGTAAAATAGTGGCAAAGTACTGAAATGTAGTGGCTAAATACGGCAAAGTATTGGCAAAGTAGTGCCAAAGTAGTGACAAAGTTCTGTAAAGTAGTGCCAAAGTAGTGGCAAAGTAAGGCAAAGTAGTGGCAACGTACGGCAAAGTAGTAGCAAAGTACGCCGGAGTGGTGGGAAAGTACTGCAAAGTAGTGGCAAAGTACGGCAAATTAGAGACAAAGTATGGCAAAGTGGTGGGAAAGTACGGCAAAGTAGTGGCAATGTACGGCAAAGTAGTGGTAAAGTATGGGAAAGTAGTGGCAAAGTACGGGAAAGTAGTGGCAAAGTTCGACAAAGTAGTAGCAAAGTACGGGAAAGTAGTGGCACAGTACGGCAAAGTAGTGGCAAAGTACGGCAAAGTTGTGGCAAAGTACGGCAAAGTAGTGCCAAAGTACTGTAAAGTCGTGGCAAAGTACAGCAATGGAGCGTCAAAGTACGGCAACTTAGTGGCAAATAACGGCAACGTAGTGTCAAAATATGGCAAAGTAGTGGCAAATTACGGCAAAGTAGTGGTAAAGTACGTCAAGTAGTGACAAAGTACGGGAAAGTAGAGGCAACGTACGGCCTAGTAAAGGCAAAGTACAGCAAATTAGTGGTAAAGTACGGCAAAGTAGTGACAAAGTACGGCAAAGTGGTGAAAAAATGCAACAAAGTATTAGCAAAGTACGGGAAAGTAGTGGCACAATGCGGCAAAGTACGGCAAAGTAGTGGCAAAGTAGAGGCAAAGTAGTGAGAAAGGAGTGGCAAAATACTGCAAAGTAGTGGCAAAGTTCTCCTAAGAAGTGGCAAAGTGCAGCAATCTAGTGGCAAAGAAAGGCAACGTAGTGTCAAAGTAGTGGCAAAGTACGGCAACGTAGTTTCAAATAATGACAACGTAGTGTAAAAATACGGTAAAGTAGTGGCAAATTACGGCAAAGTTGTGGCAAGTACTTGTACAAAGTAGTGACAAAGTACGGGAAAATAGAGGCAATGTACGGCATAGTAAAGGCAAAGTACTGCAAAATAGTGGTAAAGTACTTCAAAGTAATTGCAAAATATGGGGAAGTAGTGGCAAAGTACGGCAAAGTAGTGGCAAAGTAAGGCAAAGTAGTGGCAAAGTAGTGGCAAAATACTGCAAAGTAGTGGCAAAGTCCAGCAAAGTAGTGCAAAATAGTGGCAAAGTACTGAAATGTAGTGGCTAAATACGGCAAAGTATTGGCAAAGTAGTGCCAAAGTAGTGACAAAGTTCTGTAAAGTAGTGCCAAAGTAGTGGCAAAGTAAGGCAAAGTAGTGGCAAGGTACGGCAAAGTAGTAGCAAAGTACGCCGGAGTGGTGGGAAAGTACGGCAAAGTAGTGGCAAAGTACGGCAAAGTAGTGGCAAAGTATGGGAAAGTGGTGGCAAAGTACTGCAAAGTAATGCCAAAGTAGTGGCAAAGTACGGCAAAGTAGTGGCAAAGTACGGCAAATTATTGGCAAAGTGCTGCAAAGTAGTGGCAAAGTAAGGCAAAGTAGTGGCAAAATACGGCAAAGTAGTGGCAAAGTACGACAAACTAGTGACAAAGTACGGCAAAGTGATGGGAAAGTATGGCAAAGTAGAGGCAAAGTTCGGGAAAGTAGTGGCAAAGTATGGGAAATTAGCGGCAAAGTACGGGAAAGTAGTGGCAAATAACGGCAAAGTAGTAGCAAAGTACGGCAAAGTAGTGGCACAGTTCGGAAAAGTTGTGGCAAAGTGCTGAAAAGTGTGGCAAATTACTGAAAAGTAGTGGCAAAGTACTGAAAACTGTGGCAAAGTACTGAAAACTTGTGGCAAAGTGCTGAAAAGTAGTGAAAAGTAGTGGCAAAGTACTGAAAAGTAGTGGCAAAGTACTGAAAAGTAGTGGCAAACTGCTGAAAAGTTGGCAAAGTACTGAAAAGTTGTGGCAAAATGCTGAAAAGTTGTGGCAAAGTACTGAAAAGTGTGGCAAAGTACTGAAAAGTTGTGGCAACATGCTGAAGAGTTGTGGCAAAGTACTGAAGAGTGTGGCAAAGTAGTAGCAAAGCACTGAAAAGTGTGACAAATTATTAAAAAGTAGTGGCAAAGTACTGAAAAGTAGGGGCAAAATGCAGAAAAGTGTGGCAAGGACTGAAAAGTAGTGGCAAAGTGCTGAAAAGTAGTGGCAATGTACTGAAAAGTAGTGGCAAAGTGCTGAAAACTGTGGCAAAGTACTGAAAAGTTGTGGCAAAGTACAGCAAAGTAGTAGGAAAGTACGGCAAAGTAGTGGGAAAGTACGGCAAAGTATGGGAAAGTGGCGGCAAAGTACGACAAAGTAGTAGCAAAGTACGGGAAATTAGTGGCACAGTACGGCAAAGTGCGGCAAAGTAGTGGCAAAGTAGAGGCAAAGTAGTGAAGAAGGAGTGGCAAAATATTGCAAAGTAGTGGCAAAGTTCTCCTAAGAAGTGGCAAAGTGCAGCAATCTAGTGGCAAAGTACGGCAACGTAGTGTCAAAGTAGTGGCAAATTACGGCAAAGTATTGGCAAAGTAGTGGCAAAGTAGTGACAAAGTACGTGAAAGTAGAGGCAACGTACGGCATAGTAAAGGCAAAGTACTGCAAAATAGTGGTGAAGTACTGCAAAGTAATGGCAAAGTATGGGGAAGTAGTGGTAAAGTACTGTAAAGTAATGGAAAAGTAAGGCAAAGTAGTGGCAAAGTACTGCAAAATAGTGGGAAAGTACGGTAAAGTAGTGGCAAAGTATGGTAAAGTACTGGCAAAGTAAGGCAAAATAGTCGCAATGAAAGGCAAAGTAGTGGCAAAGTACTGCAAAGTGGTGGCAAAGTGGTGGCAAAGTAGTGGCAAAGTAGTGGCAAAGTAGTGGCAAAGTAGTGGCAAAGTAGTGGCTAAATACGGCAAAGTAGTGGCAAATTACGGCAAAGTAGTGGCAAAGTACGGCAAAGTACGGGAAAGTAGAGGCAACGTACGGCATAGTAAAGGCAAAGTACTGCAAAGTAGTGGTAAAGTACTGCAAAGTAATGGCAAAGTATGGGAAAGTAGTTGCAAAGTAGTGGCAAAGTGCTGTAAAGTAGTGCCAAAGTAGTGCCAAAGTAGTGGCAAAGTGCTGTAAAGTAGTGGCTAATTACGGCAAAGTATTGGCAAAGTAGTGGCAAAGTAATGGCAAAGAGCTGTAAAGTAGCGCAAAGTAGTGGCAAAGTAGTGGCAAAGTAGTGGCAAAGTAGGCAAAGTAATAGCAAAGTACGGCAAAGTGGTGGGAAAGTACGGCAATGTAGTGGCAAAATACGGCAAAGTAGTGGCAAAGTACGGGAAAGTGGTGGCAAAGTACGGGAAAGTAGTGGCAAAGTAAGACAAAGTAGTAGCAAAGTACGGGAAAGTAGTGGCAAAGTAGTGGCAAAGTTTGGCAAAGTAGTGGCAAAGTACGGCAAAGTAGTGGCAAAGTAGAGGCAAAGTACAGCAAAGTAGTGGAAAATGAGTGGCAAAATCCTGCAAAGTAGTGGCAAAGTTCTCCTAAGAAGTGGCAAAGTACAGCAATGTAGTGGCAAAGTACGGCAACATAGTGGCAAATAATGGCAACGTAGTGTCAAAATATTGCAAAGTAGTGGCAAATTACGGCAAAGTAGTGGCAAAGTACGGCAAGTAGTGACAGAGTACGGGAAAGTAGAGGCAACGTACAGCCTAGTAAAGGCAAAGTACTGCAAAATAGTGGCAAAGTGCTGCAAAGTAGTGGTAAGGTACTGCAAAGTAGTGGCAAAGTGCGGAAAAGTAGTGGGAAATAGTGGCAAAGTATGGAAAAGTAGTGGCAAAGTTCGGTAAAGTAGTGGCAAAGTATGGCAAAGTAGTGGCCATGTAAGGCAAAGTACTGCAAAGTAGTGGCAAAGTACAGCAAAGTAGTGGCAAAGTATGGCAATGTAGTGGCAAAGTACTGCAAAGTAGTTGCAAAGTACGGTAAAGTAGTGGCAAAGTACTGTGAAGTAGTGTCAAAGTTGTGGAAAAGTAAGGCAAAGTAGTGGCAAAGTACTGCAAAGTAGTGGCAAAGTAGTGGCAAAGAAAGGCAAAGTAGTGGCAAAGTACGGCAAAGTAGTGGCAAAGTACGGGAAAGTAGTGGCAAAGTAGTGGCAAAGTACTGCAAATAGTGACAAAGTACGGAAAAGTAGTGGCAAAGTTCGGCAAAGTAGTGGAAAAGTACGGAAAAGTAGTGGCCATGTAAGTCAAAGTAGTGGCAAAGTACTGCAAAGTAGTGGAAAAGTACAGCAAAGTAGTGGCAAAGTATGGCAATGTATGGCAAAGTATGGCAAAGTCGTCGGAAAGTACGGCAAAGTAGTGACAAAGTACGGCAAAGTAGTGGCAAATTATGGGAAAGTTGTGGCAAAGTACGGTAAAGTAGTGGCAAAGTACGGCAAAGTAGTGGCAAAGTACTACAAAGTAGTGGCAAAGTACGGCAAAGTAGTGCCAAAGTAGTCGCAAAGTACTGCAAAGTAGTGGCAAAGTACGGCAAATTAGAGACAAAGTATGGCAAAGTGGTGAGAAAGTAAGGCAAAGTAGTGGCAAAGTACGGCAAAGTAGTGGTAAAGTATGGGAAAGTCGTGACAAAGTACGGGAAAGTAGTGGCAAAGTTCGACAAAGTAGTAGCAAAGTACGGGAAAGTAGTGGCACAGTACGGCAAAGTTGTGGCAAAGTACGGCAAAGTAGTGCCAAAGTACTGCCAAAGTCGTGGCAAAGTACGGCAAAGTAGTGGCAAAGTAGTGGAAAAGGAGTGGCAAAGTACTGCAAATTAGTGGCAAAGTACTGCAAAATAGTGGCAAAGTACGGTAAAGTAGTGGCAAAGTATGGTAAAGTACTGGCAAAGTAAGGCAAAGTAGTCGCAATGAAAGCCAAAGTAGTGGCAAAGTACTGCAAAGTAGTTGCAAAGTAGTGCAAAGTACTGCAAAGTGGTGGCAAAGTGGTGGCAAAGTAGTGGCAAAGTAGTGGCAAAGTAGTGACAAAGTACGAGAAAGTAGAGGCAACGTACGGCATAGTAAAGGCAAAGTACTGCAAAGTAGTGGTAAAGTACTGCAAAGTAATGGCAAAGTATGGGAAAGTAGTGGCAAAGTACGGCAAAGTAGTGGCAAAGTAAGGCAACGTAGTGGCAAAGTACGGCAAAGCAGTGGCAAATTACTGCAAGGTAGTGGCAAAGTACTGCAAAGTGGTGGCAAAGTAGTGGCAAAATACGGCAAACTGGTGGCAAAGTCCAGCAAAGTAGTGCAAAATAGTGGCAAAGTACTGAAAAGTAGTGGCTAATTACGGCAAAGTATTGGCAAAGTATTGGCAAAGTAGAGGCAAAGTGCTGTAAAGTAGTGCCAAAGTAGTGGCAAAGTACGGCAAAGTAGTAGCAAAGTACGGCAAAGTGGTGGGAAAGTACAGCAAAGTAGTGGCAAAATACGGCAAAGTAGTGGCAAAGTATGGGAAAGTGGTGGCAAAGTACGGGAAAGTAGTGGCAAAGTAAGACAAAGTAGTAGCAAAGTACGGGAAAGTAGTGGCAAAGAAGTGGCAAAGTACGACAAAGTAGTGGCAAAGTACGGCAAAGCAGTGGCAAAGTAGAGGCAAAGTACGGCAAAGTAGTGGAAAAGTACGGCAAAGCAGTGACAAAGTATGTGAAAGTAGAGGCAACGTACGACATAGTAAAGGCAAAGTACTGCAAAATAGTGGTGAAGTACTGCAAAGTAATGGCAAAGTATAGGGAAGTAGTGATAAAGTACTGCAAAGTAATGGCAAAGTAAGGCAAAGTAGTGGCAAAGTACTGCAAAATAGTGGCAAAGTACGGTAAAGTAGTGGCAAAGTATGGTAAAGTACTGGCAAAGTAAGGCAAAATGGTCGCAATGAAAGGCAAAGTAGTGGCAAAGTACTGCAAAGTAGTTGCAAAGTAGGGCAAAGTACTGCAAAGTGGTGGCAAAGTGGTGGCAAAGTAGTGGCAAAGTAGTGGCAAATTACGGCAAAGTAGTGGCAAAGTACGGCAAAGTACGGGAAAGTAGAAGCAACGTACGGCATAGTAAAGGCAAAGTACTGCAAAGTAGTGGTAAAGTACTGCAAAGTAATAGCAAAGTATGGGAAATTAGTGGCAAAGTAGTGGCAAAGTGCTGTAAAGTAGTGCCAAAGTAGTGCCAAAGTAGTGGCAAAGTGCTGTAAAGTAGTGGCTAATTACGGCAAAGTATTGGCAAAGTAGTGGCAAAGTGCTGTAAAGTAGTGCCAAAGTAGTGGCAAAGTAGTGGCAAAGTAGTGGCAAAGTACGGCAAAGTAATAGCAAAGTACGGCAAAGTGGTGGGAAAGTACGGCAATGTAGTGGCAAAATACGGCAAAGTAGTGGCAAAGTATGGGAAAGTGGTGGCAAAGTACGGGAAAGTAGTGGCAAAGTAAGACAAAGTAGTAGCAAAGTACGGGAAAGTAGTGGCAAAGTAGTGGCAAAGTACGGCAAAGTAGTGGCAAAGTACGGCAAAGTAGTGGCAAAGTAGAGGCAAAGTACAGCAAAGTAGTGGAAAATGAGTGGCAAAATCCTGCAAAGTAGTGGTAAAGTTCTCCTAAAAAGTGGCAAAGTACAGCAATGTAGTGGCAAAGTACGGCAACATAGTGGCAAATAATGGCAACGTAGTGTCAAAATATTGCAAAGTACTGGCAAATTACAGCAAAGTAGTGGCAACGTACGGCCAAGTAAAGGCAAAATTCTGCAAAATAGTGGCAAAGTACTGCAAAGTAGTGGTAAAGAACTGCAATGTAGTGGCAAAGTACGGCAAAATAGTGGCAAATAGTGGCAAAGTGTGGAAAAGTAGTGGCAAAGTACTGCAAAGTAGTTGCAAAGTACGGTAAAGTAGTGGCAAAGTACGGTGAAGTAGTGTCAAAGTTGTTGCAAAGTAAGGCAAAGTAGTGGCAAAGTACTGCAAAGTAGTGGGAAAGTAGTGGCAAAGAAAGGCAAAGTAGTGGCAAAGTACGGCAAAGTAGTGGCAAAGTACGGGAAAGTAGTGCCAATGTAGTGGCAAAGTTCGGCAAAGTAGTGGAAAAGTACGGAAAAGTAGTGGCAATGTAAGGCAAAGTAGTGGCAAAGTAGTGGAAAAGTTCAGCAAAGTAGTGGCAAAGTATGGCAATGTATGGCAAAGTACGGCGAAGTAGTCGGAAAGTACGGCAAAGTAGTGACAAAGTTCTCCTAAGAAGTGGCAAAGTGCAGCAATCTAGTGGCAAAGTACGGCAACGTAGTGTCAAAGTAGTGGCAAATTACGGCAAAGTAGTGGCAAAGTACGGCAAAGTAGTGACAAAGTACGTGAAAGTAGAGGCAACGTACGGCATAGTAAAGGCAAAGTACTGCAAAATAGTGGTGAAGTACTGCAAAGTAATGGCAAAGTATGGGGAAGTAGTGGTAAAGTACTGTAAAGTAATGGCAAAGTAAGGCAAAGTAGTGGCAAAGTACTGCAAAATAGTGGGAAAGTACGGTAAAGTAGTGGCAAAGTATGGTAAAGTACTGGCAAAGTAAGGCAAAATAGTCGCAATGAAAGGCAAAGTAGTGGCAAAGTACTGCAAAGTAGTTGCAAAGTAGGGCAAAGTACTGCAAAGTGGTGGCAAAGTGGTGGCAAAGTAGTGGCAAAGTAGTGGCAAAGTAGTGGCAAAGTAGTGGCAAAGTAGTGGCTAAATACGGCAAAGTAGTGGCAAATTACGGCAAAATAGTGGCAAAGTACGGCAAAGTACGGGAAAGTAGAGGCAACGTACGGCATAGTAAAGGCAAAGTACTGCAAAGTAGTGGTAAAGTACTGCAAAGTAATGGCAAAGTATGGGAAAGTAGTTGCAAAGTAGTGGCAAAGTGCTGTAAAGTAGTGCCAAAGTAGTGCCAAAGTAGTGGCAAAGTGCTGTAAAGTAGTGGCTAATTACGGCAAAGTATTGGCAAAGTAGTGGCAAAGTAGTGGCAAAGAGCTGTAAAGTAGCGCAAAGTAGTGGCAAAGTAGTGGCAAAGTAGTGGCAAAGTACGGCAAAGTAATAGCAAAGTACGGCAAAGTGGTGGGAAAGTACGGCAATGTAGTGGCAAAATACGGCAAAGTAGTGGCAAAGTACGGGAAAGTGGTGGCAAAGTACGGGAAAGTAGTGGCAAAGTAAGACAAAGTAGTAGCAAAGTACGGGAAAGTAGTTGCAAAGTAGTGGCAAAGTTTGGCAAAGTAGTGGCAAAGTACGGCAAAGTAGTGGCAAAGTAGAGGCAAAGTACAGCAAAGTAGTGGAAAATGAGTGGCAAAATCCTGCAAAGTAGTGGCAAAGTTCTCCTAAGAAGTGGCAAAGTACAGCAATGTAGTGGCAAAGTACGGCAACATAGTGGCAAATAATGGCAACATAGTGTCAAAATATTGCAAAGTAGTGGCAAATTACCGCAAAGTAGTGGCAAAGTACGGCAAGTAGTGACAAAGTACGGGGAAGTAGAGGCAACGTACGGCCTAGTAAAGGCAAAGTACTGCAAAATAGTGGCAAAGTACTGCAAAGTAGTGGTAAGGTACTGCAAAGTAGTGGCAAAGTACGGAAAAGTAGTGGGAAATAGTGGCAAAGTATGGAAAAGTAGTGGCAAAGTTCGGTAAAGTTGTGGCAAAGTATGGCAAAGTAGTGGCCATGTAAGGCAAAGTACTGCAAAGTAGTGGCAAAGTACAGCAAAGTAGTGGCAAAGTAAGGCAATGTAGTGGCAAAGTACTGCAAAGTAGTTGCAAAGTACGGTAAAGTAGTGGCAAAGTACTGTGAAGTAGTGTCAAAGTTGTGGAAAAGTAAGGCAAAGTAGTGGCAAAGTACGGGAAAGTAGTGGCAATGTAGTGGCAAAGAAAGGCAAAGTAGTGGCAAAGTACGGCAAAGTAGTGGCAAAGTACGGGAAAGTAGTGGCAAAGTAGTGGCAAAGTACTGCAAATAGTGACAAAGTACGGAAAAGTAGTGGCAAAGTTCGGCAAAGTAGTGGAAAAGTACGGAAAAGTAGTGGCCATGTAAGTCAAAGTAGTGGCAAAGTACTGCATAGTAGTGGAAAAGTACAGCAAAGTAGTGGCAAAGTATGGCAATGTATGGCAAAGTATGGCAAAGTCGTCGGAAAGTACGGCAAAGTAGTGACAAAGTACGGCAAAGTAGTGGCAAATTATGGGAAAGTTGTGGCAAAGTACGGTAAAGTTGTGGCAAAGTACGGCAAAGTAGTGGCAAAGTACTACAAAGTAGTGGCAAAGTACGGCAAAGTAGTGCCAAAGTAGTAGCAAAGTACTGCAAAGTAGTGGCAAAGTACGGCAAATTAGAGACAAAGTATGGCAAAGTGGTGGGAAAGTGAGGCAAAGTAGTGGCAAAGTACGGCAAAGTAGTGGTAAAGTATGGGATAGTAGTGACAAAGTACGGGAAAGTAGTGGCAAAGTTCGACAAAGTAGTAGCAAAGTACGGGAAAGTAGTGGCACAGTACGGCAAAGTAGTGGCAAAGTACGGCAAAGTTGTGGCAAAGTACGGCAAAGTAGTGCCAAAGTACTGCAAAGTCGTGGCAAAGTACGGCAAAGTAGTGGCAAAGTAGTGGAAAAGGAGTGGCAAAGTACTGCAAATTAGTGGCAAAGTACTGCAAAATAGTGGCAAAGTACGGTAAAGTAGTGGCAAAGTATGGTAAAGTACTGGCAAAGTAAGGCAAAGTAGTCGCAATGAAAGCCAAAGTAGTGGCAAAGTACTGCAAATTAGTGCAAAGTACTGCAAAGTGGTGGCAAAGTGGTGGCAAAGTAGTGGCAAAGTAGTGGCAAAGTCGTGACAAAGTACGAGAAAGTAGAGGCAACGTACGGCATAGTAAAGGCAAAGTACTGCAAAGTAGTGGTAAAGTACTGCAAAGTAATGGCAAAGTTCTCCTAAGAAGTGGCAAAGTGCAGCAATCTAGTGGCAAAGTACGGCAACGTAGTGTCAAAGTAGTGGCAAATTACGGCAAAGTAGTGGCAAAGTACGGCAAAGTAGTGACAAAGTACGTGAAAGTAGAGGCAACGTACGGCATAGTAAAGGCAAAGTACTGCAAAATAGTGGTGAAGTACTGCAAAGTAATGGCAAAGTATGGGGAAGTAGTGGTAAAGTACTGTAAAGTAATGGCAAAGTAAGGCAAAGTAGTGGCAAAGTACTGCAAAATAGTGGGAAAGTACGGTAAAGTAGTGGCAAAGTATGGTAAAGTACTGGCAAAGTAAGGCAAAATAGTCGCAATGAAAGGCAAAGTAGTGGCAAAGTACTGCAAAGTAGTTGCAAAGTAGGGCAAAGTACTGCAAAGTGGTGGCAAAGTGGTGGCAAAGTAGTGGCAAAGTAGTGGCAAAGTAGTGGCAAAGTAGTGGCAAAGTAGTGGCTAAATACGGCAAAGTAGTGGCAAATTACGGCAAAATAGTGGCAAAGTACGGCAAAGTACGGGAAAGTAGAGGCAACGTACGGCATAGTAAAGGCAAAGTACTGCAAAGTAGTGGTAAAGTACTGCAAAGTAATGGCAAAGTATGGGAAAGTAGTTGCAAAGTAGTGGCAAAGTGCTGTAAAGTAGTGCCAAAGTAGTGCCAAAGTAGTGGCAAAGTGGTGTAAAGTAGTGGCTAATTACGGCAAAGTATTGGCAAAGTAGTGGCAAAGTAGTGGCAAAGAGCTGTAAAGTAGCGCAAAGTAGCGGCAAAGTAGTGGCAAAGTAGTGGCAAAGTACGGCAAAGTAATAGCAAAGTACGGCAAAGTGGTGGGAAAGTACGGCAATGTAGTGGCAAAATACGGCAAAGTAGTGGCAAAGTACGGGAAAGTGGTGGCAAAGTACGGGAAAGTAGTGGCAAAGTAAGACAAAGTAGTAGCAAAGTACGGGAAAGTAGTTGCAAAGTAGTGGCAAAGTTTGGCAAAGTAGTGGCAAAGTACGGCAAAGTAGTGGCAAAGTAGAGGCAAAGTACAGCAAAGTAGTGGAAAATGAGTGGCAAAATCCTGCAAAGTAGTGGCAAAGTTCTCCTAAGAAGTGGCAAAGTACAGCAATGTAGTGGCAAAGTACGGCAACATAGTGGCAAATAATGGCAACATAGTGTCAAAATATTGCAAAGTAGTGGCAAATTACGGCAAAGTAGTGGCAAAGTACGGCAAGTAGTGACAAAGTACGGGGAAGTAGAGGCAACGTACGGCCTAGTAAAGGCAAAGTACTGCAAAATAGTGGCAAAGTACTGCAAAGTAGTGGTAAGGTACTGCAAAGTAGTGGCAAAGTACGGAAAAGTAGTGGGAAATAGTGGCAAAGTATGGAAAAGTAGTGGCAAAGTTCGGTAAAGTAGTGGCAAAGTATGGCAAAGTAGTGGCCATGTAAGGCAAAGTACTGCAAAGTAGTGGCAAAGTACAGCAAAGTAGTGGCAAAGTAAGGCAATGTAGTGGCAAAGTACTGCAAAGTAGTTGCAAAGTACGGTAAAGTAGTGGCAAAGTACTGTGAAGTAGTGTCAAAGTAAGGCAAAGTAGTGGCAAAGTACTGCAAAGTAGTGGCAATGTAGTGGCAAAGAAAGGCAAAGTAGTGGCAAAGTACGGCAAAGTAGTGGCAAAGTACGGGAAAGTAGTGGCAAAGTAGTGGCAAAGTACTGCAAATAGTGACAAAGTACGGAAAAGTAGTGGCAAAGTTCGGCAAAGTAGTGGAAAAGTACGGAAAAGTAGTGGCCATGTAAGTCAAAGTAGTGGCAAAGTACTGCAAAGTAGTGGAAAAGTACAGCAAAGTAGTGGCAAAGTATGGCAATGTATGGCAAAGTATGGCAAAGTCGTCGGAAAGTACGGCAAAGTAGTGACAAAGTACGGCAAAGTAGTGGCAAATTATGGGAAAGTTGTGGCAAAGTACGGTAAAGTTGTGGCAAAGTACGGCAAAGTAGTGGCAAAGTACTACAAAGTAGTGGCAAAGTACGGCAAAGTAGTGCCAAAGTAGTAGCAAAGTACTGCAAAGTAGTGGCAAAGTACGGCAAATTAGAGACAAAGTATGGCAAAGTGGTGGGAAAGTGAGGCAAAGTAGTGGCAAAGTACGGCAAAGTAGTGGTAAAGTATGGGATAGTAGTGACAAAGTACGGGAAAGTAGTGGCAAAGTTCGACAAAGTAGTAGCAAAGTACAGGAAAGTAGTGGCACAGTACGGCAAAGTAGTGGCAAAGTACGGCAAAGTTGTGGCAAAGTACGGCAAAGTAGTGCCAAAGTACTGCAAAGTCGTGGCAAAGTACGGCAAAGTAGTGGCAAAGTAGTGGAAAAGGAGTGGCAAAGTACTGCAAATTAGTGGCAAAGTACTGCAAAATAGTGGCAAAGTACGGTAAAGTAGTGGCAAAGTATGGTAAAGTACTGGCAAAGTAAGGCAAAGTAGTCGCAATGAAAGCCAAAGTAGTGGCAAAGTACTGCAAAGTAGTTGCAAAGTAGTGCAAAGTACTGCAAAGTGGTGGCAAAGTGGTGGCAAAGTAGTGGCAAAGTAGTGGCAAAGTCGTGACAAAGTACGAGAAAGTAGAGGCAACGTACGGCATAGTAAAGGCAAAGTACTGCAAAGTAGTGGTAAAGTACTGCAAAGTAATGGCAAAGTATGGGAAAGTAGTGGCAAAGTACGGCAAAGTAGTGGCAAAGTAAGGCAACGTAGTGGCAAAGTACGGCAAAGCAGTGGCAAATTACTGCAGGGTAGTGGCAAAGTACTGCAAAGTGGTGGCAAAGTAGTGGCAAAATACGGCAAACTGGTGGCAAAGTCCAGCAAAGTAGTGCAAAATAGTGGCAAAGTACTGAAAAGTAGTGGCTAATTACGGCAAAGTATTGGCAAAGTATTGGCAAAGTAGAGGCAAAGTGCTGTAAAGTAGTGCCAAAGTAGTGGCAAAGTAAGGCAAAGTAGAGACAAAGTACGGCAAAGTAGTAGCAAAGTACGGCAAAGTCGTGGGAAAGTACAGCAAAGTAGTGGCAAAATACGGCAAAGTAGTGGCAAAGTATGGGAAAGTGGTGGCAAAGTACGGGAAAGTAGTGGCAAAGTAAGACAAAGTAGTAGCAAAGTACGGGAAAGTAGTGGCAAAGAAGTGGCAAAGTACGACAAAGTAGTGGCAAAGTATGGCAAAGTAGTGGCAAAGTAGAGGCAAAGTACGGCAAAGTAGTGGAAAAGTACGGCAAAGCAGTGACAAAGTATGTGAAAGTAGAGGCAACGTACGACATAGTAAAGGCAAAGTACTGCAAAATAGTGGTGAAGTACTGCAAAGTAATGGCAAAGTATAGGGAAGTAGTGATAAAGTACTGCAAAGTAATGGCAAAGTAAGGCAAAGTAGTGGCAAAGTACTGCAAAATAGTGGCAAAGTACGGTAAAGTAGTGGCAAAGTATGGTAAAGTAGTGGCAAAGTAAGGCAAAATAGTCGCAATGAAAGGCAAAGTAGTGGCAAAGTACTGCAAAGTAGTTGCAAAGTAGGGCAAAGTACTGCAAAGTGGTGGCAAAGTGGTGGCAAAGTAGTGGCAAAGTAGTGGCAAATTACGGCAAAGTAGTGGCAAAGTACGGCAAAGTACGGGAAAGTAGAGGCAACGTACGGCATAGTAAAGGCAAAGTACTGCAAAGTAGTGGTAAAGTACTGCAAAGTAATAGCAAAGTATAGGAAATTAGTGGCAAAGTAGAGGCAAAGTGCTGTAAAGTAGTGCCAAAGTAGTGCCAAAGTAGTGGCAAAGTGCTGTAAAGTAGTGGCTAATTACGGCAAAGTATTGGCAAAGTAGTGGCAAAGTGCTGTAAAGTAGTGCCAAAGTAGTGGCAAAGTAGTGCCAAAGTACTGGCAAATTACAGCAAAGTAGTGGCAACGTACGGCCAAGTAAAGGCAAAATTCTGCAAAATAGTGGCAAAGTACTGCAAAGTAGTGGTAAAGAACTGCAATGTAGTGGCAAAGTACGGCAAAATAGTGGCAAATAGTGGCAAAGTGTGGAAAAGTAGTGGCAAAGTACTGCAAATAGTGGCAAAGTACGGAAAAGTAGTGGCAAAGTTCGGCAAAGTAGTGGAAAAGTACGGAAAAGTAGTGGCCATGTAAGGCAAAGTAGTGGCAAAGTACTGCAAAGTAGTGGAAAAGTTCAGCAAAGTAGTGGCAAAGTATGGCAATGTATGGCAAAGTACGGCGAAGTAGTCGGAAAGTTCGGCAAAGTAGTGACAAAGTACGGCAAAGTAGTGGCAAATTATGGGAAAGTTGTGGCAAAGTACGGTAAAGTAGTGGCAAAGTACGGCAAAGTAGTGGCAAAGTACGGCAAAGTAGTGCCAAAGTACGGCAAAGTAGTGCCAAAGTAGTAGCAAAGTACTGCAAAGTAGTGGCAAAGTACGGCAAATTAGAGACAAAGTATGGCAAAGTGGTGGGAAAGTACGGCAAAGTAGTGGCAAAGTACGGCAAAGTAGTGGTAAAGTTCAACAAAGTAGTAGCAAAGTACGGGAAAGTAGTGGCACAGTATGGCAAAGTAGTGGCAAAGTACGGCAAAGTTGTGGCAAAGTACGGCAAAGTAGTGCCAAAGTACTGCAAAGTCGTGGCAAAGTACGGCAAAGTAGTGGCAAAGTAGTGGAAAAGGAGTGGCAAAGTACTGCAAAATAGTGGCAAAGTATGGTAAAGTAGTGGCAAAGTATAGTAAAGTACTGGCAAAGTAAGGCAAAGAGGTCGCAATGAAAGGCAAAGTAGTGGTAAAGTACTGCAAAGTAGTTGCAAAGTAGAGGCAACGTACGGCATAGTAAAGGCAATGTACTGCAAAGTAGTGGTAAAGTACGGCAAAATGGTGGGAAAGTACGGGAAAGTAGTGGCAAAGTACGGCAAAGTAGTGGCAAAGTATGGGAAAGTGGTGGCAAAGTACGGGAAAGTAGTGGCAAAGTAAGACAAAGTAGTAGCAAAGTACAGGAAAGTCGTGGCAAAGTCGTGGCAAAGTACGGCAAAGTAGTGGCAAAGTACGGCAAAGTAGTGGCAAAGTAGAGGCAAAGTACGGCAAAGTAGTGTAAAAGGAGTGGCAAAATACTGCAAAGTAGTGGCAAAGTTCTCCTAAGAAGTGGCAAAGTACAGCAATGTAGTGGCAAAGTACGGCAACATAGTGGCAAATAACGGCAACGCAGTGTCAAAATATGGCAAAGTAGTGGCAAAGTACTGAAAAGTGTGACAAAGTGCTGAAAAGTTGTGGCAAAGTAGTGTAAAGTAGTGGCAAAATGCTGAAAAGTAGTGGCAAATTGCTGAAAAGTGTGGCAAAGTACTGAAAAGTAGTGGCAAAGTAGTGGCAAAGTACTGAAAAGTGAGGCAAAGTAATGAAAAGTTGTGGCGAAGTGCTGAAAACTGTGGCAAAGTGCTGAAAAGCAGTGGGAAAGTACTGAAAAGTGTGTCAAAGTACTGAAAAGTTGTGGCAAAGTGCTGAAAAGTAGTGGCAAAGTACTGAAAAGTATGGCAAAATATTGAAAAATAGTAGCAAAGTAGTGGCAAAGTTCTGAAAAGTATGGCAAAGTGCTGAAAAGTGGTAGCAAAGTATTGAAAATTAGTGGCAAAGTGCTGAAAAGTGGGGCAAAATGCTGAAAAGTAGTGGCAAAGTGCTGAAAAGTAGTGGCAAAGTAGTGGCAAAGTACTGAGAAATGTGGCAAAGTACTGAAAAATGTGTGGCAAAGTGCTGAAAAGTAGTCGCAATAGTGGCAAAGTACTGAAAAGTGTGCAAAGTACTGAAAAATTGTGGCAAAGTGCTGGAAAATAGTGGCAAAGTAGTGAAAAGTAGTGGCAAAGTACTGAAAAGTTGTGGCGAAGTGGTGAAAAGTAAGGTCAAAGTACTGATAAGTAGTGGCAAAGTTCTGAAAAGCAGTGGCAAAGTACTGAAAAGTAGTGGCAAAGTGTGAAAAGTGTGGCAAAGTACTGAAAAGTAGTGGCAAAGTACTGAAAAGTGTGACAAAGTGCTGAAAAATTGTGGCAAAGTAGTGAAAAGTAGTGGCAAAGTAGTGGCAAAGTACTGAAAAGTGAGGCAAGGTAATGAAAAGATGTGGCGAAGTGCTGAAAAGTAGTGGGAAAGTACTGAAAAGTGTGGCAAAGTACTGAAAAGTTGTGGCAAAGTGCTGAAAAGTAGTGGCAAAGTACTGAAAAGTATGGCAAAGTATTGAAAAATAGTGGCAAATTAGTGGCAAAGTTCTGAAAAGTATGGCAAAGTACTGAAAAGTTGTGGCAAAGTGATGAAAAGTGGTAGCAAAGTATTGAAAATTAGTGGCAAAGTGCTGAAAAGTGTGGCAAACTGCTGAAAAGTATGGCAAAGTATTGAAAAATAGTGGCAAAGTAGTGGCAAAGTACTGAAAAGTATGGCAAAGTACTGAAAAGTTGTGGCAAAGTGCTGAAAAATAGTAGCAAAGTAGTGAAAAGTAGTGGCAAAGTACTGAAAATTTGTGGCGAAGTGCTGAAAAGTAGTGTGAAAGTACTGAAAAGTAGTGGCAAAGTGCTGACAAGTGTGGGAAAGTATTGAAAAGTTGTGGCAAAGTACTGGAAAGTGAGGCAAAGTACTGAAAAGTTGTGGCAAAGTGCTGAAAAGTAGTGGCGAAGTTGTGGCAAATTACTGAAAAGTAGTGGCAATGTACTGAAAAGTAGTGGCAAAGTGCAGAAAAGTGTGGAAAAGTACTGACTAATAGTGGCAAATTAGGGGCAAAGTACTGAAAAGTTGTCGCAAAGTGCTGAAAAGTAGTGACAAAGTACAGAAAAGTAGTGGCAATGTGCAGAAAAGTGTAGCAAAGTGCTGAAGAGTATTGGCAAAGTAGTGGCAAAGTACTGAAAAGTGTGGCAAAGTACTGAAAAGTTGTGGCAAAGTTCTGAAAAGCATTGGCAAAGTACTGAAAAGTAGTGGCAAAGTGCTGAAAAGTGTGGCGAAGTACAGAAAATTATTGGCAAAGTAGTGGAAAAGTACTGAAAAGCAGTGGCAAAGTACTGAAAAGTAGTGGCAAAGTGTGAAAAGTGTGGCAAAGTACTGAAAAGTAGTGGCAAAGTACTGAAAAGTGTGACAAAGTGCTGAAAAGTTGTGGCAAAGAAGTGAAAAGTAGTGGCAAAGTAGTGGCAAAGTACTGAAAAGAGAGGCAAAGTAATGAAAAGTTGTGTCGAAGTGCTGAAAAGTGTGGCAAAGTGCTGAAAAGTAGTGGGAAAGTACTGAAAAGTGTGGCAAAGTACTGAAAAGTTGTGGCAAAGTGCTGAAAAGTAGTGGCAAAGTACTGAAAAGTATGGCAAAGTATTGAAAAATAGTGGCAAATTAGTGGCAAAGTTCTGAAAAGTATGGCAAAGTACTGAAAAGTAGTGGCAAAGTATTGGCAAAGTACTGAGAAATGTGGCAAAGTAGTGAAAAATGTGTGGCAAAGTGCTGAAAAGTAGTGGCAAAGTGCTGAAAAGTGAGGCAAAGTGCTGAAAAGTCGTGGCAAAGTAGTGGCAAAGTACAGAAAAGTGTGCAAAGTACTGAACAATTGTGGCAAAGTGCTGAAAAATAATAGCAAAGTAGTGAAAAGTAGTGGCAAAGTACTGAAAATTTGTGGCGAAGTGCTGAAAAGTAGTGTCAAAGTACTGAAAAGTAGTGGCAAAGTGCTGACAAGTGTGGCAAAGTACTGAAAAGTTGTGGCAAAGTACTGGAAAGTGAGGCAAAGTACTGAAAAGTTGTGGCAAAGTGCTGAAAAGTAGTGGCGAAGTTGTGGCAAATTACTGAAAAGTAGTGGCAAAGTACTGAAAAGTAGTGGCAAAGTGCAGAAAAGTGTGGAAAAGTACTGACAAATAGTGGCAAATTAGGGGCAAAGTACTGAAAAGTTGTCGCAAAGTGCTGAAAAGTAGTGACAAAGTACAGAAAAGTAGTGGCAAAGTGCTGAAAAGTGTAGCAAAGGGCTGAAGAGTATTGGCAAAGTAGTGGCAAAGTACTGAAAAGTGTGGCAAAGTTCTGAAAAGTATGGCAAAGTACTGAAAAGTTGTGGCAAAGTGATGAAAAGTGGTAGCAAAGTATTGAAAATTAGTGGCAAAGTGCTGAAAAGTGTGGCAAACTGCTGAAAAGTATGGCAAAGTATTGAAAAATAGTGGCAAAGTAGTGGCAAAGTACTGAAAAGTATGGCAAAGTACTGAAAAGTTGTGGCAAAGTGCTGAAAAATAGTAGCAAAGTAGTGAAAAGTAGTGGCAAAGTACTGAAAATTTGTGGCGAAGTGCTGAAAAGTAGTGTGAAAGTACTGAAAAGTAGTGGCAAAGTGCTGACAAGTGTGGGAAAGTATTGAAAAGTTGTGGCAAAGTACTGGAAAGTGAGGCAAAGTACTGAAAAGTTGTGGCAAAGTGCTGAAAAGTAGTGGCGAAGTTGTGGCAAATTACTGAAAAGTAGTGGCAATGTACTGAAAAGTAGTGGCAAAGTGCAGAAAAGTGTGGAAAAGTACTGACTAATAGTGGCAAATTAGGGGCAAAGTACTGAAAAGTTGTCGCAAAGTGCTGAAAAGTAGTGACAAAGTACAGAAAAGTAGTGGCAATGTGCAGAAAAGTGTAGCAAAGTGCTGAAGAGTATTGGCAAAGTAGTGGCAAAGTACTGAAAAGTGTGGCAAAGTACTGAAAAGTTGTGGCAAAGTTCTGAAAAGCATTGGCAAAGTACTGAAAAGTAGTGGCAAAGTGCTGAAAAGTGTGGCGAAGTACAGAAAATTATTGGCAAAGTAGTGGAAAAGTACTGAAAAGCAGTGGCAAAGTACTGAAAAGTAGTGGCAAAGTGTGAAAAGTGTGGCAAAGTACTGAAAAGTAGTGGCAAAGTACTGAAAAGTGTGACAAAGTGCTGAAAAGTTGTGGCAAAGAAGTGAAAAGTAGTGGCAAAGTAGTGGCAAAGTACTGAAAAGAGAGGCAAAGTAATGAAAAGTTGTGTCGAAGTGCTGAAAAGTGTGGCAAAGTGCTGAAAAGTAGTGGGAAAGTACTGAAAAGTGTGGCAAAGTACTGAAAAGTTGTGGCAAAGTGCTGAAAAGTAGTGGCAAAGTACTGAAAAGTATGGCAAAGTATTGAAAAATAGTGGCAAATTAGTGGCAAAGTTCTGAAAAGTATGGCAAAGTACTGAAAAGTAGTGGCAAAGTATTGGCAAAGTACTGAGAAATGTGGCAAAGTAGTGAAAAATGTGTGGCAAAGTGCTGAAAAGTAGTGGCAAAGTGCTGAAAAGTGAGGCAAAGTGCTGAAAAGTCGTGGCAAAGTAGTGGCAAAGTACAGAAAAGTGTGCAAAGTACTGAACAATTGTGGCAAAGTGCTGAAAAATAATAGCAAAGTAGTGAAAAGTAGTGGCAAAGTACTGAAAATTTGTGGCGAAGTGCTGAAAAGTAGTGTCAAAGTACTGAAAAGTAGTGGCAAAGTGCTGACAAGTGTGGCAAAGTACTGAAAAGTTGTGGCAAAGTACTGGAAAGTGAGGCAAAGTACTGAAAAGTTGTGGCAAAGTGCTGAAAAGTAGTGGCGAAGTTGTGGCAAATTACTGAAAAGTAGTGGCAAAGTACTGAAAAGTAGTGGCAAAGTGCAGAAAAGTGTGGAAAAGTACTGACAAATAGTGGCAAATTAGGGGCAAAGTACTGAAAAGTTGTCGCAAAGTGCTGAAAAGTAGTGACAAAGTACAGAAAAGTAGTGGCAAAGTGCTGAAAAGTGTAGCAAAGGGCTGAAGAGTATTGGCAAAGTAGTGGCAAAGTACTGAAAAGTGTGGCAAAGTACTGAAAAGTTGTGGCAAAGTTCTGAAAAGCAGTGGCAAAGTACTGAAAAGTAGTGGCAAAGTGCTGAAAAGTGTGGCGAAGTACAGAAAATTATTGGCAAAGTAGTGGCAAAGTAGTGAAAAGAAGTGGCAAAGTAGTGGCAAAGTACTGAAAAGTGAGGCAAAGTAATGAAAAGTTGTGGCGAAGTGCTGAAAAGTGTGGCAAAGTGCTGAAAAGTAGTGGGAAAGTACTGAAAAGTGTGGCAAAGTACTGAAAAGTTGTGGCAAAGTGCTGAAAAGTAGTGGCAAAGTACTGAAAAGTATGGCAAAGTATTGAAAAATAGTGGCAAATTAGTGGCAAAGTTCTGAAAAGTATGGCAAAGTACTGAAAAGTTGTGGCAAAATGATGAAAAGTGGTAGCAAAGTATTGAAAATTAGTGGCAAAGTGCTGAAAAGTGTGGCAAACTGCTGAAAAGTATGGCAAAGTATTGAAAAATAGTGGCAAAGTAGTGGCAAAGTACTGAAAAGTACGGCAAAGTACTGAAAAGTTGTGGCAAAGTGTTGAAAATTGGTAGCAAAGTATTGAAAATTAGTGGCAAAGTGCTGAAAAGTGTGGCAAAGTGCTGAAAAGTAGTGGCAAAGTGCTGAAAAGTAGTGGCAAAGTATTGGCAAAGTACTGAGAAATGTGGAAAAGTAGTGAAAAATGTGTGGCAAAGTGCTGAAAAGTGAGGCAAAGTGCTGAAAAGTCGTGGCAAAGTAGTGGCAAAGTACAGAAAAGTGTGCAAAGTACTGAACAATTGTGGCAATGTGCTGAGAAATAAAGTAGTGAAAAGTAGTGGCAAAGTACTGAAAATTTGTGGCGAAGTGGTGAAAAGTAGTGTCAAAGTACTGAAAAGTAGTGGCAAAGTACTGAAAAGTAGTGGCCAAGTGCTGAAAAGTAGTGGCAAAGTACTGAAAAGTAGTGGCAAAGTGGTGAAAAGTGTGGAAAAATACTGAAAAGTAATGGCAAAGTATTAGCAAAGTACTGAAAAGTGTGGCAAAGTACTGAAAAGATGTGGCAAAGTGCTGAAAAGTAGTGGCAAAGTATTGAAAATTAGTGGCAAAGTGCTGAAAAGTGTGGCAAAGTGCTGAAAAGTAGTGGCAAAGTGCTGAAAAGTAGTGGCAAAGTGCAGAAAAGTGTGGAAAAGTACTGACAAATAGTGGCAAATTAGGGGCAAAGTACTGAAAAGTTGTCGCAAAGTGCTGAAAAGTAGTGACAAAGTACAGAAAAGTAGTGGCAAAGTGCTGAAAAGTGTAGCAAAGTGCTGAAGAGTATTGGCAAAGTAGTGGCAAAGTACTGAAAAGTGTGGCAAAGTACTGAAAAGTTGTGGCAAAGTTCTGAAAAGCAGTGGCAAAGTACTGAAAAGTAGTGGCAAAGTGCTGAAAAGTGTGGCGAAGTACAGAAAATTATTGGCAAAGTAGTGGAAAAGTACTGAAAAGCAGTAGCAAAGTACTGAAAAGTAGTGGCAAAGTGTGAAAAGTGTGGCAAAGTACTGAAAAGCAGTGGCAAAGTGCTGAAAAGTAGTGGCAAAGTGCAGAAAAGTGTGGCAAAGTATTGAAAAGTTGTGGCAAAGTTCTGAAAAGCAGTGGCAAAGTACTGAAAAGTAGTGGCAAAGTGCTGAAAAGTGTGGCGAAGTACAGAAAATTATTGGCAAAGTAGTGGAAAAGTACTGAAAAGCAGTGGCAAAGTACTGAAAAGTAGTGGCAAAGTGTGAAAAGTGTGGCAAAGTACTGAAAAGCAGTGGCAAAGTACTGAAAAGTGTGACAAAGTGCTGAAAAATTGTGGCAAAGTAGTGAAAAGAAGTGGCAAAGTAGTGGCAAAGTACTGAAAAGTGAGGCAAAGTAATGAAAAGTTGTGGCGAAGTGCTGAAAAGTGTGGCAAAGTGCTGAAAAGTAGTGGGAAAGTACTGAAAAGTGTGGCAAAGTACTGAAAAGTTGTGGCAAAGTGCTGAAAAGTAGTGGCAAAGTACTGAAAAGTATGGCAAAGTATTGAAAAATAGTGGCAAATTAGTGGCAAAGGTCTGAAAAGTATGGCAAAGTACTGAAAAGTTGTGGCAAAGTGATGAAAAATAGTGGCAAAGTAGTGAAAAGTAGTGGCACAATACTGAAAAGTTGTGGCGAAGTGCTGAAAAGTAGTGTCAAAGTACTGAAAAGTAGTCGCAAAGTGCTGACAAGTGTGGCAAAGTACTGAAAAGTTGTGGCAAAGTACTGAAAAGTGAGGCAAAGTACTGAAAAGTTGTGGCAAAGTGCTGAAAAGTAATGGCGAAGTTGTGGCAAATTACTGAAAAGTAGTGGCAAAGTACTGAAAAGTAGTGGAAAAGTGCAGAAAAGTGTCTCAAAGTACTGACAAATAGTGGCAAAGTAGGGGCAAAGTACTGAAAAGTTGTGGCAAAGTGCTGAAAAGTAGTGGCAAAGTACTGAAAAGTAGTGGCAAAGTGTGAAAAGTGTGGAAAAGTACTGAAAAGTAGTGGCAAAGAAGTGAAAAGTGTGACGAAGTTCTGAAAAGTTGTGGCAATGTGCTGAAAAGTAGTGGCAAAGTACTGAAAAGTAGTGGCAAAGTGGTGAAAAGTGTGGCAAAGTACTGAAAAGTTGTGGCAAAGTGCTGAAAAGTAGTGGCAAAGTACTGCAAAGTTGTGGCAAAGTGCTGAAAAGTTGTGGCAAATTACTGAAAAGTAGTGGCAAAGTGCTGAAAAGTGTGGCGAAGTACTGAAAATTATTGGCAAAGTAGTGGAAAAGTACTGAAAAGTGTGGCAAAGTACTGAAAAGTTGTAGCAAAGTGCTGAAAAGTAGTGGCAGAGTACTGAAAAGTAGTGGCAAAGTGTGAAAAGTGTGGCAAAGTAATGAAAAGTAGTGGCAAAGTACTGAAAATTGTGACAAAGTTCTGAAAAGTTGTGGCAAAGTGCTGAAAAGTAGTGGCAAAGTACTGAAAAGTAGTGGCAAAGTGTTGAAAAGTGTGGCAAAGTACTGAAAAGTTGTGGCAAAGTTCTGAAAAGCAGTGGCAAAGTACTGAAAAGTAGTGGCAAAGTGCTGAAAAGTGTGGCGAAGTACAGAAAATTATTGGCAAAGTAGGGGAAAAGTACTGAAAAGCAGTGGCAAAGTACTGAAAAGTAGTGGCAAAGTGTGAAAAGTGTGGCAAAGTATTGAAAGGTAGTGGCAAAGTACTGAAAAGTGTGACAAAGTGCTGAAAAGTTGTGGCAAAGTAGTGAAAAGTAGTGGCAAAGTAGTGGCAAAGTACTGAAAAGTGAGGCAAAGTAATGAAAAGTTGTGGCGAAGTGCTGAAAAGTGTGGCAAAGTGCTGAAAAGTAGTGGGAAAGTACTGAAAAGTGTGGCAAAGTACTGAAAAGTTGTGGCAAAGTGATGAAAAGTAGTGGCAAAGTACTGAAAAGTATGGCAAAGTATTGAAAAATAGTGGCAAATTAGTGGCAAAGTTCTGAAAAGTATGGCAAAGTATTGAAAAATAGTGGTAAATTAGTGGCAAAGTTCTGAAAAGTATGGCAAAGTACTGAAAAGTTGTGGCAAAGTGCTGAAAAGTGGTAGCAAAGTATTGAAAATTAGTGGCAAAGTGCTGACAAGTGTGGCAAAGTGATGAAAAGTAGTGGCAAAGTGATGAAAAGTAGTGGCAAAGTAGTGGCAATGTACTGAGAAATGTGGAAAAGTAGTGAAAAATGTGTGCAAAGTGCTGAAAAGTAGTGGCAAAGTGCTGAAAAGTGTGGCAAAGTGCTGAAAAGTAGTGGCAAAGTAGTGGCAAAGTACTGAAAAGTGTGCAAAGTACTGAAAAATTGTGGCAAAGTGCTGAAAAATAGTGGCAAAGTAGTGAAAAGTAGTGGCAAAATACTGAAAAGTTGTGGCGAAGTGCTGAAAAGTAGTGTCAAAGTACTGAAAAGTAGTGGCAAAGTGCTGACAAGTGTGGCAAAGTACTGAAAAGTTGTGGCAAAGTGCTGAAAAGTAGTGGCAAAGTACTGAAAAGTATGGCAAAGTATTGAAAAATAGTGGCAAATTAGTTGCAAAGTTCTGAAAAGTATGGCAAAGTATTGAAAAATAGTGGCAAATTAGTGGCAAAGTTCTGAAAAGTATGGCAAAGTACTGAAAAGTTGTGGCAAAGTGATGAAAAGTGGTAGCAAAGTATTGAAAATTAGTGGCAAAGTGCTGAAAAGTGTGGCAAACTGCTGAAAAGTATGGCAAAGTATTGAAAAATAGTGGCAAAGTAGTGGCAAAGTACTGAAAAGTATGGCAAAGTACTGAAAAGTTGTGGCAAAGTGTTGAAAAGTGGTAGCAAAGTATTGAAAATTAGTGGCAAAGTGCTGAAAAGTGTGGCAAACTGCTGAAAAGTATGGCAAAGTATTGAAAAATAGTGGCAAAGTAGTGGCAAAGTACTGAAAAGTACGGCAAAGTACTGAAAAGTTGTGGCAAAGTGTTGAAAATTGGTAGCAAAGTATTGAAAATTAGTGGCAAAGTGCTGAAAAGTGTGGCAAAGTGCTGAAAAGTAGTGGCAAAGTGCTGAAAAGTAGTGGCAAAGTATTGGCAAAGTACTGAGAAATGTGGAAAAGTAGTGAAAAATGTGTGGCAAAGTGCTGAAAAGTGAGGCAAAGTGCTGAAAAGTCGTGGCAAAGTAGTGGCAAAGTACAGAAAAGTGTGCAAAGTACTGAACAATTGTGGCAATGTGCTGAGAAATAAAGTAGTGAAAAGTAGTGGCAAAGTACTGAAAATTTGTGGCGAAGTGGTGAAAAGTAGTGTCAAAGTACTGAAAAGTAGTGGCAAAGTACTGAAAAGTAGTGGCCAAGTGCTGAAAAGTAGTGGCAAAGTACTGAAAAGTAGTGGCAAAGTGGTGAAAAGTGTGGAAAAATACTGAAAAGTAATGGCAAAGTATTAGCAAAGTACTGAAAAGTGTGGCAAAGTACTGAAAAGATGTGGCAAAGTGCTGAAAAGTAGTGGCAAAGTATTGAAAATTAGTGGCAAAGTGCTGAAAAGTGTGGCAAAGTGCTGAAAAGTAGTGGCAAAGTGCTGAAAAGTAGTGGCAAAGTGCAGAAAAGTGTGGAAAAGTACTGACAAATAGTGGCAAATTAGGGGCAAAGTACTGAAAAGTTGTCGCAAAGTGCTGAAAAGTAGTGACAAAGTACAGAAAAGTAGTGGCAAAGTGCTGAAAAGTGTAGCAAAGTGCTGAAGAGTATTGGCAAAGTAGTGGCAAAGTACTGAAAAGTGTGGCAAAGTACTGAAAAGTTGTGGCAAAGTTCTGAAAAGCAGTGGCAAAGTACTGAAAAGTAGTGGCAAAGTGCTGAAAAGTGTGGCGAAGTACAGAAAATTATTGGCAAAGTAGTGGAAAAGTACTGAAAAGCAGTAGCAAAGTACTGAAAAGTAGTGGCAAAGTGTGAAAAGTGTGGCAAAGTACTGAAAAGCAGTGGCAAAGTGCTGAAAAGTAGTGGCAAAGTGCAGAAAAGTGTGGCAAAGTATTGAAAAGTTGTGGCAAAGTTCTGAAAAGCAGTGGCAAAGTACTGAAAAGTAGTGGCAAAGTGCTGAAAAGTGTGGCGAAGTACAGAAAATTATTGGCAAAGTAGTGGAAAAGTACTGAAAAGCAGTGGCAAAGTACTGAAAAGTAGTGGCAAAGTGTGAAAAGTGTGGCAAAGTACTGAAAAGCAGTGGCAAAGTACTGAAAAGTGTGACAAAGTGCTGAAAAATTGTGGCAAAGTAGTGAAAAGAAGTGGCAAAGTAGTGGCAAAGTACTGAAAAGTGAGGCAAAGTAATGAAAAGTTGTGGCGAAGTGCTGAAAAGTGTGGCAAAGTGCTGAAAAGTAGTGGGAAAGTACTGAAAAGTGTGGCAAAGTACTGAAAAGTTGTGGCAAAGTGCTGAAAAGTAGTGGCAAAGTACTGAAAAGTATGGCAAAGTATTGAAAAATAGTGGCAAATTAGTGGCAAAGGTCTGAAAAGTATGGCAAAGTACTGAAAAGTTGTGGCAAAGTGATGAAAAATAGTGGCAAAGTAGTGAAAAGTAGTGGCACAATACTGAAAAGTTGTGGCGAAGTGCTGAAAAGTAGTGTCAAAGTACTGAAAAGTAGTCGCAAAGTGCTGACAAGTGTGGCAAAGTACTGAAAAGTTGTGGCAAAGTACTGAAAAGTGAGGCAAAGTACTGAAAAGTTGTGGCAAAGTGCTGAAAAGTAATGGCGAAGTTGTGGCAAATTACTGAAAAGTAGTGGCAAAGTACTGAAAAGTAGTGGAAAAGTGCAGAAAAGTGTCTCAAAGTACTGACAAATAGTGGCAAAGTAGGGGCAAAGTACTGAAAAGTTGTGGCAAAGTGCTGAAAAGTAGTGGCAAAGTACTGAAAAGTAGTGGCAAAGTGTGAAAAGTGTGGAAAAGTACTGAAAAGTAGTGGCAAAGAAGTGAAAAGTGTGACGAAGTTCTGAAAAGTTGTGGCAATGTGCTGAAAAGTAGTGGCAAAGTACTGAAAAGTAGTGGCAAAGTGGTGAAAAGTGTGGCAAAGTACTGAAAAGTTGTGGCAAAGTGCTGAAAAGTAGTGGCAAAGTACTGCAAAGTTGTGGCAAAGTGCTGAAAAGTTGTGGCAAATTACTGAAAAGTAGTGGCAAAGTGCTGAAAAGTGTGGCGAAGTACTGAAAATTATTGGCAAAGTAGTGGAAAAGTACTGAAAAGTGTGGCAAAGTACTGAAAAGTTGTAGCAAAGTGCTGAAAAGTAGTGGCAGAGTACTGAAAAGTAGTGGCAAAGTGTGAAAAGTGTGGCAAAGTAATGAAAAGTAGTGGCAAAGTACTGAAAATTGTGACAAAGTTCTGAAAAGTTGTGGCAAAGTGCTGAAAAGTAGTGGCAAAGTACTGAAAAGTAGTGGCAAAGTGTTGAAAAGTGTGGCAAAGTACTGAAAAGTTGTGGCAAAGTTCTGAAAAGCAGTGGCAAAGTACTGAAAAGTAGTGGCAAAGTGCTGAAAAGTGTGGCGAAGTACAGAAAATTATTGGCAAAGTAGTGGAAAAGTACTGAAAAGCAGTGGCAAAGTACTGAAAAGTAGTGGCAAAGTGTGAAAAGTGTGGCAAAGTATTGAAAGGTAGTGGCAAAGTACTGAAAAGTGTGACAAAGTGCTGAAAAGTTGTGGCAAAGTAGTGAAAAGTAGTGGCAAAGTAGTGGCAAAGTACTGAAAAGTGAGGCAAAGTAATGAAAAGTTGTGGCGAAGTGCTGAAAAGTGTGGCAAAGTGCTGAAAAGTAGTGGGAAAGTACTGAAAAGTGTGGCAAAGTACTGAAAAGTTGTGGCAAAGTGCTGAAAAGTAGTGGCAAAGTACTGAAAAGTATGGCAAAGTATTGAAAAATAGTGGCAAATTAGTGGCAAAGGTCTGAAAAGTATGGCAAAGTATTAAAAAATAGTGGTAAATTAGTGGCAAAGTTCTGAAAAGTATGGCAAAGTACTGAAAAGTTGTGGCAAAGTGCTGAAAAGTGGTAGCAAAGTATTGAAAATTAGTGGCAAAGTGCTGACAAGTGTGGCAAAGTGATGAAAAGTAGTGGCAAAGTGATGAAAAGTAGTGGCAAAGTAGTGGCAATGTACTGAGAAATGTGGAAAAGTAGTGAAAAATGTGTGCAAAGTGCTGAAAAGTAGTGGCAAAGTGCTGAAAAGTGTGGCAAAGTGCTGAAAAGTAGTGGCAAAGTAGTGGCAAAGTACTGAAAAGTGTGCAAAGTACTGAAAAATTGTGGCAAAGTGCTGAAAAATAGTGGCAAAGTAGTGAAAAGTAGTGGCAAAATACTGAAAAGTTGTGGCGAAGTGCTGAAAAGTAGTGTCAAAGTACTGAAAAGTAGTGGCAAAGTGCTGACAAGTGTGGCAAAGTACTGAAAAGTTGTGGCAAAGTGCTGAAAAGTAGTGGCAAAGTACTGAAAAGTATGGCAAAGTATTGAAAAATAGTGGCAAATTAGTTGCAAAGTTCTGAAAAGTATGGCAAAGTATTGAAAAATAGTGGCAAATTAGTGGCAAAGTTCTGAAAAGTATGGCAAAGTACTGAAAAGTTGTGGCAAAGTGATGAAAAGTGGTAGCAAAGTATTGAAAATTAGTGGCAAAGTGCTGAAAAGTGTGGCAAACTGCTGAAAAGTATGGCAAAGTATTGAAAAATAGTGGCAAAGTAGTGGCAAAGTACTGAAAAGTATGGCAAAGTACTGAAAAGTTGTGGCAAAGTGTTGAAAAGTGGTAGCAAAGTATTGAAAATTAGTGGCAAAGTGCTGAAAAGTGTGGCAAAGTGCTGAAAAGTAGTGGCAAAGTGCTGAAAAGTAGTGGCAAAGTATTGGCAAAGTACTGAGAAATGTGGCAAAGTAGTGAAAAATGTGTGGCAAAGTGCTGAAAAGTGAGGCAAAGTGCTGAAAAGTCGTGGCAAAGTGTGAAAAGTGTGGCAAAGTATTGAAAGGTAGTGGCAAAGTACTGAAAAGTGTGACAAAGTGCTGAAAAGTTGTGGCAAAGTAGTGAAAATTAGTGGCAAAGTAGTGGCAAAGTACTGAAAAGTGAGGCAAAGTAATGAAAAGTTGTGGCGAAGTGCTGAAAAGTGTGGCAAAGTGCTGAAAAGTAGTGGGAAAGTACTGAAAAGTGTGGCAAAGTACTGAAAAGTTGTGGCAAAGTGATGAAAAGTAGTGGCAAAGTACTGAAAAGTATGGCAAAGTATTGAAAAATAGTGGCAAATTAGTGGCAAAGTTCTGAAAAGTATGGCAAAGTATTGAAAAATAGTGGTAAATTAGTGGCAAAGTTCTGAAAAGTATGGCAAAGTACTGAAAAGTTGTGGCAAAGTGCTGAAAAGTGGTAGCAAAGTATTGAAAATTAGTGGCAAAGTGCTGACAAGTGTGGCAAAGTGATGAAAAGTAGTGGCAAAGTGATGAAAAGTAGTGGCAAAGTAGTGGCAATGTACTGAGAAATGTGGAAAAGTAGTGAAAAATGTGTGCAAAGTGCTGAAAAGTAGTGGCAAAGTGCTGAAAAGTGTGGCAAAGTGCTGAAAAGTAGTGGCAAAGTAGTGGCAAAGTACTGAAAAGTGTGCAAAGTACTGAAAAATTGTGGCAAAGTGCTGAAAAATAGTGGCAAAGTAGTGAAAAGTAGTGGCAAAATACTGAAAAGTTGTGGCGAAGTGCTGAAAAGTAGTGTCAAAGTACTGAAAAGTAGTGGCAAAGTGCTGACAAGTGTGGCAAAGTACTGAAAAGTTGTGGCAAAGTGCTGAAAAGTAGTGGCAAAGTACTGAAAAGTATGGCAAAGTATTGAAAAATAGTGGCAAATTAGTGGCAAAGTTCTGAAAAGTATGGCAAAGTATTAAAAAAATAGTGGCAAATTAGTGGCAAAGTTCTGAAAAGTATGGCAAAGTACTGAAAAGTTGTGGCAAAGTGATGAAAAGTGGTAGCAAAGTATTGAAAATTAGTGGCAAAGTGCTGAAAAGTGTGGCAAACTGCTGAAAAGTATGGCAAAGTATTGAAAAATAGTGGCAAAGTAGTGGCAAAGTACTGAAAAGTATGGCAAAGTACTGAAAAGTTGTGGCAAAGTGTTGAAAAGTGGTAGCAAAGTATTGAAAATTAGTGGCAAAGTGCTGAAAAGTGTGGCAAAGTGCTGAAAAGTAGTGGCAAAGTGCTGAAAAGTAGTGGCAAAGTATTGGCAAAGTACTGAGAAATGTGGCAAAGTAGTGAAAAATGTGTGGCAAAGTGCTGAAAAGTGAGGCAAAGTGCTGAAAAGTCGTGGCAAAGTAGTGGCAAAGTACAGAAAAGTGTGCAAAGTACTGAACAATTGTGGCAAAGTGCTGAGAAATAGTAGCAAAGTAGTGAAAAGTAGTGGCAAAGTACTGAAAATTTGTGGCGAAGTGCTGAAAAGTAGTGTCAAAGTACTGAAAAGTAGTGGCAATGTACTGAAAAGTAGTGGCAAAGTGCTGAAAAGTAGTGGCAAAGTACTGAAAAGTAGTGGCAAAGTGGTGAAAAGTGTGGCAAAGTACTGACAAGTGTGGCAAAGTACTGAAAAGATGTGGCAAAGTGCTGAAAAGTAGTGGCAAAGTACTGAAAAGTTGTGGCAAAGTACTGAAAAGTAGTGGCAAAGTATTGAAAATTAGTGGCAAAGTGCTGAAAAGTGTGGCAAAGTGCTGAAAAGTAGTGGCAAAGTGCTGAAAAGTAGTGGCAAAGTAGTGGCAATGTACTGAGAAATGTGGAAAAGTAGTGAAAAATGTGTGGCAAAGTGCTGAAAAGTAGTGGCAAAGTGTTGAAAAGTGGTAGCAAAGTATTGAAAATTAGTGGCAAAGTGCTGAAAAGTGTGGCAAACTGCTAAAAATTATGGCAAAGTATTGAAAAATAGTGGCAAAGTAGTGGCAATGTACTGAAAAGTATGGCAAAGTACTGAAAAGTTGTGGCAAAGTGCTGAAAAGTGGTAGCAAAGTATTGAAAATTAGTGGCAAAGTGCTGACAAGTGTGGCAAAGTGCTGAAAAGTAGTGGCAAAGTGATGAAAAGTAGTGGCAAAGTAGTGGCAATGTACTGAGAAATGTGGAAAAGTAGTGAAAAATGTGTGGCAAAGTGCTGAAAAGTAGTGGAAAAGTGTAGAAAAGTGTCTCAAAGTACTGACAAATAGTGGCAAAGTAGGGGCAAAGTACTGAAAAGTTGTGGCAAAGTGCTGAAAAGTAGTGGCAAGTACTGAAAAGTAGTGGCAAAGTGTGAAAAGTGTGGCAAAGTACTGACAAGTGTGGCAAAGTGCTGAAAAGTAGTGGCAAAGTGATGAAAAGAAGTGGCAAAGTATTGAAAAATAGTGGCAAATTAGTGGCAAAGTTCTGAAAAGTATGGCACAGTATTGAAAAATAGTGGCAAATTAGTGGCAAAGTTCTGAAAAGTATGGCAAAGTACTGAAAAGTTGTGGCAAAGTGCTGAAAAGTGGTAGCAAAGTATTGAAAATTAGTGGCAAAGTGCTGACAAGTGTGGCAAAGTGATGAAAAGTAGTGGCAAAGTGATGAAAAGTAGTGGCAAAGTAGTGGCAATGTACTGAGAAAAGTGGAAAAGTAGTGAAAAATGTGTGCAAAGTGCTGAAAAGTAGTGGCAAAGTGCTGAAAAGTGTGGCAAAGTGCTGAAAAGTAGTGGCAAAGTAGTGGCAAAGTACTGAAAAGTGTGCAAAGTACTGAAAAATTGTGGCAAAGTGCTGAAAAATAGTGGCAAAGTAGTGAAAAGTAGTGGCAAAATACTGAAAAGTTGTGGCGAAGTGCTGAAAAGTAGTGTCAAAGTACTGAAAAGTAGTGGCTAAGTGCTGACAAGTGTGGCAAAGTACTGAAAAGTTGTGGCAAAGTGCTGAAAAGTAGTGGCAAAGTACTGAAAAGTATGGCAAAGTATTGAAAAATAGTGGCAAATTAGTGGCAAAGTTCTGAAAAGTATGGCAAAGTATTGAAAAATAGTGGCAAATTAGTGGCAAAGTTCTGAAAAGTATAGCAAAGTACTGAAAAGTTGTGGCAAAGTGATGAAAAGTGGTAGCAAAGTATTGAAAATTAGTGGCAAAGTGCTGAAAAGTGTGGCAAACTGCTGAAAAGTATGGCAAAGTATTGAAAAATAGTGG
This sequence comes from Saccoglossus kowalevskii, assembly GCF_978046115.1. NCBI lineage: Eukaryota > Metazoa > Hemichordata > Enteropneusta > Harrimaniidae > Saccoglossus > Saccoglossus kowalevskii. Next base: position 145,099 of record NC_140653.1, on the reverse strand, counting down.
CAAAGTAGTGGCAAAGTACTGAAAAGTATGGCAAAGTACTGAAAAGTTGTGGCAAAGTGTTGAAAAGTGGTAGCAAAGTATTGAAAATTAGTGGCAAAGTGCTGAAAAGTGTGGCAAAGTGCTGAAAAGTAGTGGCAAAGTGCTGAAAAGTAGTGGCAAAGTATTGGCAAAGTACTGAGAAATGTGGCAAAGTAGTGAAAAATGTGTGGCAAAGTGCTGAAAAGTGAGGCAAAGTGCTGAAAAGTCGTGGCAAAGTAGTGGCAAAGTACAGAAAAGTGTGCAAAGTACTGAACAATTGTGGCAAAGTGCTGAGAAATAGTAGCAAAGTAGTGAAAAGTAGTGGCAAAGTACTGAAAATTTGTGGCGAAGTGCTGAAAAGTAGTGTCAAAGTACTGAAAAGTAGTGGCAATGTACTGAAAAGTAGTGGCAAAGTGCTGAAAAGTAGTGGCAAAGTACTGAAAAGTAGTGGCAAAGTGGTGAAAAGTGTGGCAAAGTACTGACAAGTGTGGCAAAGTACTGAAAAGATGTGGCAAAGTGCTGAAAAGTAGTGGCAAAGTACTGAAAAGTTGTGGCAAAGTACTGAAAAGTAGTGGCAAAGTATTGAAAATTAGTGGCAAAGTGCTGAAAAGTGTGGCAAAGTGCTGAAAAGTAGTGGCAAAGTGCTGAAAAGTAGTGGCAAAGTAGTGGCAATGTACTGAGAAATGTGGAAAAGTAGTGAAAAATGTGTGGCAAAGTGCTGAAAAGTAGTGGCAAAGTGTTGAAAAGTGGTAGCAAAGTATTGAAAATTAGTGGCAAAGTGCTGAAAAGTGTGGCAAACTGCTAAAAATTATGGCAAAGTATTGAAAAATAGTGGCAAAGTAGTGGCAATGTACTGAAAAGTATGGCAAAGTACTGAAAAGTTGTGGCAAAGTGCTGAAAAGTGGTAGCAAAGTATTGAAAATTAGTGGCAAAGTGCTGACAAGTGTGGCAAAGTGCTGAAAAGTAGTGGCAAAGTGATGAAAAGTAGTGGCAAAGTAGTGGCAATGTACTGAGAAATGTGGAAAAGTAGTGAAAAATGTGTGGCAAAGTGCTGAAAAGTAGTGGAAAAGTGTAGAAAAGTGTCTCAAAGTACTGACAAATAGTGGCAAAGTAGGGGCAAAGTACTGAAAAGTTGTGGCAAAGTGCTGAAAAGTAGAGGCAAAGTACTGAAAAGTAGTGGCAAAGTGTGAAAAGTGTGGCAAAGTACTGACAAGTGTGGCAAAGTGCTGAAAAGTAGTGGCAAAGTGCTGAAAAGTAGTGGCAAAGTAGTGGCAATGTACTGAGAAATGTGGAAAAGTAGTGAAAAATGTGTGGCAAAGTGCTGAAAAGTAGTGGCAAAGTGTTGAAAAGTGGTAGCAAAGTATTGAAAATTAGTGGCAAAGTGCTGAAAAGTGTGGCAAACTGCTAAAAATTATGGCAAAGTATTGAAAAATAGTGGCAAAGTAGTGGCAATGTACTGAAAAGTATGGCAAAGTACTGAAAAGCTGTGGCAAAGTGCTGAAAAGTGGTAGCAAAGTATTGAAAATTAGTGGCAAAGTGCTGACAAGTGTGGCAAAGTGCTGAAAAGTAGTGGCAAAGTGATGAAAAGTAGTGGCAAAGTAGTGGCAATGTACTGAGAAATGTGGAAAAGTAGTGAAAAATGTGTGGCAAAGTGCTGAAAAGTAGTGGAAAAGTGTAGAAAAGTGTCTCAAAGTACTGACAAATAGTGGCAAAGTAGGGGCAAAGTACTGAAAAGTTGTGGCAAAGTGCTGAAAAGTAGTGGCAAAGTACTGAAAAGTAGTGGCAAAGTGTGAAAAGTGTGGCAAAGTACTGACAAGTGTGGCAAAGTGCTGAAAAGTAGTGGCAAAGTGATGAAAAGTAGTGGCAAAGTATTGAAAAATAGTGGCAAATTAGTGGGAAAGTTCTGAAAAGTATGGCAAAGTATTGAAAAATAGTGGCAAATTAGTGGCAATGTTCTGAAAAGTATGGCAAAGTACTGAAAAGTTGTGGCAAAGTGCTGAAAAGTGGTAGCAAAGTATTGAAAATTAGTGGCAAAGTGCTGACAAGTGTGGCAAAGTCATGAAAAGTAGTGGCAAAGTGATGAAAAGTAGTGGCAAAGTAGTGGCAATGTACTGAGAAATGTGGAAAAGTAGTGAAAAATGTGTGCAAAGTGCTGAAAAGTAGTGGCAAAGTGCTGAAAAGTGTGGCAAAGTGCTGAAAAGTAGTGGCAAAGTAGTGGCAAAGTACTGAAAAGTGTGCAAAGTACTGAAAAATTGTGGCAAAGTGCTGAAAAATAGTGGCAAAGTACTGAAAAGTAGTGGCAAAGTGCTGACAAGTGTGGCAAAGTACTGAAAAGTTGTGGCGAAGTGCTGAAAAGTACTGTCAAAGTACTGAAAAGTAGTGGCAAAGTGCTGACAAGTGTGGCAAAGTACTGAAAAGTTGTGGCAAAGTGCTGAAAAGTAGTGGCAAAGTACTGAAAAGTATGGCAAAGTATTGAAAAATAGTGGCAAATTAGTGGCAAAGTTCTGAAACGTATGGCAAAGTACTGAAAAGTTGTGGCAAAGTGATGAAAAGTGGTAGCAAAGTATTGAAAATTAGTGGCAAAGTGCTGAAAAGTGAGGCAAAGTGCTGAAAAGTCGTGGCAAAGTAGTGGCAAAGTACAGAAAAGTGTGCAAAGTACTGAACAATTGTGGCAAAGTGCTGAGAAATAGTAGCAAAGTAGTGAAAAGTAGTGGCAAAGTACTGAAAATTTGTGGCGAAGTGCTGAAAAGTAGTGTCAAAGTACTGAAAAGTAATGGCAATGTACTGAAAAGTAGTGGCAAAGTGCTGAAAAGTACTGTCAAAGTACTGAAAAGTAGTGGCAAAGTGCTGACAAGTGTGGCAAAGTACTGAAAAGTTGTGGCAAAGTGCTGAAAAGTAGTGGCAAAGTACTGAAAAGTATGGCAAAGTATTGAAAAATAGTGGCAAATTAGTGGCAAAGTTCTGAAACGTATGGCAAAGTACTGAAAAGTTGTGGCAAAGTGATGAAAAGTGGTAGCAAAGTATTGAAAATTAGTGGCAAAGTGCTGAAAAGTGAGGCAAAGTGCTGAAAAGTCGTGGCAAAGTAGTGGCAAAGTACAGAAAAGTGTGCAAAGTACTGAACAATTGTGGCAAAGTGCTGAGAAATAGTAGCAAAGTAGTGAAAAGTAGTGGCAAAGTACTGAAAATTTGTGGCGAAGTGCAGAAAAGTAGTGTCAAAGTACTGAAAAGTAATGGCAATGTACTGAAAAGTAGTGGCAAAGTGCTGAAAAGTAGTGGCAAAGTACTGAAAAGTAGTGGCAAAGTGGTGAAAAGTGTGGCAAAGTACTGAAAAGTGTGGCAAAGTACTGAAAAGATGTGGCAAAGTGCTGAAAAGTAGTGGCAAAGTACTGAAAAGTTGTGGCAAAGTACTGAAAAGTAGTGGCAAAGTATTGAAAATTAGTGGCAAAGTGCTGAAAAGTGTGGCAAAGTGCTGAAAAGTAGTGGCAAAGTGCTGAAAAGTAGTGGCAAAGTAGTGGCAATGTACTGAGAAATGTGGAAAAGTAGTGAAAAATGTGTGGCAAAGTGCTGAAAAGTAGTGGCAAAGTGTTGAAAAGTGGTAGCAAAGTATTGAAAATTAGTGGCAAAGTGCTGAAAAGTGTGGCAAACTGCTAAAAATTATGGCAAAGTATTGAAAAATAGTGGCAAAGTAGTGGCAATGTACTGAAGAGTATGGCAAAGTACTGAAAAGTTGTGGCAAAGTGCTGAAAAGTGGTAGCAAAGTATTGAAAATTAGTGGGAAAGTGCTGACAAGTGTGGCAAAGTGCTGAAAAGTAGTGGCAAAGTGATGAAAAGTAGTGGCAAAGTAGTGGCAATGTACTGAGAAATGTGGAAAAGTAGTGAAAAATGTGTGGCAAAGTGCTGAAAAGTAGTGGAAAAGTGTAGAAAAGTGTCTCAAAGTACTGACAAATAGTGGCAAAGTAGGGGCAAAGTACTGAAAAGTTGTGGCAAAGTGCTGAAAAGTAGTGGCAAAGTACTGAAAAGTTGTGGCAAAGTGCTGAAAAGTAGTGGCAAAGTGCTGAAAAGTGTGGCAAAGTGCTGAAAAGTAGTGGCAAAGTAGTGGCAAAGTACTGAAAAGTGTGCAAAGTACTGAAAAATTGTGGCAAAGTGCTGAAAAATAGTGGCAAAGTAGTGAAAAGTAGTGGCAAAATACTGAAAAGTTGTGGCGAAGTGCTGAAAAGTAGTGTCAAAGTACTGAAAAGTAGTGGTAAAGTGCTGACAAGTGTGGCAAAGTACTGAAAAGTTGTGGCAAAGTACTGAAAAGTGAGGCAAAGTACTGAAAAGTTGTGGCAAAGTGCTGAAAAGTAATGGCGAAGTTGTGGCAAATTAATGAAAAGTAGTGGCAAAGTACTGAAAAGTAGTGGAAAAGTGTAGAAAAGTGTCTCAAAGTACTGACAAATAGTGGCAAAGTAGGGGCAAAGTACAGAAAAGTTGTGGCAAAGTGCTGAAAAGTGGTAGCAAAGTATTGAAAAGTAGTGGCAAAGTGCTAACAAGTGTGACAAAGTGATGAAAAGTAGTGGCAAAGTGATGAAAAGTAGTGGCAAAGTAGTGGCAATGTACTGAGAAATGTGGAAAAGTAGTGAAAAATGTGTGCAAAGTGCTGAAAAGTAGTGGCAAAGTGCTGAAAAGTGTGGCAAAGTGCTGAAAAGTAGTGGCAAAGTAGTGGCAAAGTACTGAAAAGTGTGCAAAGTACTGAAAAATTGTGGCAAAGTGCTGAAAAATAGTGGCAAAGTAGTGAAAAGTAGTGGCAAAATACTGAAAAGTTGTGGCGAAGTGCTGAAAAGTAGTGTCAAAGTACTGAAAAGTAGTGGCAAAGTGCTGACAAGTGTGGCAAAGTACTGAAAAGTTGTGGCAAAGTGCTGAAAAGTAGTGGCAAAGTACTGAAAAGTATGGCATAGTATTGAAAAATAGTGGCAAATTAGTGGCAAAGTTCTGAAAAGTATGGCAAAGTATTGAAAAATAGTGGCAAATTAGTGGCAAAGTTCTGAAAAGTATGGCAAAGTACTGAAAAGTTGTGGCAAAGTGATGAAAAGTGGTAGCAAAGTATTGAAAATTAGTGGCAAAGTGCTGAAAAGTGTGGCAAACTGCTGAAAAGTATGGCAAAGTATTGAAAAATAGTGGCAAAGTAGTGGCAAAGTACTGAAAAGTTGTGGTAAAGTGTTGAAAAGTGGTAGCAAAGTATTGAAAATTAGTGGCAAAGTGCTGAAAAGTAGTGGCAAAGTATTGGCAAAGTACTGAGAAATGTGGCAAAGTAGTGAAAAATGTGTGGCAAAGTGCTGAAAAGTGAGGCAAAGTGCTGAAAAGTCGTGGCAAAGTAGTGGCAAAGTACAGAAAAGTGTGCAAAGTACTGAACAATTGTGGCAAAGTGCTGAGAAATAGTAGCAAAGTAGTGAAAAGTAGTGGCAAAGTACTGAAAATTTGTGGCGAAGTGCTGAAAAGTAGTGTCAAAGTACTGAAAAGTAGTGGCAATGTACTGAAAAGTAGTGGCAAAGTGCTGAAAAGTAGTGGCAAAGTACTGAAAAGTAGTGGCAAAGTACAGAAAAGTGTGGCAAAGTACTGAAAAGTGTGGCAAAGTACTGAAAAGATGTGGCAAAGTGCTGAAAAGTAGTGGCAAAGTACTGAAAAGTTGTGGCAAAGTACTGAAAAGTAGTGGCAAAGTATTGAAAATTAGTGGCAAAGTGCTGAAAAGTGTGGCAAAGTGCTGAAAAGTAGTGGCAAAGTGCTGAAAAGTAGTGGCAAAGTAGTGGCAATGTACTGAGAAATGTGGAATAGTAGTGAAAAATGTGTGGCAAAGTGCTGAAAAGTAGTGGCAAAGTGTTGAAAAGTGGTAGCAAAGTATTGAAAATTAGTGGCAAAGTGCTGAAAAGTGGTAGCAAAGTATTGAAAATTAGTGGCAAAGTGCTGAAAAGTGTGGCAAACTGCTAAAAATTATGGCAAAGTATTGAAAAATAGTGGCAAAGTAGTGGCAATGTACTGAAAAGTATGGCAAAGTACTGAAAAGTTGTGGCAAAGTGCTGAAAAGTGGTAGCAAAGTATTGAAAATTAGTGGCAAAGTGCTGACAAGTGTGGCAAAGTGCTGAAAAGTAGTGGCAAAGTGATGAAAAGTAGTGGCAAAGTAGTGGCAATGTACTGAGAAATGTGGAAAAGTAGTGAAAAATGTGTGGCAAAGTGCTGAAAAGTAGTGGAAAAGTGTAGAAAAGTGTCTCAAAGTACTGACAAATAGTGGCAAAGTAGGGGCAAAGTACTGAAAAGTAGTGGCAAAGTGTGAAAAGTGTGGCAAAGTACTGACAAGTGTGGCAAAGTGCTGAAAAGTAGTGGCAAAGTGATGAAAAGTAGTGGCAAAGTAGTGGCAATGTACTGAGAAATGTGGAAAAGTAGTGAAAAATGTGTGGCAAAGTGCTGAAAAGTAGTGGCAAAGTGCTGAAAAGTGTGGCAAAGTGCTGAAAAGTAATGGCAAAGTAGTGGCAAAGTACTGAAAAGTGTGCAAAGTACTGAAAAATTGTGGCAAAGTGCTGAAAAATAATGGCAAAGTAGTGAAAAGTAGTGGCAAAATACTGAAAAGTTGTGGCGAAGTGCTGAAAAGTAGTGTCAAAGTACTGAAAAGTAGTGGCAAAGTGCTGACAAGTGTGGCAAAGTACTGAAAAGTTGTGGCAAAGTACTGAAAAGTGAGGCAAAGTACTGAAAAGTTGTGGCAAAGTGCTGAAAAGTAATGGCGAAGTTGTGGCAAATTACTGAAAAGTAGTGGCAAAGTACTGAAAAGTAGTGGAAAAGTGTAGAAAAGTGTCTCAAAGTACTGACAAATAGTGGCAAAGTAGGGGCAAAGTACTGAAAAGTTGTGGCAAAGTGCTGAAAAGTAGTGGCAAAGTACTGAAAAGTAGTGGCAAAGTGTGAAAAGAGTGGCAAAGTACTGAAAAGTAGTGGCAAAGTAGTGAAAAGTGTGACAAAGTTCTGAAAAGTTGTGGCAATGTGCTGAAAAGTAGTGGCAAAGTACTGAAAAGTAGTGGCAAAGTGATGAAAAGTGTGGCAAAGTACTGAAAAGTTGTGGCAAAGTGCTGAAAAGTAGTGGCAAAGTACTGCAAAGTTGTGGCAAAGTGCTGAAAAGTTGTGGCAAATTACTGAAAAGTAGTGGCAAAGTGCTGAAAAGTGTGGCGAAGTACTGAAAATTATTGGCAAAGTAGTGGAAAAGTACTGAAAAGTGTGGCAAAGTACTGAAAACTTGTAGCAAAGTGCTGAAAAGTAGTGGCAGAGTACTGAAAAGTAGTGGCAAAGTGTGAAAAGTGTGGCAAAGTAATGAAAAGTAGTGGCAAAGTACTGAAAAGTGTGACAAAGTTCTGAAAAGTTGTGGCAAAGTGCTGAAAAGTAGTGGCAAAGTACTGAAAAGTAGTGGCAAAGTGGTGAAAAGTGTGGCAAAGTACTGAAAAGTTGTGGCAAAGTTCTGAAAAGCAGTGGCAAAGTACAGAAAAGTAGTGCCAAGTGCTGAAAAGTGTGGCGAAGTACTGAAAATTATTGGCAAAGTAGTGGAAAAGTACTGAAAAGTGTGGCCAAGTACTGAAAAGTTGTGGAAAAGTGCTGAAAAGTAGTGGCAAAGTACTGAAAAGTAGTGGCAAAGTGGTGAAAAGTGTGGCAAAGTACTGAAAAGTAGTGGCAAAGTATTAGCAAAGTACTGAAAAGTGTTGCAAAGTACTGAAAAGTTGTGGCAAAGTGCTGAAAAGTAGTGGCAAAGTACTGAAAAGTTGTGGCAAAGTGCTGAAAAGTAGTGGCAAAGTGCTCAAAAGGATGGCAAAGTACTGAAAAGTATAGGCAAAGTAGTGGCGAAATACTGAAAAGTGTGGCAAAATACTGAAAAGTTGTGGCAAAGTGCTGAAAAGTTTTGGCAAAGTAGTGAAAAGTAGTGGCAAAATGCTGAAAAGTAGTTGGAAAGTACTGAAAAGTGTAGCAAAGTACTGAAAAGTAGTGGCAAAGTAGTGGCAAAGTATTGAAAAGTGAGGCAAAGTAATGAAAAGTTGTGGCAAAGTGCTGAAAAGAAGTGGCAAAGTGCTGAAAGTGTGGCAAAGTGCTGAAAAGTACTGGAAAAGTAGTGGCAAAGTACTGAAAAGTAGTGGCAAAGTGCTGAAAAGTAGTGGCAAAGTACTGAAAAGTAGTGGCAAAGTGGTGAAAAGTGTGGCAAAGTACTGAAAAGTAGTGGCAAAGTATTAGCAAAGTACTGAAAAGTGTGGCAAAGTACTGAAAAGATGTGGCAAAGTGCTGAAAAGTAGTGGCAAAGTACTGAAAAGTTGTGGCAAAGTGCTGAAAAGTAGTGGCAAAGTGCTCAAAAGTATGGCAAAGTACTGAAAAGTAGAGGCAAAGTAGTGGCGAAGTACTGAAAAGTGTGGCAAAGTACTGAAAAGTTGTCGCAAAGTGCTGAAAAGTTGTGGCATAGTAGTGAAAAGTAGTGGCAAAATGTTGAAAAGTAGTTGCAAAGTACTGAAAAGTGTAGCAAAGTACTGAAAAGTAGTGGCAAAGTAATGAAAAGTTGTGGCAAAGTAATGAAAAGTTGTGGCAAAGTGCTGAAAAGTTGTGGCAAAGTGCTGAAAGTGTGGCAAAGTGCTGAAAAGTACTGGAAAAGTAGTGGCAAAGTACTGAAAAGTGTGGCAAAGTTCTGAAAAGTAGTGGCAAAGTAGGGGCAAAGTACTTAAAAGTAGTGGCAAAGTAGTGGCAAAGGACTGAGAAGTGAGGCAAAGTATTGAAAAGTGTGGCAAAGTGCTGAAAAGTAGTGGCAAAATACTGAAAAGTAGTGGCTAACTGCTGAAAAGTGTGGCAAAGTGCTGAAAAGTATTGGCAAAGTAGTGGCAAAGTACTGAAAAGTGTGGCAAAATGCTGAAAAGTTGTGGCGAAGTGCTGAAAAGTAGTATCAAAGTACTGAAAAGTAGTGGCTAAGTGCTGAAAAGTGTAGCAAAGTACTGAAAAGTAGTGGCGAAGTAGTGGCAAAGTACTGAAAAGTAGTGGCAAAGTACTGAAAAGTAGTGGCAAAGTGCAGAAAAGTGTGGCAAAGTACTGAAAAATAGTGGCAGGGCTGATGAGAAATGTACTAATTACATGCATCCCAGGGCTAACGAGAAATCTACTAATTACATGCATCCCAGGGCTAACGAGAATTCTACTAATTACATGCATCCCAGGGCTGACGAGAAATGTACTAATTACATGCATCCCAGGGCTGACGGGAAATGTACTAATTACATGCATCCCAGGGCTGACAAGTAATGTACTAATTACATGCATCCCAGGGCTGACAAGAAATGTACTAATTACATGCATCCCAGGGCTGACGAGAAATGTTCTAATTACATGCATCCCAGGGCTGACGAGAAATGTACTAATTATATGCATCCCAGGGCTGACGAGAAATGTACTAATTACATGCATCCCAGGGCTGACGAGAAATGTACTAATTACATGCATCCCAGGGCTGACGAGAAATGTACTAATTACATGAATCCCAGGGCTGACGAGAAATGTACTAATTACATGCATCCCACGGCTGACGAGAAATGTACTAATTACATGCATCACAGGGCTGACGAGAAATGTACTAATTACATGCATCCCAGTGCTGACGAGAAATGTACTAATTAGATGCATCCCGGGGCTGACGAGAATTGTACTAATTACATGCATCCCAGGGCTGACGTGAAACGTACTAATTACATGCATCCCAGGGCTGACGAGAAATGTGCTAATTACATGCATCCCAGGGCTGACGAGAAATGTTCAAATTACCTGAAACTCAGGGCTGACGAGAAATGTACTAATTACATGCATCCCAGGGCTGACGAGAAATATTCTAATTACATGCATCCCAGGGCTGACGAGAAATGTAGTAATTACATGCATCCCAGGGCTGACGGGAAATGTACTAATTACATGCATCCCAGGGCTGACAAGTAATGTACTAATTACATGCATCCCAGGGCTGACAAGAAATGTACTAATTACATGAATCCCAGGGCTGACGAGAAATGTTCTAATTACATGCATCCCAGGGCTGACGAGAAATGTACTAATTACATGCATCCCAGGGCTGACGAGAAATGTACTAATTGCATGCATCCCAGGGCTGACGAGAAATGTACTAATTACATGCATCCCAGGGCTGACGAGAAATGTACTAATTACATGCATCCCAGGGTTGACGAGAAATGTACTAATTACAAGCATCCCAGGGCTGACGAGAAATGTACTAATTACAAGCATCCCAGGGCTGATGAGAAATGTACTAATTACATGCATCCCAGTGCTGACGAGAAATGTACTAATTAGATGCATCCCGGGGCTGACGAGAATTGTACTAATTACATGCATCCCAGGGCTGACGTGAAACGTACTAATTACATGCATCCCAGGGCTGACGAGAAATGTGCTAATTACATGCATCCCAGGGCTGACGAGAAATGTTCAAATTACCTGAAACTCAGGGCTGACGAGAAATGTACTAATTACATGCATCCCAGGGCTGACGAGAAATATTCTAATTACATGCATCCCAGGGCTGGCGAGAAATGTAGTAATTACATTCATCCCAGGGCTGACGGGAAATGTACTAATTACATGCATCCCAGGGCTGACAAGTAATGTACTAATTACATGCATCCCAGGGCTGACAAGAAATGTACTAATTACATGAATCCCAGGGCTGACAAGAAATGTTCTAATTACATGTATCCCAGGGCTGTCGAGAAATGTACTAATTACATGCATCCCAGGGCTGACGAGAAATGTACTAATTACATGAATCCCAGAGCTGACGAGAAATGTACTAATTACATGCATCCCAGGGCTGACGATAAATGTACTAATTACATGCATCCCAGGGCTGACGAGAAATGTACTAATTACATGCATCCCAGGGCTGACGAGAAATGTACTAATTACATGCAACCTAGGGCTGACGAGAAATGTACTAATTACATGCATCCCAGGGCTGACGAGAAATGTACTAATTACATGCATCCCAGGGCTGACGAGAAATGTACTAATTACATGCATCCCAGGGCTGACGAGAAATCTACTAATTACATGCATCCCAGGGCTCATGAGAAATTAACTAATTACATGCATACCAGGGTTGATGAGAACTGTACTAATTACATGCATCCCAGGGATAACGAGAAATCTACTAATTACATGCATCCCAGGGCTGACGAGAAATTTACTAATTAAATGCATCCCAGGGCTGATGAGAAATCTACTAATTACATGCATCCAACGGCTGATGAGAAATGTACTAATTACATGCATCCCAGGGCTAACGAGAAATCTACTAATTACATGCATCCCAGGGCTGATGAGAAATGTACTAATTACATGCATCCCAGGGGCTGACAAGAAATGTACTAATTATCTATCCCAGGACTGATGAGAAATCTACTAATTACATGCATCCCAGGGCTGACAAGAAATGTACTAATTATCTATCCCAGGACTGATGAGAAATCTACTAATTACATGCATCCAACGGCTGATGAGAAATGTACTAATTACATGCATCCCAGGGCTAACGAGAAATCTACTAATTACATGCATCCCAGGGCTGATGAGAAATGCACTAATTACATGCATCCCAGGGCTGACAAGTGACGTACTAATTACATGCATCCCAGGGCTGACGACTAATGCACTAATTATATGCATCCCAGGGCTGACGAGAAATCTACTATTTACATGCATCCTAGGGCTGACGAGAAATGTACTAATTACATGAATCCCAGGGCTGACGAGAAATGTACTAATTACATGCATCCCAGGGCTGACGAGAAATGTACTAATTACATGCATCCCAGGGCTGTCGAGAAATGTACTAATTACATGCATCCCAGGGCTGACGAGAAATGTACTAATTACATGAATCCCAGGGCTGACGAGAAATGTACTAATTACATGCATCCCAGGGCTGACGAGAAATGTACTAATTACATGCATCCCAGGGCTGACGAGAAATGTACTAATTACATGCATCCCAGGGCTGACGAGAAATGTACTAATTACATGCAACCTAGGGCTGACGAGAAATGTACTAATTACATGCATCCCAGGGCTGACAAGAAATGTACTAATTACATGAATCCCAGGGCTGACAAGAAATGTTCTAATTACATGTATCCCAGGGCTGTCGAGAAATGTACTAATTACATGCATCCCAGGGCTGACGAGAAATGTACTAATTACATGAATCCCAGGGCTGACGTGAAACGTACTAATTACATGCATCCCAGGGCTGACGAGAAATGTGCTAATTACATGCATCCCAGGGCTGACGAGAAATGTTCAAATTACCTGAAACTCAGGGCTGACGAGAAATGTACTAATTACATGCATCCCAGGGCTGATGAGAAATCTACTAATTACATGCATCCCAGGGCTGACTAGAAATCTACTAATTACATGCATCCCAGGGCTCATGAGAAATTAACTAATTACATGCATCCCAGGGGTGATGAGAACTGTACTAATTACATGCATCCCAGGGATAACGAGAAATCTACTAATTACATGCATCCCAGGGCTGACGAGAAATTTACTAAATACATGCATCCCAGGGCTGATGAGAAATCTACTAATTACATGCATCCAACGGCTGATGAGAAATGTACTAATTACATGCATCCCAGGGCTAACGAGAAATCTACTAATTACATGCATCCCAGGGCTGATGAGAAATGTACTAATTACATGCATCCCAGGGCTGACAAGAAATGTACTAATTATCTATCCCAGGACTGATGAGAAATCTACTAATTACATGCATCCAACAACTGATGAGAAATGTACTAATTACATGCATCCCAGGGCTAACGAGAAATCTACTAATTACATGCATCCCAGGGCTGATGAGAAATGCACTAATTACACGCATCCCAGGGCTGACAAGTAACGTACTAATTACATGCATCCAAGGGCTGACGAGAAATCTACTATTTACATGCATCCCAGGGCTGACGAGAAATGTACTAATTACATGCATCCCAGGGCTGACGAGAAATCTACTAATTACATGCATCCCAGGGCTGACGAGAAATGTGCTAATTACATGCACCCCAGGGCTGACGAGAAATGTTCAAATTACCTGAAACTCAGGGCTGACGAGAAATGTACTAATTACATGCATCCCAGGGCTGACGAGAAATATTCTAATTACATGCATCCCAGGGCTGACGAGAAATGTACTAATTACATGCATCCCAGGGCTGACGGGAAATGTACTAATTACATGCATCCCAGGGCTGACAAGTAATGTACTAATTACATGCATCCCAGGGCTGACGAGAAATGTACTAATTACATGCATCCCAGGGCTGACGAGAAATGTTCTAATTACATGCATCCCAGGGCTGACGAGAAATGTACTAATTATATGCATCCCAGGGCTGACGAGAAATTTACTAATTACATGCATCCCAGGGCTGACGAGAAATGTACTAATTACATGCATCCCAGGGCTGACGAGAAATCTACTAATTACATGCATCCCAGGGTTGACGAGAAATGTACTAATTACATGCATCCCAGGGCTGACGAGAAATGTACTAATTACATGCATCCCAGGGCTGACGAGAAATGTACTAATTACATGCATCCCAGGGCTGACGAGAAATGTACTAAATACATGCATCCCAGGGTTGATGAGAACTGTACTAATTACATGCATCCCAGGGCTGACGAGAAATGTACTAATTACATGCATCGCAGGGCTGACGAGAAATGTACTAATTACATGCATCCCAGGGCTGACGAGAAATGTGCTAATTACATGCATCCCAGGGCTAATGAGAAATGTACTAATTACATGCATCCCAGTGCTGACGAGAAATGTACTAATTACATGCATCCCGGGGCTGACGAGAATTGTACTAATTAAATGCATCCCAGGGCTGACGTGAAACGTACTAATTACATGCATCCCAGGGCTGACGAGAAATGTGCTAATTACATGCATCCCAGGGCTGACGAGAAATGTTCTAATTACATGAAAACCAGGGCTGACTAGAAACGTACTAATTACATGCATCCCAGGGCTGACGAAAAATGTTCTAATTACATGCATCCCAGGGCTGACGAGAAATGTACTAATTACATGCATCCCAGGGCTGACGGGAAATGTTCTAATTACATGCATTCCAGGGCTGACGAGAAATGTACTAATTACATGCATCCCAGGGCTGACGGGAAATGTACTAATTACAAGCATCCCAGGGCTGATGAGAAATGTACTAATTACATGCATCCCAGGGCTAACGAGAAATCTACTAATTACATGCATCTCAGGGATAACGAGAAATCTACTAATTACATGCATCCCTGGGCTGACGAGAAATTTACTAATTACATGCCTCCCAGGGCTGACGAGAACTGTACTAATTACATGCATCCCAGGGCTGACGAGAAATCTACTAATTACATGCATCCCAGGGCTGATGAGACATTTACTAATTACATGCATCCCAGGGCTGATGAGAAATGTACTATTTACATGCATCCCAGGGCTGATGAGAAATGTACTAATTACATGCATCCCAGGGCTAATGAGAAATCTACTAATTACATGCATCCCAGGGCTGATGAGAAATCTACTAATTACATGCATCCCAGGGCTGATGAGAAATCTACTAATTACATGCATCCCAGGGCTAACGAGAAATCTACTAATTACATGCATCCCAGGGCTGACGAGAAATGTTCTAATTACTTACATCTCAGGGCTGATGAGAAATGTACTAATTACATGCATCCCAGGGCTGACGAGAAATCTACTAATTACATGCATCCCAGGGCTGACGAGAAATCTACTAATTACATGCATCCGAGAACTGACGAGAAATGTACTAATTACATGCATCCCAGGACTGACGAGTAATGTACGACTCAGCTCCTACAATTTCACGTTCTTTCTACCTGAGGAGTCTTCACTGAGTTTCCTTTTTGTTTCAATAGGATCCGTAAAGGTATCGTGATTATTTGTGTTAACTTTATTATTCTTTTTGACATAAATCTGTCATTTATTTGGTTGGTTTTAATTTTTGGTTGTGACTGAGTCACGCCGGCAGCCAAACCAAGATGGCTGCCATCACGGCGAGCCAACGTGGCAGCCCTTTTCAGGGCTAGACTCGCAAACACGGCATTAGGTGTCAATCAATCTATGGGGTTGCCATAGAATCATATGTATCTAGCATTGCTGAAATTGTTGATGCTAACAATATTGTTGCTGCATCTCGTGCAAATGGAATGGTTTTTGTGTTTTTTAGACTCAATTGCGTCTGTTGAAAAGGCGTGCATGCATGGCTGCACGATTGCCGACATGCATGTTGAGATCGAACCATTGGTTAAACCGGCAACAAAGATAATTTTATCTGGCGTACCACCCTTCATACCAGACTATACTATTGAAGCCGAATTAAAAAGATATGGTCGAGTGGTTAGCTCAATTAGAGTCATTCCACTCGGCTGTAAAAACCCACGTTTAAGACACGTGAAATCATTCCGTAGACAGGTATATATGATGTGCGATGACAAAATAGAAGGCGTATTAAATGTTGTGCATGAAGAAAGAAATTACCGCATATACCTGTCTACGGACGAAATAATATGTCATAAATGCCTCAAAAAAGGACATATACAGCGTAACTGTAGGGAACAAGACACCTCATTAACTGATAAACGAGTACACGTGGCGATCAAAACGATCAAAACATAAACAAAACTAATAAAACTGGTGACAACGAAAAACGTGATGAAAACGATCAGTCGAAAACAGCAATCAATATCGATGATGAAAACAACATGGAAATCGATAACACTACAGTAACCACAAATAATGATGAAAACGAAACAGAAACCGGAATAGCGAAAAACCCAAACGATGTTATTGAAGTCTCGACACGTCAAGATCACTTTCATGCAAATAACCGTAATATAGAAAACAAAGCAGGTGCTGGAAAAACAGGCAATTATGACGTAACTCAAAATGAATCTGCAGCTGTTGTTAAAAGTTTTCTCGATGACGTCCTTGACAAAGCTACTAAAAAAGATAAAAACAACGATGAGGAGAAGGTACTAACCCCTCCCTCAACTTCAACACCTTCGGGAAATACCTTTATCTCTTCTTTCCCTTGTTCTCCTACTACCTTTGTTGATCCTTTTGATTCTTTTGATCGACTGCGATTCAACAACCCTACTGAACAAAATGAAGACATGGATGAGCGGGAGTCTGTTGCGTCAGACATTTCTGACCTCTCTCAAATACAACCTGATGATATTAAATCGCACGGCAAGATGCTTTCGAATGAATCCGTTTTATCTTTCCTGAAAAAATCCTTTCATTGTAAACGAATAGTCGAACATGCCACTGCCTTCTGCCCGGACCTGAAAACACTTATTCGTTCCATTAATCACGTGCGTAAGAACACCGAGATGCCACATAAGGAAAAGGTCCGAGTGCAACGCATGACTGCAAAGCTTGTGTCTCACCACCTTAAAATATCACAAAAAGAAGAAGATAATACTGACGAAGCTACTGAAAAACCAAGTGCTAGTATATTAAATAAAAGACGTGGTATTCCAAAACTGGTAAAGAAGAAAAAGACATAATGCTGTTTGTAACGACTTGTATTAATAAAATAAACATGGCTATATTGCATACTTATTTAGCATCTTATCATTCATGTGTGATTTTTTCACCAACTATGTCAAGAAATAAAATTAATTTAAATAAAATTGACAATGTTCTTCTCATCATGTCTGTTCCTCGTATTTTTCGAGTAACTAATATCTTACACATGAATAATTTATTAATAAAGTATATTATAACTTACCTCATTTTTTTCATATGGTCAGCAATTATGGCTCCGTTGGTTTTTTGCGATGATCGGTTATGTTTTTCTCACTTTGATTTCCCTGGTCTTTTTCTTACTTGGTTTTCAGAAACGGGCGTAAATATGTCTTGTGTTTTCTCGCCAAAGGTGCACGATATTTACTTTTCTCTTAATCATGACTAATTTCTCTGGTTTGACATGGAACGTTCACGGATGTCGGAATTCCTTAAAAAGATATCAGGTTTTTGAGTTTCTGAAAATAAACCACCAATGTGACTTCTACTTTCTTCAAGAAACTCACACGACCCGTACAGATGAATCAACATGGCAAGTAGTATGGAGAGGACAATCCTTTTTCTCACATGCTAACTCTAACTCGGCGGGTGCCGCCATTCTGTTCAATCCTAAAAAACAATTCCGCATTATTGATCATAACAATATTGTACCTGGACATATGCTACATGTACATGTACATATTGACGGGACACCTGTTCATTTAATAAACGTGTACACTCCCACAAACGGAAATGAGCGTCTGATCTTTTTTAAAACTCTAAAACATTTCTTAAACAGATTAAATAACGATCCTGTTATTATTGGAGGGGATATAAATTGCACTCTAAATCATCTTCTTGATAGAGCTGACAGCCCCGAGCCCCACCCTGCTTCGTCAAAGTTTCTTTCAGGTATCTTGTCTCGCTTTAAACTCACAGATTCGTGGCGTTACTTAAATCGTAATTGTCGTCAATATACATGGTCAAGAAATGACAGTAAATCGCGCATTGATACCTTCCTTGTCTCAAAGTCTATAATTTCCCGTGTTAAACATTGTTCAATTCATCCACATTTTAATTTTACTGATCATCATATTGTTAAAATTTGTATCTCATTTAAACACATAAATACACGTAATCCTGTATGGTGTCTTAACACCAGTTTACTTAACGACAATGATTACTGTGACATTATTGACAAATACTGGCAACACTGGAGAAACGAAAAATCACGATTTCAAACAATACAACAATGGTGGGACATTGGAAAGCACAATATCAGAGAGCTAACGAAACAGTACAGCACAAAGCTTAGTGCTAACCTTAAACATATTAAACATGATCTTCACAACGAGATTAACAATATTGAACGCGAAGCTGAACAAGACCCGCTATTACATGACATTTTACAAGAAAAGAAATCAATACTCGAAAAAATTATTAAATATGAAGCGAAGGGCGCAGCAGTGAGAGCACGACACAGATACCTCAATGAGAGCGACGCCCCTACTGCTTTTTTTCTATGACACTGAAAAGCAAAAAGGAAATGGAAAAGCTATAAGTCAGCTTGAACGAAATGACTGGTCATTGACAGAGTCTCAAATTGAGATTAGAAAAATGGTCCGTGATTTTTATTGTAACCTTTTCTCACCTGATACAATATGTAGCGACTCTCAAAATAAAATACTTTCCCATCTTCCTCAACTCCATGAATCCATGAAAGATGACCTTGACGCCCCCTCTCTCATGAAGAGTTAACCATTGCCGTAAAACTACTATCTAACGGTAAAACACCAGGAATAGATGGGCTCCCTGGAGAATTTTATAAACGTTTTTGGAACGTCCTTGGCAATGATCTCCTTGAAGTACTTTCAGCTTCGATCGAAGACGGTGAACTGCCATTATCGTGCCGCCGGGCTGTAATATCTCTTCTGCCTAAAAATGGAAACAATAACCAACTAAAAAACTGGAGGCCCGTAAGTTTATTATGCGCAGATTATAAGATACTTACCAAGGCATTATCACTCAGACTCAGACCTGCATTACCAACTTTAATACATGAAGATCAGACATATTCCATCACAGGGAGACAAATATTTGACAACATCAATCTCGTTCGAGACGTAATATCTTATACCAATAGTAATAACTTGCCTCTAGGTATCGTCTCGCTTGATCAGGAAAAGGCATTTGACAGGATTCACCATGGATACCTAATTAACACCCTGCAAGCCTTTGGTTTTGGAGAACAGTTTATCAGTTACATCAAGCTGATTTATACAAATACTCAAAGCTTGGTCAGGATTAACAATGCACTTACCAGCCCTATAGACTTCAAACGCGGGATACGACAGGGATGCTCATTGTCTGGTCAATTATACTCAATCGCAATAGAGCCCCTGTTACATAAAATTAGAACAGAAAGCGATATCCGAGGTATCAACGTCCGAAACTCTAATGGGAAACGTGTCATTACGACTGCTTATGCGGATGATGTGAGCTTTTTTCTCACTGAAAATGACGATTTCGCCAAGCTAGACAAATGGTTACGAGTGTACCAAAATGCGAGTAATTCGCGTGTCAATTTTCTGAAATCAAAAGGCCTTTGGGTTGGAAGATGGAAACAACGTACTGATCTTCCCCTTGGTATATCATGGTGTAACGACGGTTTGATGATCTTGGGCGTTTTTCTTGGAAACGACAACACATTTCTAATGAAAAACTGGGAGGATATTGTTGAAAAAACTGAAAGAAAATTAGAATGGTGGTCACGTTATGCCCCAGCAATGTCCTACAGAGGGCGCACTCTAGTTATCAACCAACTTGTTGCTTCGAAACTGTTTCATCGGTTTGTTTGTTTATGTCCACCAACGGATACAGTTGAAAAATTGCAAAATATACTGCTAAACTTTTTCTGGCAAGGACGTCATTGGGTTTCGTCAGTTTCTGTGTATATGATACCGAGTGAGGGCGGTCATGGATTAATACACTTGCTTACCCGCATACTAGCTTTTCGTCTCCAATATATCCAAAGATACCTTTATGCTGGGTCAAAACATCCATGTTTCACCCTCACGGATTATTTTCTTAAAACTATTCATGGATTGAATTATAATAAACAAATGTTTATTATTGATATTCCTGTTTTCAACACTGTTATTCCTGGCTTTTACTCTAGTCTCATAAACGCATGGTCATCAATTAACACAATTAGAAAAGACGAACCAGACACATACCAGGATATTTCCCAGGAACCACTTTTCTTTAATTCACTTGTTTTACATCCAGTTTAAAACAGGCCGATTGACCTGCTTCACTTCCGCCAGTCTGGAATTACAAAAATCGGCGACCTGCTAGGATATGGTGGAAACAACTGGTTAGAAATTGACGAACTCCACGAAATTGTTCCTATCTACTCTAAACGAGTTCTTGCTATAGCTCTAGATTTGATAAGAAAAGCTATACCCCAAACGTGGATAACCATTATTAATCAATTTCCTCCTTCTGACGACATATGTATTCAATATCGCAACTACTCTCTAGAGCTTGTTTATCGAGACGAGGACAATGACATCCTTTTAAATTGTGCTCTATACAAACAAGAAAAAGGTGATATTTATAAATTCCTCACAAGGAAAAATTACTATATAAAATATGTAACACGCCATGAAACTGTGTGGAAAGACATATTGGCTCTACATCCAACTGAAAAGCCCAATTTTCTTCATTGCTATCTTACACCAACTACAAAAAAGATGGTGATCTCCAGTGGCGGCTACTCCATGGAGCGTATCCTACAGGCGGCTTCTTATATAACTCTGGTTTTCAACAGTCGAATAAATGCGTATTTTGCAATGACCTAGATGACCTAGTACACATTTTCTTGGATTGTCCAAGACTTGGGCCTGCCTTTTCACTTTTCAAAATATTTGCAAACAAACTTTTATCTCAGGATACTACCTCACTGGTACATTATATTCTAGGACCAACGCTAAACAAAAAACCCTCCATAATTCACCGATTATACTGTTATGTGCTCACACTTCTAAAATCTGCTATACATGTAACTCGTTACAACAAAATTAAAGACCTATCACAAACTGATGTCCTAGAATGCTACAAGGCTCGAATCAAATCGCGAATAACATCCGAGTATAAATACAGTGTACTTACCCGGTCATAGAATATATTCGAATCCCAATGGTGCGTAAATGAAGCCTTGGCAACGCTTGGTGAACAGCAAGAACTTGTCTTCCCAGACTACATTACGTAAGCCGACATGGAGCCACTACTGGATTAACCTGGAACTATACATATGAACACTGAGGAACATGCAGTTAACCGGAACGATACTCATTAAAGACATCAAAATATTTTATTATTTCATTATATGAATATAACATTATAATAACATGATATTTAATGATAACTTGTTTTTGAACATAACGAACTGATGAACTATTCCGAATTGCTGACTCGAGTCATATTCCTTTTTTTAAATGTAAATAGAAATTGTATATTATATTAACTGAGAATAAAAACAAATATCACTAATTACATGCATCCCAGGGCTGACGAGAAATGTACTAATTACATGCATCCCAGGGCTGACGAGAAATGTACTAATTACATGCATCCCAGGGCTGACGAGAAATGTACTAATTACATGCATCCCAGGGCTGACGAGAAATCTACTAATTACATGCATCCCAGGGCTGACAAAAAATGTACGAATTACATGCATCCCAGGGCTGTCGAGAAATGTACTAATTACATGCATCCCAGGGCTGACGAGAAATGTACTAATTACATGCATCGCAGGGCTGACGAGAAATGTACTAATTACATGCATCCCAGGGCTGACGAGAAATGTACTAATTACATGCATCCCAGGGCTAATGAGAAATGTACTAATTACATGCATCCCAGTGCTGACGAGAAATGTACTAATTACATGCATCCCGGGGCTGCCGAGAATTGTACTAATTACATGCATCCCAGGGCTGACGTGAAACGTACTAATTACATGCATCCCAGGGCTAACGAGAAATGTGCTAATTACATGTATCCCAGGGCTGACGAGATATGTTCTAATTACATGAAACCCAGGGCTGGCTAGAAATGTACTAATTACATGCATCCCAGGGCTGACGAGAAATGTTCTAATTACATGCATCCCAGGGCTGACGAGAAATGTACTAATTACATGCATCCCAGGGCTGACGGGAAATGTACTAATTACATGCATCCCAGGGCTGACAACAAATGTACTAATTACATGCATCCCAGGGCTGACGAGAAATGTACTAATTACATGCATCCCAGGGCTGACGAGAAATCTACTAATTACATGCATCCCAGGGCTGATGAGAAATTTACTAATTACATGCATCCCAGGGCTGATGAGAAAGGTACTAATTACAAACATCCCAGGGCTAACGAGAAATCTACTAATTACATGCATCTCAGGGATAACGAGAAATCTACTAATTACATGCATCCCAGGGCTGACGAGAAATTTACTAATTACATGCCTCCCAGGGCCGATGAGAAATCTACTAATTACATGCATCCAACGGTTGATGAGAAATGTACTAATTACATGCATCCCAGGGCTGACGAGAACTGTACTAATTACATGCATCCCAGGGCTGACGAGAAATGTACTAATTACATGCATCCCAGGGCTGACGAGAAATCTACTAATTACATGCATCCCAGGGCTGATGAGAAATGTACTATTTACATGCATCCCAGTGCTGATGAGAAATGTTCTAATTACATGCATCCCAGGGCTAATGAGAAATCTACTAATTACATGCATCCCAGGGCTGATGAGAAATCTACTAATTACATGCATCCCAGGGCTGATGAGAAATCTACTAATTACATGCATCCCAGGGCTAACGAGAAATCTACTAATTACATGCATCCTAGGGCTGACGAGAAATGTTCTAATTACTTGCATCTCAGGGCTGATGAGAAATGTACTAATTACATGCATCCCAGGGCTGATGAGAAATGTACTAATTACATGCATCCCAGGGCTGTTGAGAATTGTACTAATTACATGCATCCCAGGGCTGACGAGAAATGTACTAATTACATGCATCCCAGGGCTGACGAGAAATGGAGTAATTACATGCATCCCAGGGCTGACGAGAAATGTAGTAATTACATGCATCCCAGGGCTGACGAGAAATCTACTAATTACATGCATCCCAGGGCTGATGAGATATTTACTTATTACATGCATCCCAGGGCTGATGAGAAATGTACTAATTATATGCATCCCAGGGCTAACGAGAAATCTACTAATTACATGCATTCCAGGGATAAGGAGAAATCTACTAATTATATGCATCCCAGGGCTTACGAGAAATCTACTAATTACATGCATCCCAGGGCTGAAGAGAAATGTACTAATTACATGCATCCCGGGGCTGACATGAAATGTACTAATTATCTATATCAGGGCTGACAAGAAATGTACTAATTACATGCATCCCAGGGCTGACAAGTAACGTACTAATTACATGCATCCCAGGGCTGACGACTAATGTACTATTTATATGCATCCCAGGGCTGACGAGAAATCTACTATTTACATGCATCCCAGGGCTGACGAGAAATGTACAAATTACATGCATCCCAGGGCTGACGAGAAATCTACTAATTACATGCATCCCAGGGCTGACGAGAAATGTACTAATTACATGCATCCCTGGGCTGACGAGAAATGTACTAATTCCATGCATCCCAGGGCTGACGAGAAATCTACTAATTACATGCATCCCAAGGCTGACGAGAAATCTACTAATTACATGCATCCCAGGGCTTATGAGAAATTTACTAATTAAATGCATCCCAGGGCTGATGAGATATATATTAATTACATGCATCCCAGGGCTGATGCGAAATGTACTAATTACATGCATCCCAGTGCTAACGAGAAATCTACTAATTACATGCATCCCAGGGCTGATGAGAAATGTACTAATTACATGCATCCCAGGGCTGACCAGAAATTTACTAATTACATGCATCCCAGGGCTGATGAGAAATCTACTTATTACATGCATCCCAGGGCTGATGAGAAACCTACTATTTACATGCAACCCAGGGCTAATGAGAAATCTACTAATTACATGCATCCCAGGGCTGATGAGAAATGTTCTAATTACTTGCATCTCAGGGCTGATGAGAAATGTACTAATTACATGCATCCCAGGGCACATGAGAATTGTACTAATTACATGCATCCCAGGGCTGACGAGAAATTCACTAATTACATGCATCCCAGGGCTGATGAGAAATCTACTAATTAAATGCATCCCAGGGCTGATGAGAACTCTACTAATTTCATGAATCCCAGGGCTAACGAGAAATCTACTAATTACATGCATCCTAGGGCTGACGAGAAATGTTCTAATTACTTGCATCTCAGGGCTGATGAGAAATGTATTAATTACATGCATCCCAGGGCTGACGAGAAATCTACTAATTATATGCATCCCAGGGCTGACGAGAAATCTACTAATTACATGCATCCCAGAACTGACGAGAAATGTACTAATTACATGCATCCCAGGGCTGACGAGAAATCTACTAATTACATGCATCCCAGGGATGACGAAAAATGTACGACTTACGTGCATCACAGGGCTGTCGAGAAATGTACTAATTACATGCATCCCAGGGCTGTCGAGAAATCTACTAATTACATGCATCCCAGGGCTAACGAGATATCTACTAATTACATGCATCCCAGGGCTGATGAGAAATCTACTAATTACATGCATCCCAGGGCTGATGAGAAATCTACTAATTACATGCATCCCAGGGCTGACGAGAAATTTTCTAATAACTTGCATTTCAGGTCTGATGAGAAATGTACTAATTACATGCATCCCAGGGCTGATGAGAATTGTACTAAATACATGCATCCCAGGGCTGACGAGAAATTTACTAATTACTTGCATCCCAGGGCTGATGAGAAATCTACTAATTAAATGCATCCTAGGGCTGATGAGAAATCTACTAATTACATGAATACCAGGGCTAACGAGAAATCTACTAATTACATGCATCCTAGGGCTGACGAGAAATGTTCTAATTACTTGCATCTCAGGGCTGATGAGAAATGTACTAATTACATGCATCCCAGGGCTGACGAGAAATATACTAATTACATGCATCCCAGCAGGGCTGACGAGAAATCTACTAATTACATGCATCCCAGAACTGACGAGAAATGTACTAATTACATGCATCCCAGGGCTGTCGAGAAATGTACTAATTACATGCATCCCAGGGCTGACGAGAAATGTACTAATTACATGCATCGCAGGGCTGACGAGAAATGTACTAATTACGTGCATCCCAGGGCTGACGAGAAATGTACTAATTACATGCATCCCAGGGCTAATGAGAAATGTACTAATTACATGCATCCCAGGGCTGACGAAAAATGTACGAATTACATGCATCCCAGGGCTGTCGAGAAATCTACTAATTACATGCATCCCAGGGCTGATGAGATATTTACTTATTACATGCATCCCAGGGCTGATGAGAAATGTACTAATTATATGCATCCCAGCGCTAACGAGAAATCTACTAATTACATGCATCCCAGGGATAAGGAGAAATCTACTAATTATATGCATCCCAGGGCTAACGAGAAATCTACTAATTACATGCATCCCAGGGCTGAAGAGAAATGTACTAATTACATGCATCCCGGGGCTGACAAGAAATGTACTAATTATCTATCCCAGGGCTGACAAGAAATGTACTAATTACATGCATCCCAGGGCTGACAAGTAACGTACTAATTACATGCATCCCAGGGCTGACTACTAATGTACTATTTATATGCATCCCAGGGCTGACGAGAAATCTACTATTTACATGCATCCCAGGGCTGACGAGAAATGTACAAATTACATGCATCCCAGGGCTGACGAGAAATCTACTAATTACATGCATCCCAGGGCTGACGAGAAATGTACTAATTATATGCATCCCTGGGCTGACGAGGAATGTACTAATTCCATGCATCCCAGGGCTGACGAGAAATCTACTAATTACATGCATCCCAAGGCTGACGAGAAATCTACTAATTACATGCATCCCAGGGCTTATGAGAAATTTACTAATTAAATGCATCCCAGGGCTGATGAGATATCTATTAATTACATGCATCCCAGGGCTGATGCGAAATGTACTAATTACATGCATCCCAGTGCTAACGAGAAATCTACTAATTACATGCATCCCAGGGCTGATGAGAAATGTACTAATTACATGCATCCCAGGGCTGATGAGAAATCTACTAATTAAATGCATCCCAGGGCAGATGAGAACTCTACTAATTTCATGAATCCCAGTGCTAACGAGAAATCTACTAATTACATGCATCCTAGGGCTGACGAGAAATGTTCTAATTACTTGCATCTCAGGGCTGATGAGAAATGTATTAATTACATGCATCCCAGGGCTGACGAGAAATCTACTAATTACATGCATCCCAGGGCTGACGAGAAATCTACTAATTACATGCATCCCAGAACTGACGAGAAATGTACTAATTACATGCATCCCAGGGCTGACGAGAAATCTACTAATTACATGCATCCCAGGGATGACGAAAAATGTACGACTTACATGCATCACAGGGCTGTCGAGAAATGTACAAATTACATGCATCCCAGGGCTGACGAGAAATCTACTAATTACATGCATCCAAGGGCTAACGAGATATCTACTAATTACATGCATCCCAGGGCTGATGAGAAATCTACTAATTACATGCATCCCAGGGCTGATGAGAAATCTACTAATTACATGCATCCCAGGGCTGACGAGAAATTTTCTAATAACTTGCATTTCAGGTCTGATGAGAAATGTACTAATTACATGCATTCCAGGGCTGATGAGAATTGTACTAAATACATGCATCCCAGGGCTAATGAGAAATGTACTAATTACATGCATCCCAGGGCTGTCGAGAAATGTACTAATTACATGCATCCCAGGGCTGACGAGAAATGTACTAATTACATGCATCGCAGGGCTGACGAGAAATGTACTAATTACGTGCATCCCAGGGCTGACGAGAAATGTACTAATTACATGCATCCCAGGGCTAAAGAGAAATGTACTAATTACATGCATCCCAGTGCTGACGAGAAATGTACTAATTACATGCATCCCTGGGCTGACGAGAATTGTACTAATTACATGCATCCCAGGGCTGACGTGAAACGTACTAATTACATGCATCCCAGGGCTGACGAGAAATGTGCTAATTAGATGCATCCCACGGCTGACGAGAAATGTTCTAATTACATGAAACCCAGGGCTGACTAGAAATGTACTAATTACATGCATCCCAGGGCTGACGAGAAATGTTCTAATTACATGCATCCCAGGGCTGACGAGAAATGTACTAATTACATGCATCCCAGGGCTGATGAGAAAGGTACTAATTACATGCATCCCAGGGCTAACGGGAAATCTACTAATTACATGCATCTCAGGGATAACGAGAAATCTACTAATTACATGCATCCCAGGGCTGACGAGAAATTTACTAATTACATGCCTCCCAGGGCCGATGAGAAATTTACTAATTACATTCATCCAACGGCTGATGAGAAATGTACTAATTACATGCATCCCAGGGCTGACGAGAAATGTACTAATTACATGCATCGCAGGGCTGACGAGAAATGTACTAATTACGTGCATCCCAGGGCTGACGAGAAATGTACTAATTACATGCATCCCAGGGCTAATGAGAAATGTACTAATTACATGCATCCCAGTGCTGACGAGAAATGTACTAATTACATGCATCCCTGGGCTGACGAGAATTGTACTAATTACATGCATCTCAGGGCTGACGAGAAATCTACTAATTACATGCATGCCAGGGCTGACGAGAAATGTACTAATTACATGCTTCCCAGGGCTGACGAGTAATGTACTAATTACATGCATCCCAGGGCTGATGAGTAATCTACTAATTACATGCATCCCAGGGCTAACGAGAAATCTACTCATTACATGCATCCTAGGGCTGACGAGAAATGTTCTAATTACTTGCATCTCAGGGCTAATGAGAAATGTACTAATTACATGCATCCCAGGGCTGTTGAGAATTGTACTAATTACATGCATCCCAGGGCTGACGAGAAATGTACTAATTAATGCATCCCAGAGCTGGCGAGAAATCTACTAATTACATGCATCCCAGGGCTGACGAAAAATGTACGAATTACATGCATCCCAGGGCTGTCGAGAAATGTACTAATTACATGCATCCCATGACTGACGAGAAATGTACTAATTACATGCATCACAGGGCTGACGAGAAATGTACTAATTACATGCATCCCAGGGCTGACGAGAAATGTACTAATTACAAGCATCCCAGAGCTGATGAGAAATGAACTAATTACATGCATCCCAGTGCTGACGAGGAATGTACTAATTACATGCATCCCGGGGCTGACGAGAATTGTACTAATTACATGCATCCCAGGGCTGACGTGAAACTTACTAATTACATGCATCCCAGGGCTGACGAGAAATGTGCTAATTATCTATCCCAGGGCTGACAAGAAATGTACTAATTACATGCATCCCAGGGCTGACAAGTAACGTACTAATTACATGCATCCCAGGACTGACGACTAATGTACTAATTATATGCATCCCAGGGCTGACGAGAAATCTACTATTTACATGCATCCCAGGGCTAACGAGAAATGTACTAATTACATGCATCCCAGGGCTGACGAGAAATCTACTAATTACATGCATCCCAGGGCTGACGAGAAATGTGCTAATTACATGCATCCCTAGGCTGACGAGAAATGTACTAATTACATGCATCCCAGGGCTGACGAGAAATCTACTAATTACATGCATCCCAGAGCTGACGAGAAATCTACTAATTACATGCATCCCAGGGCTTATGAGAAATTTACTAATTAAATGCATCCCAGGGCTGATGAGAAATCTACTAATTACATGCATCCCAGGGCTGATGAGAAATCTACATATTACATGCATCCCAGGGCTGATGAGAAATCTACTTATTACATGCATCCCAGGGCTGATGAGAAATCTACTAATTACATGCAACTCAGGACTAACGAGAAATCTACTAATTACATGCATCCCAGGGCTGATGAGAAATGTTCTAATTACTTGCATCTCAGGGCTGATGAGAAATGTACTAATTACATGCATCCCTGGGCTGATGAGAAATCTACTAATTAAATGCATCCCAGGGCTGATGAGAACTCTACTAATTTCATGAATCCCAGGGCTAACGAGAAATGTACTAATTACATGCATGCCAGGGCTGACGAGAAATGTACTAATTACATGCTTCCCAGGGCTGACGAGTAATGTACTAATTACATGCATCCCAGGGCTGATGAGTAATCTACTAATTACATGCATCCCAGGGCTAACGAGAAATCTACTCATTACATGCATCCTAGGGCTGACGAGAAATGTTCTAATTACTTGCATCTCAGGGCTAATGAGAAATGTACTAATTACATGCATCCCAGGGCTGTTGAGAATTGTACTAATTACATGCATCCCAGGGCTGACGAGAAATGTACTAATTAATGCATCCCAGAGCTGGCGAGAAATCTACTAATTACATGCATCCCAGGGCTGAC
Source organism: Saccoglossus kowalevskii (assembly GCF_978046115.1). Lineage (NCBI taxonomy): Eukaryota > Metazoa > Hemichordata > Enteropneusta > Harrimaniidae > Saccoglossus > Saccoglossus kowalevskii. Next base: position 115,720 of record NC_140653.1, on the reverse strand, counting down.
GAAAAATGTACGAATTACATGCATCCCAGGGCTGTCGAGAAATGTACTAATTACATGCATCCCATGACTGACGAGAAATGTACTAATTACATGCATCACAGGGCTGACGAGAAATGTACTAATTACATGCATCCCAGGGCTGACGAGAAATGTACTAATTACAAGCATCCCAGAGCTGATGAGAAATGAACTAATTACATGCATCCCAGTGCTGACGAGGAATGTACTAATTACATGCATCCCGGGGCTGACGAGAATTGTACTAATTACATGCATCCCAGGGCTGACGTGAAACTTACTAATTACATGCATCCCAGGGCTGACGAGAAATGTGCTAAGTACGTGCATCCCAGGGCTGACGAGAAATGTTCAAATTACCTGAAACTCAGGGCTGACGAGAAATGTACTAATTACATGCATCCCAGGGCTGACGAGAAATGTACTAATTAGATGCATCCCAGGGCTGACGGGAAATGTACTAATTACATGCATCCCAGGGCTGACAAGTAATGTACTAATTACATGCATCCCAGGGCTGACGAGAAATGTACTAATTACATGCATCCCAGGGCTGACGAGAAATGTTCTAATTACATGCATCCCAGGGCTGATGAGAAATGTACTAATTATATGCATCCCAGGGCTGACGAGAAATGTACTAATTACATGCATCCCAGGACTGACGGAAATGTACTAATTACATGCATCCCAGGGCTGACGAAAAATGTACTAATTACATGCATCCCAGGGCTGACGAGAAATATACTAATTACATGCATCCCAGGGCTGACGAGAAATGTAGTAATTACATGCATCCCAGGGCTGACGAGAAATCTACTAATTACATGCATCCCAGAGCTGATGAGAAATTTTCTAATTACATGCATCCCAGGGCTGATGAGAAATGTACTAATTACATGCATCCCAGGGCTAACGAGAAATCTACCAATTACATGCATCCCAGGGATAACGAGAAATCTACTAATTACATGCATCCCAGGGCTAACGAGAAATCTACTAATTACATGCATCCCAGGGCTGATGAGAAATCTACTAATTACATGCATCCCAGGGCTGACAAGAAATGTACTAATTATCTATCCCAGGGCTGACAAGAAATGTACTAATTACATGCATCCCAGGGCTGACAAGTAACGTACTAATTACATGCATCCCAGGACTGACGACTAATGTACTAATTATATGCATCCCAGGGCTGACGAGAAATCTACTATTTACATGCATCCCAGGGCTAACGAGAAATGTACTAATTACATGCATCCCAGGGCTGACGAGAAATCTACTAATTACATGCATCCCAGGGCTGACGAGAAATGTGCTAATTACATGCATCCCTAGGCTGACGAGAAATGTACTAATTACATGCATCCCAGGGCTGACGAGAAATCTACTAATTACATGCATCCCAGAGCTGACGAGAAATCTACTAATTACATGCATCCCAGGGCTTATGAGAAATTTACTAATTAAATGCATCCCAGGGCTGATGAGAAATCTACTAATTACATGCATCCCAGGGCTGATGAGAAATCTACATATTACATGCATCCCAGGGCTGATGAGAAATCTACTTATTACATGCATCCCAGGGCTGATGAGAAATCTACTAATTACATGCAACTCAGGACTAACGAGAAATCTACTAATTACATGCATCCCAGGGCTGATGAGAAATGTTCTAATTACTTGCATCTCAGGGCTGATGAGAAATGTACTAATTACATGCATCCCTGGGCTGATGAGAAATCTACTAATTAAATGCATCCCAGGGCTGATGAGAACTCTACTAATTTCATGAATCCCAGGGCTAACGAGAAATCTACTAATTACATGCATCCTAGGGCTGACGAGAATTGTTCTAATTACTTGCATCTCAGGGCTGATGAGAAATGTACTAATTACATGCATCCCAGGGCTGACGAGAAATATATTAATTACATGCATCCCAGGGCTGACGAGAAATGTACTAATAACATGCATCCCAGGGCTGAAGAGAAATGTACTAATTACATGCATCCCAGGGCTGACGAGAAATGTACTAATTATATGCATCCAAGTGCTGACGAGAAATGTACTAATTACATGCATCCCAGGGCTGACGAGAAATGTACTAATTACATGCATCCCAGGGCTGATGAGAAATGTACTAATTACATGCATCCCGAGGCTGACGAGAAATGTACCATTTACATGCATCCCAGGGCTGTGGAGAAATGTACTAATTACATGCATCCCAGTGCTGACGAGAAATGTACTAATTACATGCATCCCGGGGCTGACGAGAATTGTACTAATTACAGGCATCCCAGGGCTGACGAGAAATGTACTAATTACATGCATGCCAGGGCTGACGAGAAATGTACTAATTACATGCTTCCCAGGGCTGACGAGTAATGTACTAATTACATGCATCCCTGGGCTGACGAGAAATGTACTAATTACATGCATACCAGGACTGACGAGAAATGTACTAATTACATACATGCGTCCCAGGGCTGATGAGAAATGTATTAATTACATGCATCCCAGTGCTGACGAGAAATGTACTAATTACATGCATCCCGGGGCTGACGAGAATTGGACTAATTACAGGCATCCCAGGCCTGACGAGAAATCTACTAATTACATGCATCCCAGGGCTGACGAGAAATGTACTAATTACATGCATCCCAGGGCTGTCGAGAAATGTACTAATTACATGCATCCCAGGGCTGACGAGAAATGTACTAATTACATGCATCCCAGGGCTGACGAGAAATGTACTAATTACATGCATCCCGGGGATGACGAGAATTGTACTAATTACAGGCATCCCAGGGCTGACGAGAAATGTACTAATTACATGCATGCCAGGGCTGACGAGAAATGTACTAATTACATGCTTCCCAGGGCTGACGAGTAATGTACTAATTACATGCATCCCTGGGCTGACGAGAAATGTACTAATTACATGCATCCCAGGGCTTACGAGAAATGTACTAATTACATGCATCCCAGGGCTGATGAGAAATGTACTAATTACATGCATCCCAGGGCTGACGAGAAATGAACTAATTACATGCATCCCAGGGCTAACATGCATCGCAGGGCTGACGAGAAATGTTCTAATTACATTCATCCTAGGGCTGACGAGAAATGTACTAATTACATGCATGCCAGGGCTGACAAGAAATGTACTAATTACATGCATCCCAGGGCTGACGAGAAATGTACTAATTACATGCATCCCAGGGCTGACGAGAAATGTACTAATTACATGCATCCCAGGGCTGACGAGAAATGTACTAATTACATGCATCCCAGGGCTGTTGAGAATTGTACTAATTACATGCATCCCAGGGCTGACGAGAAATGTACTAATTAATGCATCCCAGAGCTGACGAGAAATCTACTAATTTCATGCATCCCAGGGCTGATGAGAAATGTACTAATTACATGCATCCCAGGGCTGACGAGAAATGTTCTAATTACATGCATCCCAGGGCTGTTGAGAATTGTACTAATTACATGCATCCCATGGCTGACGAGAAATCTACTAATTACATGCATACCAGGACTGACGAGAAATGTACTAATTACATGAAACCCAGGGCTGACGAGAAATGTACTAATTACATGCATCCCAGGGCTGACAAGAAATGTTCTAATTACATGCATCCCAGGGCTGACGAGAAATGTACTAATTACATGCATCCCAGGGCTAACGAGAAAAGTACTAATTACATGTATCCCAGGGCTGACGAGAAATGTACTAATTACACGCATCCCAGGGCTGACGAGAAATGTACTAATTACATGCATCCCAGGGCTGATGAGAAATGTACTATTTACATGCATCCAAGGGCTGATGAGAAATGTACTAATTACATGTATCCCAGGGCTAATGAGAAATCTACTAATTACATGCATCCCAGGGCTGATGAGTAATCTACTAATTACATGCATCCCAGGGCTAACGAGAAATCTACTCATTACATGCATCCTAGGGCTGACGAGAAATGTTCTAATTACTTGCATCTCAGGGCTAATGAGAAATGTACTAATTACATGCATCCCAGGGCTGTTGAGAATTGTACTAATTACATGCATCCCAGGGCTGACGAGAAATGTACTAATTAATGCATCCCAGAGCTGGCGAGAAATCTACTAATTACATGCATCCCAGGGCTGACGAAAAATGTACGAATTACATGCATCCCAGGGCTGTCGAGAAATGTACTAATTACATGCATCCCATGACTGACGAGAAATGTACTAATTACATGCATCACAGGGCTGACGAGAAATGTACTAATTACATGCATCCCAGGGCTGACGAGAAATGTACTAATTACAAGCATCCCAGAGCTGATGAGAAATGAACTAATTACATGCATCCCAGTGCTGACGAGGAATGTACTAATTACATGCATCCCGGGGCTGACGAGAATTGTACTAATTACATGCATCCCAGGGCTGACGTGAAACTTACTAATTACATGCATCCCAGGGCTGACGAGAAATGTGCTAAGTACATGCATCCCAGGGCTGACGAGAAATGTTCAAATTACCTGAAACTCAGGGCTGACGAGAAATGTACTAATTACATGCATCCCAGGGCTGACGAGAAATGTACTAATTAGATGCATCCCAGGGCTGACGGGAAATGTACTAATTACATGCATCCCAGGGCTGACAAGTAATGTACTAATTACATGCATCCCAGGGCTGACGAGAAATGTACTAATTACATGCATCCCAGGGCTGACGAGAAATGTTCTAATTACATGCATCCCAGGGCTGATGAGAAATGTACTAATTATATGCATCCCAAGGCTGACGAGAAATGTACTAATTACATGCATCCCAGGACTGACGGAAATGTACTAATTACATGCATCCCAGGACTGACGGAAATGTACTAATTACATGCATCCCAGGACTGACGGAAATGTACTAATTACATGCATCCCAGGACTGACGGAAATGTACTAATTACATGCATCCCAGGGCTGTCGAGAAATGTACTAATTACATGCATCCCAGGGCTGACGACAAATATACTAATTACATGCATCCCAGGGCTGACGAGAAATGTAGTAATTACATGCATCCCAGGGCTGACGAGAAATCTACTAATTACATGCATCCCAGAGCTGATGAGAAATTTTCTAATTACATGCATCCCAGGGCTGATGAGAAATGTACTAATTACATGCATCCCAGGGCTAACGAGAAATCTACCAATTACATGCATCCCAGGGATAACGAGAAATCTACTAATTACATGCATCCCAGGGCTAACGAGAAATCTACTAATTACATGCATCCCAGGGCTGATGAGAAATCTACTAATTACATGCATCCCAGGGCTGACAAGAAATGTACTAATTATCTATCCCAGGGCTGACAAGAAATGTACTAATTACATGCATCCCAGGGCGGACAAGTAACGTACTAATTACATGCATCCCAGGACTGACGACTAATGTACTAATTATATGCATCCCAGGGCTGACGAGAAATCTACTATTTACATGCATCCCAGGGCTAACGAGAAATGTACTAATTACATGCATCCCAGGGCTGACGAGAAATCTACTAATTACATGCATCCCAGGGCTGACGAGAAATGTACTAATTACATGCATCCCTAGGCTGACGAGAAATGTACTAATTACATGCATCCCAGGGCTGACGAGAAATCTACTAATTACATGCATCCCAGAGCTGACGAGAAATCTACTAATTACATGCATCCCAGGGCTTATGAGAAATTTACTAATTAAATGCATCCCAGGGCTGATGAGAAATCTACTAATTACATGCATCCCAGGGCTGATGAGAAATCTACATATTACATGCATCCCAGGGCTGATGAGAAATCTACTTATTACATGCATCCCAGGGCTGATGAGAAATCTACTAATTACATGCAACTCAGGACTAACGAGAAATCTACTAATTACATGCATCCCAGGGCTGATGAGAAATGTTCTAATTACTTGCATCTCAGGGCTGATGAGAAATGTGCTAATTACATGCATCCCTGGGCTGATGAGAAATCTACTAATTAAATGCATCCCAGGGCTGATGAGAACTCTACTAATTTCATGAATCCCAGGGCTAACGAGAAATCTACTAATTACATGCATCCTAGGGCTGACGAGAATTGTTCTAATTACTTGCATCTCAGGGCTGATGAGAAATGTACTAATTACATGCATCCCAGGGCTGACGAGAAATATATTAATTACATGCATCCCAGGGCTGACGAGAAATGTACTAATTACATGCATCCCAGGGCTGAAGAGAAATGTACTAATTACATGCATCCCAGGGCTGACGAGAAATGTACTAATTATATGCATCCAAGTGCTGACGAGAAATGTACTAATTACATGCATCCCAGGGCTGACGAGAAATGTACTAATTACATGCATCCCAGGGCTGATGAGAAATGTACTAATTACATGCATCCCGAGGCTGACGAGAAATGTACCATTTACATGCATCCCAGGGTTGTGGAGAAATGTACTAATTACATGCATCCCAGTGCTGACGAGAAATGTACTAATTACATGCATCCCGGGGCTGACGAGAATTGTACTAATTACAGGCATCCCAGGGCTGACGAGAAATGTACTAATTACATGCATGCCAGGGCTGACGAGAAATGTACTAATTACATGCTTCCCAGGGCTGACGAGTAATGTACTAATTACATGCATCCCTGGGCTGACGAGAAATGTACTAATTACATGCATACCAGGACTGACGAGAAATGTACTAATTACATACATGCGTCCCAGGGCTGATGAGAAATGTATTAATTACATGCATCCCAGTGCTGACGAGAAATGTACTAATTACATGCATCCCGGGGCTGACGAGAATTGGACTAATTACAGGCATCCCAGGCCTGACGAGAAATCTACTAATTACATGCATCCCAGGGCTGACGAGAAATGTACTAATTACATGCATCCCAGGGCTGTCGAGAAATGTACTAATTACATGCATCCCAGGGCTGACGAGAAATGTACTAATTACATGCATCCCAGGGCTGACGAGAAATGTACTAATTACATGCATCCCGGGGCTGACGAGAATTGTACTAATTACAGGCATCCCAGGGCTGACGAGAAATGTACTAATTACATGCATGCCAGGGCTGACGAGAAATGTACTAATTACATGCTTCCCAGGGCTGACGAGTAATGTACTAATTACATGCATCCCTGGGCTGACGAGAAATGTACTAATTACATGCATCCCAGGGCTGACGAGAAATGTACTAATTACATGCATCCCAGGGCTGATGAGAAATGTACTAATTACATGCATCCCAGGGCTGACGAGAAATGAACTAATTACATGCATCCCAGGGCTAACATGCATCGCAGGGCTGACGAGAAATGTACTAATTACATACATGCGTCCCAGGGCTGATGAGAAATGTATTAATTACATGCATCCCAGTGCTGACGAGAAATGTACTAATTACATGCATCCCGGGGCTGACGAGAATTGGACTAATTACAGGCATCCCAGGCCTGACGAAAAATGTACGAATTACATGCATCCCAGGGCTGTCGAGAAATGTACTAATTACATGCATCCCATGACTGACGAGAAATGTACTAATTACATGCGTCCCAGGGCTGATGAGAAATGTATTAATTACATGCATCCCAGTGCTGACGAGAAATGTACTAATTACATGCATCCCGGGGCTGACGAGAATTGGACTAATTACAGGCATCCCAGGCCTGACGAGAAATCTACTAATTACATGCATCCCAGGGCTGACGAGAAATGTACTAATTACATGCATCCCAGGGCTGTCGAGAAATGTACTAATTACATGCATCCCAGGGCTGACGAGAAATGTACTAATTACATGCATCCCAGGGCTGACGAGAAATGTACTAATTACATGCATCCCGGGGCTGACGAGAATTGTACTAATTACAGGCATCCCAGGGCTGACGAGAAATGTACTAATTACATGCATGCCAGGGCTGACGAGAAATGTACTAATTACATGCTTCCCAGGGCTGACGAGTAATGTACTAATTACATGCATCCCTGGGCTGACGAGAAATGTACTAATTACATGCATCCCAGGGCTGACGAGAAATGTACTAATTACATGCATCCCAGGGCTGATGAGAAATGTACTAATTACATGCATCCCAGGGCTGACGAGAAATGAACTAATTACATGCATCCCAGGGCTAACATGCATCGCAGGGCTGACGAGAAATGTTCTAATTACATTCATCCTAGGGCTGACGAGAAATGTACTAATTACATGCATGCCAGGGCTGACAAGAAATGTACTAATTACATGCATCCCAGGGCTGACGAGAAATGTACTAATTACATGCATCCCAGGGCTGACGAGAAATGTACTAATTACATGCATCCCAGGGCTGACGAGAAATGTACTAATTACATGCATCCCAGGGCTGTTGAGAATTGTACTAATTACATGCATCCCAGGGCTGACGAGAAATGTACTAATTAATGCATCCCAGAGCTGACGAGAAATCTACTAATTTCATGCATCCCAGGGCTGATGAGAAATGTACTAATTACATGCATCCCAGGGCTGACGAGAAATGTTCTAATTACATGCATCCCAGGGCTGTTGAGAATTGTACTAATTACATGCATCCCATGGCTGACGAGAAATCTACTAATTACATGCATACCAGGACTGACGAGAAATGTACTAATTACATGAAACCCAGGGCTGACGAGAAATGTACTAATTACATGCATCCCAGGGCTGACAAGAAATGTTCTAATTACATGCATCCCAGGGCTGACGAGAAATGTACTAATTACATGCATCCCAGGGCTAACGAGAAAAGTACTAATTACATGTATCCCAGGGCTGACGAGAAATGTACTAATTACACGCATCCCAGGGCTGACGAGAAATATACTAATTACAGGCATCCCAGGGCTGACGAGAAATGTACTAATTACATTCATGCCAGGGCTGACGAGAAATGTACTAATTACATGCATCCCAGGGCTGATGAGAAATGTACTTATTACATGCATCCTATTGCTGACGAGAAATGTACTAATTACATGCATCCCAGGACTGACGAGAAATGTACTAATTACATGCATCCCACGCCTGACGAGAAATCTACTAATTACATGCATCCCAGGGCTGACGAGAAATGTACTAATTACATGCATAGCAGGGCTGACGAGAAATGTACTAATTACATGCATCCCAGGGCTGACGAGAAATGTGCTAATTACATGCATCCCAGGGCTGTTGAGAATTGTACTAATTACATGCATCCCAGGGCTGATGAGAAATGTACTAAAATTAATGCATTCCAGAGCTGACAAGAAATCTACTAATTACATGCATCCCAGGGCAGATGAGAATTGTACTAATTACATGCATCCCAGGGCTGACGAGAAATCTACTAATTACATGCATCCCAGGGCTGACGGGAAATGTACTAATTACATGAATCCCAGTGCTGATGAGAAATGTACTACTTACATGCATCCCGGGGCTGACGAGAATTGTACTAATTACAAGCATCCCAGGGCTGACGAGAAATGTACTAATTACATCCATGCCGGGGCTGACGAGAAATGTACTAATTACATACATGCCAGGGCTGACGAGAAATGTACTAATTACATGCTTCCCAGGGCTGACGACAAATGTACTAATTACATGAATCTCAGGGCTGACGAGAAATGTACTAATTACATGCATCCCAGGGCTGACGAGAAATGTACTAATTACATTCATCCCAGGGCTGACGAGAAATGTACTAATTACATGCATCCCAGGGCTGACGAGAAATGAACTAATTACATGCATCCCAGGGTTAACATGCATCGCAGGGCTGACGAGAAATGTTCTAATTACATGCATCTCAGGGCTGACGAGAAATGTACGAATTACATGCATCCCAGGGCTGACGAGAAATGTACTAATTACATGCATCCCAGGGCTGACGAGAAATGTACTAATTTCATGCATCCCATGGCTGACGAGAAAAGTACTAATTACATGCATCCCAAGGCTGACGAGTAATGTACGACTGAGCTCCTACAATTTCACGTTCTTTCTGCCTGAGGAGTCTTCACTGAGTTTCCTTTTTGTTTCAATAGGATCCGTAAAGGTATCGTGATTATTTGTGTTAACTTTATTATTCTTTTTGACATAAATCTGTCATTTATTTGGTTGGTTTTAATTTTTGGTTGTGACTGAGTCACGCCGGCAGCCAAACCAAAATGGCTGCCATCACGGCGAGCCAACGTGGCAGCCCTTTTCAGGGCTTGACTCGCAAACACGGCATTAGGTGTCAATCAATCTATGGGGTTGCCATAGAATCATATGTATCTAGCATTGCTGAAATTGTTGATGCTAAAAATATTGTTGCCGCATCTCGTGCAAATGGAATGGTTTTGTGTTTTTTAGACTCAATTGCGTCTGTTGAAAAGGCGTGCATGCATGGCTGCACGATTGCCGACATGCATGTTGAGATCGAACCATTGGTTAAACCGGCAACAAAGATAATTTTATCTGGCGTACCACCCTTCATACCAGACTATACTATTGAAGCCGAATTAAAAAGATATGGTCGAGTGGTTAGCTCAATTAGAGTCATTCCACTCGGCTGTAAAAACCCACGTTTAAGACACGTGAAATCATTCCGTAGACAGGTATATATGATGTGCGATGACAAAATAGAAGGCGTACTAAATGTTGTGCATGAAGAAAGAAATTACCGCATATACCTGTCTACGGACGAAATAATATGTCATAAGTGCCTCAAAAAAGGACATATACAGCGTAACTGTAGGGAACAAGACACCTCATTAACTGATAAACGACCAAGTACACGTGGCGATCAAAACGATCAAAACATAAACAAAACTAATAAAACTAATAAAACTGGTGACAGCGAAAAACGTGATGAAAACGATCAGTCGAAAACAGCAATCAATATCGATGATGAAAACAACATGGAAATCGATAACACTACAGTAACCACAGATAATGATGAAAACGAAACACAAACCGGAATAGCGAAAAACCCAAACGATGTTATTGAAGTCTCGACACGTCAAGATCACTTTCATGCAAATAACCTTAATATAGAAAACAAAGCAGGTGCTGGAAAAACAGGCAATTATGACGTAACTCAAAATGAATCTGCAGCTGTTGTTAAAAGTTTTCTCGATGACGTCCTTGACAAAGCTACTAAAAAAGATAAAAACAACGATGAGGAGAAGGTACTAACCCCTCCCTCAACTTCAACACCTTCGGGTAATACCTTTATCTCTTCTTTCCCTTGTTCTCCTACTACCTTCGTTGATCCTTTTGATTCTTTTGATCGACTGCGATTCAACAACCCTACTGAACAAAATGAAGACATGGATGAGCGGGAGTCTGTTGCGTCAGACATTTCTGACCTCTCTCAAATACTACCTGATGATATTAAATCGCACGGCAAGATGCTTTCGAATGAATCCGTTTTATCTTTCCTGAAAAAATCCTTTCATTGTAAACGAATAGTCGAACATGCCACTGCCTTCTGCCCGGACCTGAAAACACTTATTCGTTCCATTAATCACGTGCGTAAGAACACCGAGATGCCACATAAGGAAAAGGTTCGAGTGCAACGCATGACTGCAAAGCTTGTGTCTCACCACCTTAAAATATCACAAAAAGAAAAGATAATACTGACGAAGCTACTGAAAAACCAAGTGCTAGTATATTAAATAAAAGACGTGGCATTCCAAAACTGGTAAAGAAGAAAAAGACATAATGCTGTTTGTAACGACTTGTATTAATAAAATAAACATGCCTATATTGCATACTTATTTAGCATCTTATCATTCATGTGTGATTTTTTCACCATCTATGTCAAGAAATAAAATTAATTTAAATAAAATTGACAATGTTCTTCTCATCATGTCTGTTCCTCGTATTTTTCGAGTAATCACAATTAGAAAAGACGAACCAGACACATACCAGGATATTTCCCAGGAACCACTTTTCTTTAATTCACTTGTTTTACATCCAGTTCAAAACAGGCCGATTGACCTGCTTCACTTCCGCCAGTCTGGAATTACAAAAATCGGCGACCTGCTAGGATATGGTGGAAACAACTGGTTAGAAAGTGACGAACTCCACGAAATTGTTCCTATCTACTCTAAACGAGTTCTTGCTATAGCTCTAGATTTGATAAGAAAAGCTATACCCCAAACGTGGATAACCATTATTAATCAATCTCCTCCTTCTGACGACATATGTATTCAATATCGCAACTACTCTCTAGAGCTTGTTTATCGAGACGATGACAATGACATCCTTTTAAATTGTGCTCTATACAAACAAGAAAAAGGTGATATTTATAAATTCCTCACAAGGAAAAATTACTATATAAAATATGTAACACGCCATGAAACTGTGTGGAAAGACATATTGGCTCTACATCCAACTGAAAAGCCCAATTTTCTTCATTGCTATCTTACACCAACTACAAAAAAAGATGGTGATCTCCAGTGGCGGCTACTCCATGGAGCGTATCCTACAGGCGGCTTCTTATATAACTCTGGTTTTCAACAGTCGAATAAATGCGTATTTTGCAATGACCTAGATGACCTAGTACACATTTTCTTGGATTGTCCAAGACTTGGGCCTGCCTTTTCACTTTTCAAAATATTTGCAAACAAACTTTTATCTCAGGATACTACCTCACTGGTACATTATATTCTAGGACCAACGCTAAACAAAAAACCCTCCATAATTCACCGATTATACTGTTATGTGCTCACACTTCTAAAATCTGCTATACATGTAACTCGTTACAACAAAATTAAAGACCTATCACAAACTGATGTCCTAGAATGCTACAAGGCTCGAATCAAATCGCGAGTAACATCCGAGTATAAATACAGTGTACTTACCAGGTCATTGAATATATTCGAATCCCAATGGTGCGTAAATGACGCCCTGGCAACGCTTGGTGAACAGCAAGAACTTGTCTTCCCAGACTACATTACCTAAGCCGACATGGAGCCATTACTGGATTAACCTGGAACTATACATATGAACACTGAGGAACATGCAGTTAACCGGAACGATAATCATTAAAGACATCAAAATATTTTATTATTTCATTTTATGAATATAACATTATAATATCATGATATTTAATGATAACTTGTTTTTGAACATAACGAACTGATGAACAATTCCGAATTGCTGACTCGAGTCATATAATTCCGTTTTTTAAATGTAAATAGAAATTGTATATTATATTAACTGAGAATAAAAACAAATATCACTAATTACATGCATCCCAGGGCTGACGAGAAATGTACTAATTACATGCATCCCAGGGCTGCCGAGAAATGTACTAATTACATGCATCCCAGGGCTGACGAGAAATGTACTAATTACATGCATCCCAGGGCTGACGAGAAATGTACTAATTACATGCATCCCAGTGCTGACGAGAAATGTACTAATTACATGCATCCCAGGGCTGACAAGAAATGTACGACTGAGCTCCTACAATTTCACGTTCTTTCTGCCTGAGGAGTCTTCACTGAGTTTCCTTTTTGTTTCAATAGGATCCGTAAAGGTATCGTGATTATTTGTGTTAACTGTATTATTCTTTTTGACATAAATCTGTCATTTATTTGGTTGGTTTTAATTTTTGGTTGTGACTGAGTCACGCCGGCAGCCAAACCAAGATGGCTGCCATCACGGCGAGCCAACGTGGCAGCCCTTTTCAGGGTTTGACTCGCAAACACGGCATTAGGTGTCAATCAATCTATGGGGTTGCCATAGAATCATATGTATCTAGCATTGCTGAAATTGTTGATGCTAAAAATATTGTTGCTGCATCTCGTGCAAATGGAATGGTTTTGTGTTTTTTAGACTCAATTGCGTCTGTTGAAAAGGCGTGCATGCATGGCTGCACGATTGCCGACATGCATGTTGAGATCGAACCATTGGTTAAACCGGCAACAAAGATAATTTTATCTGGCGTACCACCCTTCATACCAGACTATACTATTGAAGCCGAATTAAAAAGATATGGTCGAGTGGTTAGCTCAATTAGAGTCATTCCACTCGGCTGTAAAAACCCACGTTTAAGACACGTGAAATCATTCCGTAGACAGGTATATATGATGTGCGATGACAAAATAGAAGGCGTATTAAATGTTGTGCATGAAGAAAGAAATTACCGCATATACCTGTCTACGGACGAAATAATATGTCATAAATGCCTCAAAAAAGGACATATACAGCGTAACTGTAGGGAACAAGACACCTCATTAACTGATAAACGACCAAGTACACGTGGCGATCAAAACGATCAAAACATAAACAAAACTAATAAAACTGGTGACAACGAAAAACGTGATGAAAACGATCAGTCGAAAACAGCAATCAATATCGATGATGAAAACAACATGGAAATCGATAACACTACAGTAACCACAAATAATGATGAAAACGAAACACAAACCGGAATAGCGAAAAACCCAAACGATGTTATTGAAGTCTCGACACGTCAAGATCACTTTCATGCAAATAACCGTAATATAGAAAACAAAGCAGGTGCTTCAAAAACAGGCAATTATGACGTAACTCAAAATGAATCTGCAGCTGTTGTTAAAAGTTTTCTCGATGACGTCCTTGAAAAAGCTACTAAAAAAGATAAAAACAACGATGAGGAGAAGGTACTAACCCCTCCCTCAACTTCAACACCTTCGGGTAATACCTTTATCTCTTCTTTCCCTTGTTCTCCTACTACCTTTGTTGATCCTTTTGATTCTTTTGATCGACTGCGATTCAACAACCCTACTGAACAAAATGAAGACGTGGATGAGCGGGAGTCTGTTGCGTCAGACATTTCTGACCTCTCTCAAATACTACCTGATGATATTAAATCGCACGGCAAGATGCTTTCGAATGAATCCGTTTTATCTTTCCTGAAAAAATCCTTTCATTGTAAACGAATAGTCGAACATGCCACTGCCTTCTGCCCGGACCTGAAAACACTTATTCGTTCCATTAATCACGTGCGTAAGAACACCGAGATGCCACATAAGGAAAAGGTCCGAGTGCAACGCATGACTGCAAAGCTTGTGTCTCACCACCTTAAAATATCACAAAAAGAAGAAGATAATACTGACGAAGCTACTGAAAAACCAAGTGCTAGTATATTAAATAAAAGACGTGGCATTCCAAAACTGGTAAAGAAGAAAAAGACATAATGCTGTTTGTAACGACTTGTATTAATAAAATAAACATGGCTATATTGCATACTTATTTAGCATATTATCATTCATGTGTGATTTTTTCACCAACTATGTCAAGAAATAAAATTAATTTAAATAAAATTGACAATGTTCTTCTCATCATGTCTGTTCCTCGTATTTTTCGAGTAACTAATATCTTACACATGAATAATTTATTAATAAAGTATATTATAACTTACCTCATTTTTTTCATATGGTCAGCAATTATGGCTCCGTTGGTTTTTTGCGATGATCGGTTATGTTTTTCTCACTTTGATTTCCCTGGTCTTTTTCTTACTTGGTTTTCAGAAACGGGCGTAAATATGTCTTGTGTTTTCTTGCCAAAGGTGCACGATATTTACTTTTCTCTTAATCATGACTAATTTCTCTGGTTTGACATGGAACGTTCACGGATGTCGGAATTCCTTAAAAAGATATCAGCTTTTTGAGTTTCTGAAAATAAACCACCAATGTGACTTCTACTTTCTTCAAGAAACTCACACGACCCGTACAGATGAATCAACATGGCAAGTAGTATGGAGAGGACAATCCTTTTTCTCACATGCTAACTCTAACTCGGCGGGTGCCGCCATTCTGTTCAATCCTAATAAACAATTCCGCATTATTGATCATAACAATATTGTACCTGGACATATGCTACATGTACATGTACATATTGACGGGACACCTGTTCATTTAATAAACGTGTACACTCCCACAAACGGAAATGAGCGTCTGATCTTTTTTAAAACTCTAAAAAATTTCTTAAACAGATTAAATAACGATCCTGTTATTATAGGAGGGGATATAAATTGCACTCTAAATCATCTACTTGATAGAGCTGACAGCCCCGAGCCCCACCCTGCTTCGTCAAAGTTTCTTTCAGGTATCTTGTCTCGCTTTAAACTCACCGATTCGTGGCGTTACTTAAATCGTAGTTCTCGTCAATATACATGGTCAAGAAATGACAGTAAATCGCGCATTGATACCTTCCTTGTCTCAAAGTCTATAATTTCCCGTGTTAAACATTGTTCAATTCATCCACATTTTAATTTTTCTGATCATCATATTGTTAAAATTTGTATCTCATTTAAACACATAAATACACGTAATCCTGTATGGTGTCTTAACACCAGTTTACTTAACGACAATGATTACTGTGACATTATTGACAAATACTGGCAACACTGGAGAAACGAAAAATCACGATTTCAAACAATACAACAATGGTGGGACATTGGAAAGCACAATATCAGAGAGCTAACGAAACAGTACAGCACAAAGCTTAGTGCTAACCTTAAACATATTAAACATGATCTTCACAACGAGATTAACAATATTGAACGCGAAGCTGAACAAGACCCGCTATTACATGACATTTTACAAGAAAAGAAATCAATACTCGAAAAAATTATTAAATCTGAAGCGAAGGGCGCAGCAGTGAGAGCACGACACAGATACCTCAATGAGAGCGACGCCCCTACTGCTTTTTTCTATGACACTGAAAAGCAAAAAGGAAATCGAAAAGCTATAAGTCAGCTTGAACGAAATGACGGGTCATTGACAGAGTCTCAAATTGAGATCAGAAAAATGGTCCGTGATTTTTATTGTAACCTTTTCTCACCTGATACAATATGTAGCGACTCTCAAAATAAAATACTTTCCCATCTTCCTCATCTCCATGAATCCATGAAAGATGACCTTGACGCCCCCCTCTCTCATGAAAAGTTAACCATTGTCGTAAAACTACTATCTAACGGTAAAACACCAGGAATAGATGGGCTCCCTGGAGAATTTTATAAACGTTTTTGGAACGTCCTTGGCAATGATCTCCTTGAAGTACTTTCAGCTTCAATCGAAGACGGTGAACTGCCATTATCGTGCCGCCGGGCTGTAATATCTCTTCTGCCTAAAAATGGAAACAATAACCAACTAAAAAACTGGAGGCCCGTAAGTTTATTATGCGCAGATTATAAGATACTTACCAAGGCATTATCACTCAGACTCAGACCTGCATTACCAACTATAATACATGAAGATCAGACATATTCCATCACAGGGAGACAAATATTTGACAACATCAATCTCGTTCGAGACGTAATATCTTATACCAATAGTAATAACTTGCCTCTCGGTATCGTCTCGCTTGATCAGGAAAAGGCATTTGACAGGATTCACCATGGATACCTAATTAACACCCTGCAAGCCTTTGGTTTTGGAGATCAGTTTATCAGTTACATCAAGCTGATTTATACAAATACTCAAAGCTTGGTCAGGATTAACAATGCACTTACCAGCCCTATAGACTTCAAACGCGGGATACGACAGGGATGCTCATTGTCTGGTCAATTATACTCAATCGCAATAGAGCCCCTGTTACATAAAATTAGAACAGAAAGCGATATCCGAGGTATCAACGTCCGAAACTCTAATGGGAAACGTGTCATTACGACTGCTTATGCGGATGATGTGAGCTTTTTTCTCACTGAAAATGACGATTTCGCCAAGCTAGACAAATGGTTACGAGTGTACCAAAATGCGAGTAATTCGCGTGTCAATTTTCTGAAATCAAAAGGCCTTTGGGTTGGAAGATGGAAACAACGTACTGATCTTCCACTTGGTATATCATGGTGTAACGACGGTTTGAAGATCTTGGGCATTTTTCTTGGAAACGACAACACATTTCTAATGAAAAACTGGGAGGATATTGTTGAAAAAACTGAAAGAAAATTAGAATGGTGGTCACGTTATGCCCCAGCAATGTCCTACAGAGGGCGCACTCTAGTTATCAACCAACTTGTTGCTTCGAAACTGTTTCATCGGTTTATTTGTTTATGTCCACCAACGGATACAGTTGAAAAATTGCAAACTATGCTGCTAAACTTTTTCTGGCAAGGACGTCATTGGGTTTCGTCAGTTTCTGTGTATATGATACCGAGTGAGGGCGGTCATGGATTAATACACTTGCCTACTCGCATACTAGCTTTTCGTCTCCAATATATCCAAAGATACCTTTATGCGGGGTCAAAACATCCATGTTTCACCCTCACGGATTACTTTCTTAAAACTATTCATGGATTGAATTATAATAAACAAATGTTTATTATTGATATTCATGATTTCAACACTGTTATTCCTGACTTTTACTCTAGTCTCATAAACGCATGGTCATCAATTAACACAATTAGAAAAGACAAACCAGACACATACCAGGATATTTCCCAGGAACCACTTTTCTTTAATTCACTTGTTTTACATCCAGTTCAAAACAGGCCGATTGACCTGCTTCACTTCCGCCAATCTGGAATTACAAAAATCGGCGACCTGCTAGGATATGGTGGAAACAACTGGTTAGAAATTGACGAACTCCACGAAATTGTTCATATCTACTCTAAACGAGTTCTTGCTATAGCTCTAGATTTGATAAGAAAAGCTATACCCCAAACGTGGATAACCATTATTAATCAATCTCCTCCTTCTGACGACATATGTATTGAATATCGCAACTACTCTCTAGAGCTTGTTTATCGAGACGATGACAATGACATCCTTTTAAATTGTGCTCTATACAAACAAGAAAAAGGTGATATTTATAAATTCCTCACAAGGAAAAATTACTATATAAAATATGTAACACGCCATGAAACTGTGTGGAAAGACATATTGGCTCTACATCCAACTGAAAAGCCCAATTTTCTTCATTGCTATCTTACACCAACTACAAAAAAAGATGGTGATCTCCAGTGGCGGCTACTCCATGGAGCGTATCCTACAGGCGGCTTCTTATATAACTCTGGTTTTCAACAGTCGAATAAATGCGTATTTTGCAATGACCTAGATGACCTAGTACACATTTTCTTGGATTGTCCAAGACTTGGGCCTGCCTTTTCACTTTTCAAAATATTTGCAAACAAACTTTTATCTCAGGATACTACCTCACTGGTACATTATATTCTAGGACCAACGCTAAACAAAAAACCTTCCATAATTCACCGATTATACTGTTATGTGCTCACACTTCTAAAATCTGCTATACATGTAACTCGTTACAACAAAATTAAAGACCTATCACAAACTGATGTCCTAGAATGCTACAAGGCTCGAATCAAATCGCGAGTAACATCCGAGTATAAATACAGTGTACTTACCCGGTCATTGAATATATTCGAATCCCAATGGTGCGTAAATGACGCCCTGGCAACGCTTGGTGAACAGCAAGAACTTGTCTTCCCAGACTACTTTACCTAAGCCGACATGGAGCCATTACTGGATTAACCTGGAACTATACATATGAACACTGAGGAACATGCAGTTAACCGGAACGATAATCATTAAAGACATCAAAATATTTTATTATTTCATTTTATGAATATAACATTATAATATCATGATATTTAATGATAACTTGTTTTTGAACATAACGAACTGATGAACAATTCCGAATTGCTGACTCGAGTCATATTCCGTTTTTTAAATGTAAATAGAAATTGTATATTATATTAACTGAGAATAAAAACAAATATCACTAATTACATGCATCCCAGAGCTGACAAGAAATGAATTAATTACATGCATCCCAGGGCTAACATGCATCGCAGGGCTGACGAGAAATGTTCTAATTACATGCATCTCAGGGCTGATGAGAAATGTACTAATTACATGCATCCCAGGGCTGACAAGAAATGTACTGATTACATGCATCCCAGGGCTGACGAGAAATGTACTAATTACATGCATCCCAGGGCTGACGAGAAATGTACTTATTACATGCATCCCAGGGCTGATGAGAAATGTACTAATTACATGCATCCCAGGGCTGACAAGAAATGAACTAATTACATGCATCCCAGGGCTAACATGCATCGCAGGGCTGACGAGAAATGTACTAATTACATGTATCCCAGGGCTGTCGAGAAATGTACTAATTACATGCATCCCAGGGCTGGCGAGAAATGTACTAATTACATGCATCCCAGGGCTGACGAGAAATGTACTAATTACATGCATGCCAGGGCTGACGAGAAATATTATAATTACATGCATCCCAGGGCTGACGAGAAATGTACTAATTACAAGCATCCCAGGGCTGACGAGAAATGTACTAATTACATGCATCCCAGGGCTGACGAGAAATGTACTAATTACATGCATCCCAGGGCTGATGAGAAATGTACTAATTACATGCATCCCAGGGCTGACGAGAAATGAAATAATTACATGCATCCCAGGGCTAACATGCAATGCAGGGCTGACAAGAAATGTTCTAATTACGTGCATCTCAGGGCTGATGAGAAATGTACTAATTACATGCATCCCAGGGCTGACGAGTAATGTACTAATTACATGCATCCCAGGGCTGACGAGAAATGTACTAATTACATGCATCCCAGGGCTGACGAGAAATGTACTAATTACATGCATCCCAGGGCTGACGAGAAATGTTCTAATTACATGCATCCCAGGGCTGATGAAAAATGTACTAATTACATGCATCCCAGGGCTGACGAGAAATGTACTAATTACATGCATCCCAGGGCTGACGAGAAATGTTCTAATTACATGCATCCCAGGGCTGATGAAAAATGTACTAATTACATGCATCCCAGGGCTAACGAAAAATGTACTAATTACATGCATCCCAGGGCTGGCGAGAAATGTACTAATTACAGGCATCCCAGGGCTGACGAGAAATGTACTAATTACATGCATCCCAGGACTGACGAGTAATGTACGACTGAGCTCCTACAATTTCACGTTCTTTCTGCCTGAGGAGTCTTCACTGAGTTTCCTTTTTGTTTCAATAGGATCCGTAAAGGTATCGTGATTATTTGTGTTAACTTTATTATTCTTTTTGACATAAATCTGTCATTTATTTGGTTGGTTTTAATTTTTGGTTGTGACTGAGTCACGCCGGCAGCCAAACCAAGATGGCTGCCATCACAGCGAGCCAACGTGGCAGCCCTTTTCAGGGCTTGACTCGCAAACACGGCATTAGGTGTCAATCAATCTATGGGGTTGCCATAGAATCATATGTATCTAGCATTGCTGAAATTGTTGATGCTAAAAATATTGTTGCTGCATCTCGTGCAAATAGAATGGTTTTGTGTTTTTTAGACTCAATTGCGTCTGTTGAAAAGGCGTGCATGCATGGCTGCACGATTGCCGACATGCATGTTGAGATCGAACCATTGGTTAAACCGGCAACAAAGATAATTTTATCTGGCGTACCACCCTTCATACCAGACTATACTATTGAAGCCGAATTAAAAAGATATGGTCGAGTGGTTAGCTCAATTAGAGTCATTCCACTCGGCTGTAAAAACCCACGTTTAAGACACGTGAAATCATTCCGTAGACAGGTATATATGATGTGCGATGACAAAATAGAAGGCGTATTAAATGTTGTGCATGAAGAAAGGAATTACCGCATATACCTGTCTACGGACGAAATAATATGTCATAAGTGCCTCAAAAAAGGACATATACAGCGTAACTGTAGGGAACAAGACACCTCATTAACTGATAAACGACCAAGTACACGTGGCGATCAAAACGATCAAAACATAAACAAAACTAATAAAACTAATAAAACTGGTGACAGCGAAAAACGTGATGAAAACGATCAGTCGAAAACAGCAATCAATATCGATGATGAAAACAACATGGAAATCGATAACACTACAGTAACCACAGATAATGATGAAAACGAAACACAAACCGGAATAGCGAAAAACCCAAACGATGTTATTGAAGTCTCGACACGTCAAGATCACTTTCATGCAAATAACCTTAATATAGAAAACAAAGCAGGTGCTGGAAAAACAGGCAATTATGACGTAACTCAAAATGAATCTGCAGCTGTTGTTAAAAGTTTTCTCGATGACGTCCTTGACAAAGCTACTAAAAAAGATAAAAACAACGATGAGGAGAAGGTACTAACCCCTCCCTCAACTTCAACACCTTCGGGTAATACCTTTATCTCTTCTTTCCCTTGTTCTCCTACTACCTTCGTTGATCCTTTTGATTCTTTTGATCGACTGCGATTCAACAACCCTACTGAACAAAATGAAGACATGGATGAGCGGGAGTCTGTTGCGTCAGACATTTCTGACCTCTCTCAAATACTACCTGATGATATTAAATCGCACGGCAAGATGCTTTCGAATGAATCCGTTTTATCTTTCCTGAAAAAATCCTTTCATTGTAAACGAATAGTCGAACATGCCACTGCCTTCTGCCCGGACCTGAAAACACTTATTCGTTCCATTAATCACGTGCGTAAGAACACCGAGATGCCACATAAGGAAAAGGTTCGAGTGCAACGCATGACTGCAAAGCTTGTGTCTCACCACCTTAAAATATCACAAAAAGAAGAAGATAATACTGACGAAGCTACTGAAAAACCAAGTGCTAGTATATTAAATAAAAGACGTGGCATTCCAAAACTGGTAAAGAAGAAAAAGACATAATGCTGTTTGTAACGACTTGTATTAATAAAATAAACATGCCTATATTGCATACTTATTTAGCATCTTATCATTCATGTGTGATTTTTTCACCATCTATGTCAAGAAATAAAATTAATTTAAATAAAATTGACAATGTTCTTCTCATCATGTCTGTTCCTCGTATTTTTCGAGTAACTAATATCTTACACATGAATAATTTATTAATAAAGTATATTATAACTTACCTCATTTTTTTCATATGGTCAGCAATTATGGCTCCGTTGGTTTTTTGCGATGATCGGTTATGTTTTTCTCACTTTGATTTCCCTGGTCTTTTTCTTACTTGGTTTTCAGAAACGGGCGTAAATATGTCTTGTGTTTTCTTGCCAAAGGTGCACGATATTTACTTTTCTCTTAATCATGACTAATTTCTCTGGTTTGACATGGAACGTTCACGGATGTCGGAATTCCTTAAAAAGATATCAGCTTTTTGAGTTTCTGAAAATAAACCACCAATGTGACTTCTACTTTTTTCAAGAAACTCACACGACCCGTACAGATGAATCAACATGGCAAGTAGTATGGAGAGGACAATCCTTTTTCTCACATGCTAACTCTAACTCGGCGGGTGCCGCCATTCTGTTCAATCCTAATAAACAATTCCGCATTATTGATCATAACAATATTGTACCTGGACATATGCTACATGTACATGTACATATTGACGGGACACCTGTTCATTTAATAAACGTGTACACTCCCACAAACGGAAATGAGCGTCTGATCTTTTTTAAAACTCTAAAACATTTCTTAAACAGATTAAATAACGATCCTGTTATTATTGGAGGGGATATAAATTGCACTCTAAATCATCTACTTGATAGAGCTGACAGCCCCGAGCCCCACCCTGCTTCGTCAAAGTTTCTTTCAGGTATCTTGTCTCGCTTTAAACTCACCGATTCGTGGCGTTACTTAAATCGTAGTTCTCGTCAATATACATGGTCAAGAAATGACAGTAAATCGCGCATTGATACCTTCCTTGTCTCAAAGTCTATAATTTCCCGTGTTAAACATTGTTCAATTCATCCACATTTTAATTTTTCTGATCATCATATTGTTAAAATTTGTATCTCATTTAAACACATAAATACACGTAATCCTGTATGGTGTCTTAACACCAGTTTACTTACCGACAATGATTACTGTGACATTATTGACAAATACTGGCAACACTGGAGAAACGAAAAATCACGATTTCAAACAATACAACAATGGTGGGACATTGGAAAGCACAATATCAGAGAGCTAACGAAACAGTACAGCACAAAGCTTAGTGCTAACCTTAAACATATTAAACATGATCTTCACAACGAGATTAACAATATTGAACGCGAAGCTGAACAAGACCCGCTATTACATGACATTTTACAAGAAAAGAAATCAATACTCGAAAAAATTATTAAATCTGAAGCGAAGGGCGCAGCAGTGAGAGCACGACACAGATACCTCAATGAGAGCGACGCCCCTACTGCTTTTTTCTATGACACTGAAAAGCAAAAAGGAAATCGAAAAGCTATAAGTCAGCTTGAACGAAATGACGGGTCATTGACAGAGTCTCAAATTGAGATCAGAAAAATGGTCCGTGATTTTTATTGTAACCTTTTCTCACCTGATACAATATGTAGCGACTCTCAAAATAAAATACTTTCCCATCTTCCTCAACTCCATGAATCCATGAAAGATGACCTTGACGCCCCCCTCTCTCATGAAGAGTTAACCATTGCCGTAAAACTACTATCTAACGGTAAAACACCAGGAATAGATGGGCTCCCTGGAGAATTTTATAAACGTTTTTGGAACGTCCTTGGCAATGATCTCCTTGAAGTACTTTCAGCTTCGATCGAAGACGGTGAACTGCCATTATCGTGCCGCCGGGCTGTAATATCTCTTCTGCCTAAAAATGGAAACAATAACCAACTAAAAAACTGGAGGCCCGTAAGTTTATTATGCGCAGATTATAAGATACTTACCAAGGCATTATCACTCAGACTCAGACCTGCATTACCAACTATAATACATGAAGATCAGACATATTCCATCACAGGGAGACAAATATTTGACAACATCAATCTCGTTCGAGACGTAATATCTTATACCAATAGTAATAACTTGCCTCTCGGTATCGTCTCGCTTGATCAGGAAAAGGCATTTGACAGGATTCACCATGGATACCTAATTAACACCCTGCAAGCCTTTGGTTTTGGAGATCAGTTTATCAGTTACATCAAGCTGATTTATACAAATACTCAAAGCTTGGTCAGGATTAACAATGCACTTACCAGCCATATAGACTTCAAACGCGGGATACGACAGGGATGCTCATTGTCTGGTCAATTATACTCAATCGCAATAGAGCCCCTGTTACATAAAATTAGAACAGAAAGCGATATCCGAGGTATCAACGTCCGAAACTCTAATGGGAAACGTGTCATTACGACTGCTTATGCGGATGATGTGAGCTTTTTTCTCACTGAAAATGACGATTTCGCCAAGCTAGACAAATGGTTACGAGTGTACCAAAATGCGAGTAATTCGCGTGTCAATTTTCTGAAATCAAAAGGCCTTTGGGTTGGAAGATGGAAACAACGTACTGATCTTCCACTTGGTATATCATGGTGTAACGACGGTTTGAAGATCTTGGGCATTTTTATTGGAAACGACAACACATTTCTAATGAAAAACTGGGAGGATATTGTTGAAAAAACTGAAAGAAAATTAGAATGGTGGTCACGTTATGCCCCAGCAATGTCCTACAGAGGGCGCACTCTAGTTATCAACCAACTTGTTGCTTCGAAACTGTTTCATCGGTTTATTTGTTTATGTCCACCAACGGATACAGTTGAAAAATTGCAAACTATGCTGCTAAACTTTTTCTGGCAAGGACGTCATTGGGTTTCGTCAGTTTCTGTGTATATGATACCGAGTGAGGGCGGTCATGGATTAATACACTTGCCTACTCGCATACTAGCTTTTCGTCTCCAATATATCCAAAGATACCTTTATGCTGGGTCAAAACATCCATGTTTCACCCTCACGGATTACTTTCTTAAAACTATTCATGGATTGAATTATAATAAACAAATGTTTATTATTGATATTCCTGTTTTCAACACTGTTATTCCTGACTTTTACTCTAGTCTCATAAACGCATGGTCATCAATTAACACAATTAGAAAAGACGAACCAGACACATACCAGGATATTTCCCAGGAACCACTTTTCTTTAATTCACTTGTTTTACATCCAGTTCAAAACAGGCCGATTGACCTGCTTCACTTCCGCCAGTCTGGAATTACAAAAATCGGCGACCTGCTAGGATATGGTGGAAACAAATGGTTAGAAATTGACGAACTCCACGAAAATGTTCCTATCTACTCTAAACGAGTTCTTGCTATAGCTCTAGATTTGATAAGAAAAGCTATACCCCAAACGTGGATAACCATTATTAATCAATCTCCTCCTTCTGACGACATATGTATTCAATATCGCAACTACTCTCTAGAGCTTGTTTATCGAGACGATGACAATGACATCCTTTTAAATTGTGCTCTATACAAACAAGAAAAAGGTGATATTTATAAATTCCTCACAAGGAAAAATTACTATATAAAATATGTAACACGCCATGAAACTGTGTGGAAAGACATATTGGCTCTACATCCAACTGAAAAGCCCAATTTTCTTCATTGCTATCTTACACCAACTACAAAAAAAGATGGTGATCTCCAGTGGCGGCTACTCCATGGAGCGTATCCTACAGGCGGCTTCTTATATAACTCTGGTTTTCAACAGTCGAATAAATGCGTATTTTGCAATGACCTAGATGACCTAGTACACATTTTCTTGGATTGTCCAAGACTTGGGCCTGCCTTTTCACTTTTCAAAATATTTGCAAACAAACTTTTATCTCAGGATACTACCTCACTGGTACATCATATTCTAGGACCAACGCTAAACAAAAAACCCTCCATAATTCACCGATTATACTGTTATGTGCTCACACTTCTAAAATCTGCTATACATGTAACTCGTTACAACAAAATTAAAGACCTATCACAAACTGATGTCCTAGAATGCTACAAGGCTCGAATCAAATCGCGAGTAACATCCGAGTATAAATACAGTGTACTTACCCGGTCATTGAATATATTCGAATCCCAATGGTGCGTAAATGACGCCCTGGCAACGCTTGGTGAACAGCAAGAACTTGTCTTCCCAGACTACATTACCTAAGCCGACATGGAGCCATTACTGGATTAACCTGGAACTATACATATGAACACTGAGGAACATGCAGTTAACCGGAACGATAATCATTAAAGACATCAAAATATTTTATTATTTCATTTTATGAATATAACATTATAATATCATGATATTTAATGATAACTTGTTTTTGAACATAACGAACTGATGAACAATTCCGAATTGCTGACTCGAGTCATATTCCGTTTTTTAAATGTAAATAGAAATTGTATATTATATTAACTGAGAATAAAAACAAATATCACTAATTACATGCATGCCAGGGCTGACGAGAAATGTACTAATTACATGCATGCCAGGGCTGACGAGAAATGTACTAATTACATGCATCCCAGGGCTGACGAGAAATGTACTAATTACATGCATCCCAGGGCTGGCGAGGAATGTACTAATTACATGCATCCCAGGGCTGGCGAGAATAGTACTAATTACATGAACCCCAGGGCTGATGAGAAATGTACTAATTACATGCATCCCAGGGCTGACGAGAAATGAAATAATTACATGCATCCCAGGGCTAACATGCAATGCAGGGCTGACAAGAAATGTTCTAATTACATGCATCTCAGGGCTGATGAGAAATGTACTAATTACATGCATCCCAGGGCTGACGAGTAATGTACTAATTACATGCATCCCAGGGCTGACGAGAAATGTACTAATTACATGCATCCCAGGGCTGACGAGAAATGTACTAATTACATGCATCCCAGGGCTCACGAGAAATGTTCTAATTACATGCATCCCAGGGCTGACGAGAAATGTACTAATTACATACATCCCAGGGCTGACGAGAAATGTACTAATTACAAGCATCCCAGGGCTGACAAGAAATGTACTAATTACATGCATCCCAGGGCTTAAGAGAAATGTACTAATTACATGCACCCCAGGTTTGATGAGAAATGTACTAACTACATGCATCCCAGGGCTGACGAGAAATGTACTAATCACATGCATCCAAGGGCTGATGAAAAATGTACTAATTACATGCACCCCAGGGCTGACGAGAAATGTACTAATTACATGCATCTCTGGGCTGGTGAGAAATGTACTAATTACAGGCATCCCAGTGCTGACGAGAAATGTACTAATTACATGCATGCCAGGGCTGATGAGAAATGTACTAATTACATGCATGCCAGGGCTGACGAGAAATGTACTAATTACATGCATGCCAGGGCTGACGAGAAATGTACTAATTACAAGCATCCCAGGGCTGACGAGAAATGTACTAATTACATGCATCCCAGGGCTGACGAGAAATGTACTTATTACATGCATCCCAGGGCTGAAAAGAAATTTACTAATTACATGCATCCCAGGGCTGACGAGAAATGTACTAATTACATGCATCCCAGGGCTGATGAGAAATATACTAATTACATGCATCCCAGAGCTGACAAGAAATGAACTAATTACATGCATCCCATGGCTAACATGCATCGCAGGGCTGACGAGAAATGTACTAATTACATGCATCCCAAGGCTGACGAGAAATGTACTAATTACATGCGTCCCAGGGCTGACGAGAAATGTTCCAATTACATGCATCCCAGGGCTGATGAAAAATGTACTAATTACATGCATCCCAGGGCTAACGAGAAATGTACTAATTACATGCATCCCAGGGCTGCCGAGAAATGTACTAATTACAGGCATCCCAGGGCTGACGAGAAATGTACTAATTACATGCAAGCCAGGGCTGACGAGAAATGTACTAATTACATGCATGCCAGGGCTGACGAGAAATGTACTAATTACATGCATGCCAGGGCTGAAGAGAAATGTACTAATTACATGCATCCCAGGGCTAACATGCATCGCAGGGCTGACGAGAAATGTACTAATTACAGGCATCCCAGGCTTGACGAGAAATGTACTAATTACATGCATGCCAGGGCTGACGAGAAATGTACTAATTACATGCATCCCAGGGCTGACGTGAAATGTACTAATTACATGCATCCCAGGGCTAACATGCATCGCAGGGCTGACGAGAAATGTGCTAATTACATGTATCCCAGGGCTGTCGAGAAATGTACTAATTACATGCATCCTAGGGCTGGCGAGAAATGTACTAATTACATGCATCCCAGGGCTGACGAGAAATGTACTAATTACATGCATGCCAGGGCTGACGAGAAATATTATAATTACATGCATCCCAGGGCTGACGAGAAATGTACTAATTACAAGCATCCCAGGGCTGACGAGAAATGTACTAATTACATGCATCCCAGGGCTGACGAGAAATATACTAATTACATGCATCCCAGGGCTGATGAGAAATGTACTAATTACATGCATCCCAGGGCTGACGAGAAATGAAATAATTACATGCATCCCAGGGCTAACATGCAATGCAGGGCTGACAAGAAATGTTCTAATTACATGCATCTCAGGGCTGATGAGAAATGTACTAATTACATGCATCCCAGGGCTGACGAGTAATGTACTAATTACATGCATCCCAGGGCTGACGAGAAATGTACTAATTACATGCATCCCAGGGCTGACGAGAAATGTACTAATTACATGCATCCCAGGGCTTACGAGAAATGTTCTAATTACATGCATCCCAGGGCTGATGAAAAATGTACTAATTACATGCATCCCAGGGCTAACGAGAAATGTACTAATTACATGCATCCCAGGGCTGGCGAGAAATGTACTAATTACATGCATCCCAGGGCTGACGAGAAATGTACTAATTACATGCATCCCAGGGCTGGCGAGAATAGTACTAATTACATGAACCCCAGGGCTGATGAGAAATGTACTAATTACATGCATCCCAGGGCTGACGAGAAATGAAATAATTACATGCATCCCAGGGCTAACATGCAATGCAGGGCTGACAAGAAATGTTATAATTACATGCATCTCAGGGCTGATGAGAAATGTACTAATTACATGCATCCCAGGGCTGACGAGTAATGTACTAATTACATGCATCCCAGGGCTGACGAGAAATGTACTAATTACATGCATCCCAGGGCTGACGAGAAATGTACTAATTACATGCATCCCAGGGCTGACGAGAAATGTTCTAATTACATGCATCCCAGGGCTGATGAAAAATGTACTAATTATATGCATCCCAGAGCTAACGAGAAATGTACTAATTACATGCATCCCAGGGCTGGCGAGAAATGTACTAATTACAGGCATCCCAGGGCTGACGAGAAATGTAATAATTACATGCAAGCCAGGGCTGACGAGAAATGTACTAATTACATGCATGCCAGGGCTGACGAGAAATGTACTAATTACATGCATGCCAGGGCTGACGAGAAATGTACTAATTACATGCATCCCAGGGCTGACGATAAATGTACTAATTACATGCATGCCAGGGCTGACGAGAAATGTACTAATTACATGCATCCCAGGGCTGACGTGAAATGTACTAATTACATGCATCCCAGGGCTGACAAGAAATGAACTAATTACATGCATCCCAGGGCTAACATGCATCGCAGGGCTGACGAGAAATGTTCTAATTACATGCATCTCAGGGCTGATGAGAAATGTACTAATTACATGCATCCCAGGGCTGACAAGAAATGTACTGATTACATGCATCCCAGGGCTGATGAGAAATGTACTAATTACATGCATCCCAGGGCTGACGAGAAATGTACTAATCACATGCATCGCAGGGCTGACGAGAAATGTTCAAATTACAAGCATCCCAGGGCTGACGAGAAATGTACTAATTACATGCATGCCAGGGCTGATGAGAAATATACTAATTACATGCATCCCAGGGCTGACGAGAAATGTACTAATTACAAGCATCCCAGGGCTGACGAGAAATGTACTAATTACATGCATCCCAGGGCTGACGAGAAATGTACTTATTACATGCATCCCAGGGCTGAAGAGAAATGTACTAATTACATGCATCCCAGGGCTGACGAGAAATGTACTAATTATATGCATCCCAGGGCTGATGAGAAATGTACTAATTACATGCATCCCAGGGCTGACAAGAAATGAACTAATTACATGCATCCCAGGGCTAATATGCATCGCAGGGCTGACGAGAAATGTTCTAATTACATGCATCTCAGGGCTGATGAGAAATGTACTAATTACATGCATCCCAGGGCTGAAAAGAAATGTACTGATTACATGCATCCCAGGGCTGATGAGAAATGTACTAAATACACGCATCCCAAGGCTGACGAGAAATGTACTAATTACATGCATCGCAGGGCTGACGAGAAATGTTCTAATTACAGGCATCCCAAGGCTGACGAGAAATGTACTAATTACATGCATGCCAGGGCTGATGAGAAATATACTAATTACATGCATCCCAAGGCTGACGAGAAATCTACTAATTACATGCATCACAGGGCTGATGAGAAATGTACTAATTACATGCATATCAGGGCTGGCGAGAAATGTACTTATTACAGGCATCCCAGGCTTGACGAGAAATGTACTAATTACATGCATGCCAGGGCTGACGAGAAATGTACTAATTACATGCATCCCAGGGCTGACGTGAAATGTACTAATTACATGCATCCCAGGGCTGACAAGAAATGAACTAATTACATGCATCCCAGGGCTAACATGCATCGCAGGGCTGACGAGAAATGTTCTAATTACATGCATCTCAGGGCTGATGAGAAATGTACTAATTACATGCATCCCAGGGCTGACAAGAAATGTACTGATTACATGCATCCCGGGGCTGATGAGAAATGTACTAATTACATGCATCCCAGGGCTGACGAGAAATGTACTAATCACATGCATCGCAGGGCTGACGAGAAATGTTCAAATTACAAGCATCCCAGGGCTGACGAGAAATGTACTATTTACATGCATGCCAGGGCTGATGAGAAATATACTAATTACATGCATCCCAGGGCTGACGAGAAATGTACTAATTACAAGCATCCCAGGGCTGACGAGAAATGTACTAATTACATGCATCCCAGGGCTGACGAGAAATGTACTTATTACATGCATCCCAGGGCTGAAGAGAAATGTACTAATTACATGCATCCCAGGGCTGACGAGAAATGTACTAATTATATGCATCCCAGGGCTGATGAGAAATGTACTAATTACATGCATCCCAGGGCTGACAAGAAATGAACTAATTACATGCATCCCAGGGCTAATATGCATCGCAGGGCTGACGAGAAATGTTCTAATTACATGCATCTCAGGGCTGATGAGAAATGTACTAATTACATGCATCCCAGGGCTGACAAGAAATGTACTGATTACATGCATCCCAGGGCTGATGAGAAATGTACTAAATACACGCATCCCAAGGCTGACGAGAAATGTACTAATTACATGCATCGCAGGGCTGACGAGAAATGTTCTAATTACAGGCATCCCAAGGCTGACGAGAAATGTACTAATTACATGCATGCCAGGGCTGATGAGAAATATACTAATTACATGCATCCCAAGGCTGACGAGAAATCTACTAATTACATGCATCACAGGGCTGATGAGAAATGTACTAATTACATGCATCCCAGGGCTGACGAGAAATCTACTAATTACATGCATCCCAGGGCTGACAGGAAATGTACTAATTACATGCATCCCAGGGCTGACGAGAAATGTACTAATTACATGCAAGCCAGGGTTGACGAAAAATGTACTAATTACATGCATGCCAGGGCTGACGAGAAATGTACTAATTACATGCATGCCAGAGCTGACGAGAAATGTACTAATTACATGCATCCCAAGGCTGACGAGAAATCTACTAATTACATGCATCCCAGAGCTGACGAGAAATGTACGACTGAGCTCCTACAATTTCACGTTCTTTCTGCCTAAGGAATCTTCACTGAGTTTCCTTTTTGTTTCAATAGGATCCGTAAAGGTATCGTGATTGTTTGTGTTAACTTTATTATTCTTTTTGACATAAATCTGTCATTTATTTGGTTGATTTTAATTTTTGGTTGTGACTGAGTCACGCCGGCAGCCAAACCAAGATGGCTGCCATCACGGCGAGCCAACGTGGCAGCCCTTTTCTGGGCTTGACTCGCAAACACGGCATTAGGTGTCAATCGATTTATGGGGTTGCCATTGAATCATATGTATCTAGCATTGCTGAAATTGTTGATGCTAAAAATATTGTTGCTGCATCTCGTGCAAATGGAATGGTTTTGTGTTTTTTAGACTCAATTGCGTCTGTTGAAAAGGCGTGCATGCATGGCTGCACGATTGCCGACATGCATGTTGAGATTGAACCATTGGTTAAACCGGCAACAAAAATAATTTTATCTGGCGTACCACCCTTCATACCAGACTATACTATTGAAGCCGAATTAAAAAGATATGGTCGAGTGGTTAGCTCAATTAGAGTCATTCCACTCGGCTGTAAAAACCCACGTTTAAGACACGTGAAATCATTCCGTAGACAGGTATATATGATGTGCGATGACAAAATAGAAGGCGTACTAAATGTTGTGCATGAAGAAAGGAATTACCGCATATACCTGTCTACGGACGAAATAATATGTCATAAGTGCCTCAAAAAAGGACATATACAGCGTAACTGTAGGGAACAAGACACCTCATTAACTGATAAACGACCAAGTACACGTGGCGATCAAAACGATCAAAACATAAACAAAACTAATAAAACTAATAAAACTGGTGACAGCGAAAAACGTGATGAAAACGATCAGTCGAAAACAGCAATCAATATCGATGATGAAAACAACATGGAAATCGATAACACTACAGTAACCACAGATAATGATGAAAACGAAACACAAACCGGAATAGCGAAAAACCCAAACGATGTTATTGAAGTCTCGACACGTCAAGATCACTTTCATGCAAATAACCTTAATATAGAAAACAAAGCAGGTGCTGGAAAAACAGGCAATTATGACGTAACTCAAAATGAATCTGCAGCTGTTGTTAAAAGTTTTCTCGATGACGTCCTTGACAAAGCTACTAAAAAAGATAAAAACAACGATGAGGAGAAGGTACTAACCCCTCCCTCAACTTCAACACCTTCGGGTAATACCTTTATCTCTTCTTTCCCTTGTTCTCCTACTACCTTCGTTGATCCTTTTGATTCTTTTGATCGACTGCGATTCAACAACCCTACTGAACAAAATGAAGACATGGATGAGCGGGAGTCTGTTGCGTCAGACATTTCTGACCTCTCTCAAATACTACCTGATGATATTAAATCGCACGGCAAGATGCTTTCGAATGAATCCGTTTTATCTTTCCTGAAAAAATCCTTTCATTGTAAACGAATAGTCGAACATGCCACTGCCTTCTGCCCGGACCTGAAAACACTTATTCGTTCCATTAATCACGTGCGTAAGAACACCGAGATGCCACATAAGGAAAAGGTTCGAGTGCAACGCATGACTGCAAAGCTTGTGTCTCACCACCTTAAAATATCACAAAAAGAAGAAGATAATACTGACGAAGCTACTGAAAAACCAAGTGCTAGTATATTAAATAAAAGACGTGGCATTCCAAAACTGGTAAAGAAGAAAAAGACATAATGCTGTTTGTAACGACTTGTATTAATAAAATAAACATGCCTATATTGCATACTTATTTAGCATCTTATCATTCATGTGTGATTTTTTCACCATCTATGTCAAGAAATAAAATTAATTTAAATAAAATTGACAATGTTCTTCTCATCATGTCTGTTCCTCGTATTTTTCGAGTAACTAATATCTTACACATGAATAATTTATTAATAAAGTATATTATAACTTACCTCATTTTTTTCATATGGTCAGCAATTATGGCTCCGTTGGTTTTTTGCGATGATCGGTTATGTTTTTCTCACTTTGATTTCCCTGGTCTTTTTCTTACTTGGTTTTCAGAAACGGGCGTAAATATGTCTTGTGTTTTCTTGCCAAAGGTGCACGATATTTACTTTTCTCTTAATCATGACTAATTTCTCTGGTTTGACATGGAACGTTCACGGATGTCGGAATTCCTTAAAAAGATATCAGCTTTTTGAGTTTCTGAAAATAAACCACCAATGTGACTTCTACTTTTTTCAAGAAACTCACACGACCCGTACAGATGAATCAACATGGCAAGTAGTATGGAGAGGACAATCCTTTTTCTCACATGCTAACTCTAACTCGGCGGGTGCCGCCATTCTGTTCAATCCTAATAAACAATTCCGCATTATTGATCATAACAATATTGTACCTGGACATATGCTACATGTACATGTACATATTGACGGGACACCTGTTCATTTAATAAACGTGTACACTCCCACAAACGGAAATGAGCGTCTGATCTTTTTTAAAACTCTAAAACATTTCTTAAACAGATTAAATAACGATCCTGTTATTATTGGAGGGGATATAAATTGCACTCTAAATCATCTACTTGATAGAGCTGACAGCCCCGAGCCCCACCCTGCTTCGTCAAAGTTTCTTTCAGGTATCTTGTCTCGCTTTAAACTCACCGATTCGTGGCGTTACTTAAATCGTAGTTCTCGTCAATATACATGGTCAAGAAATGACAGTAAATCGCGCATTGATACCTTCCTTGTCTCAAAGTCTATAATTTCCCGTGTTAAACATTGTTCAATTCATCCACATTTTAATTTTTCTGATCATCATATTGTTAAAATTTGTATCTCATTTAAACACATAAATACACGTAATCCTGTATGGTGTCTTAACACCAGTTTACTTAACGACAATGATTACTGTGACATTATTGACAAATACTGGCAACACTGGAGAAACGAAAAATCACGATTTCAAACAATACAACAATGGTGGGACATTGGAAAGCACAATATCAGAGAGCTAACGAAACAGTACAGCACAAAGCTTAGTGCTAACCTTAAACATATTAAACATGATCTTCACAACGAGATTAACAATATTGAACGCGAAGCTGAACAAGACCCGCTATTACATGACATTTTACAAGAAAAGAAATCAATACTCGAAAAAATTATTAAATCTGAAGCGAAGGGCGCAGCAGTGAGAGCACGACACATATACCTCAATGAGAGCGACGCCCCTACTGCTTTTTTCTATGACACTGAAAAGCAAAAAGGAAATCGAAAAGCTATAAGTCAGCTTGAACGAAATGACGGGTCATTGACAGAGTCTCAAATTGAGATCAGAAAAATGGTCCGTGATTTTTATTGTAACCTTTTCTCACCTGATACAATATGTAGCGACTCTCAAAATAAAATACTTTCCCATCTTCCTCAACTCCATGAATCCATGAAAGATGACCTTGACGCCCCCCTCTCTCATGAAGAGTTAACCATTGCCGTAAAACTACTATCTAACGGTAAAACACCAGGAATAGATGGGCTCCCTGGAGAATTTTATAAACGTTTTTGGAACGTCCTTGGCAATGATCTCCTTGAAGTACTTTCAGCTTCGATCGAAGACGGTGAACTGCCATTATCGTGCCGCCGGGCTGTAATATCTCTTCTGCCTAAAAATGGAAACAATAACCAACTAAAAAACTGGAGGCCCGTAAGTTTATTATGCGCAGATTATAAGATACTTACCAAGGCATTATCACTCAGACTCAGACCTGCATTACCAACTATAATACATGAAGATCAGACATATTCCATCACAGGGAGACAAATATTTGACAACATCAATCTCGTTCGGGACGTAATATCTTATACCAATAGTAATAACTTGCCTCTCGGTATCGTCTCGCTTGATCAGGAAAAGGCATTTGACAGGATTCACCATGGATACCTAATTAACACCCTGCAAGCCTTTGGTTTTGGAGATCAGTTTATCAGTTACATCAAGCTGATTTATACAAATACTCAAAGCTTGGTCAGGATTAACAATGCACTTACCAGCCCTATAGACTTCAAACGCGGGATACGACAGGGATGCTCATTGTCTGGTCAATTATACTCAATCGCAATAGAGCCCCTGTTACATAAAATTAGAACAGAAAGCGATATCCGAGGTATCAACGTCCGAAACTCTAATGGGAAACGTGTCATTACGACTGCTTATGCGGATGATGTGAGCTTTTTTCTCACTGAAAATGACGATTTCGCCAAGCTAGACAAATGGTTACGAGTGTACCAAAATGCGAGTAATTCGCGTGTCAATTTTCTGAAATCAAAAGGCCTTTGGGTTGGAAGATGGAAACAACGTACTGATCTTCCACTTGGTATATCATGGTGTAACGACGGTTTGAAGATCTTGGGCATTTTTCTTGGAAACGACAACACATTTCTAATGAAAAACTGGGAGGATATTGTTGAAAAAACTGAAAGAAAATTAGAATGGTGGTCACGTTATGCCCCAGCAATGTCCTACAGAGGGCGCACTCTAGTTATCAACCAACTTGTTGCTTCGAAACTGTTTCATCGGTTTATTTGTTTATGTCCACCAACGGATACAGTTGAAAAATTGCAAACTATGCTGCTAAACTTTTTCTGGCAAGGACGTCATTGGGTTTCGTCAGTTTCTGTGTATATGATACCGAGTGAGGGCGGTCATGGATTAATACACTTGCCTACTCGCATACTAGCTTTTCGTCTCCAATATATCCAAAGATACCTTTATGCTGGGTCAAAACATCCATGTTTCACCCTCACGGATTACTTTCTTAAAACTATTCATGGATTGAATTATAATAAACAAATGTTTATTATTGACATTCCTGTTTTCAACACTGTTATCCCTGACTTTTACTCTAGTCTCATAAACGCATGGTCATCAATTAACACAATTAGAAAAGACGAACCAGACACATACCAGGATATTTCCCAGGAACCACTTTTCTTTAATTCACTTGTTTTACATCCAGTTCAAAACAGGCCGATTGACCTGCTTCACTTCCGCCAGTCTGGAATTACAAAAATCGGCGACCTGCTAGGATATGGTGGAAACAACTGGTTAGAAATTGACGAACTCCACGAAATTGTTCCTATCTACTCTAAACGAGTTCTTGCTATAGCTCTAGATTTGATAAGAAAAGCTATACCCCAAACGTGGATAACCATTATTAATCAATCTCCTCCTTCTGACGACATATGTATTCAATATCGCAACTACTCTCTAGAGATTGTTTATCGAGACGATGACAATGACATCCTTTTAAATTGTGCTCTATACAAACAAGAAAAAGGTGATATTTATAAATTCCTCACAAGGAAAAATTACTATATAAAATATGTAACACGCCATGAAACTGTGTGGAAAGACATATTGGCTCTACATCCAACTGAAAAGCCCAATTTTCTTCATTGCTATCTTACACCAACTACAAAAAAAGATGGTGATCTCCAGTGGCGGCTACTCCATGGAGCGTATCCTACAGGCGGCTTCTTATATAACTCTGGTTTTCAACAGTCGA
Source organism: Saccoglossus kowalevskii (assembly GCF_978046115.1). Taxonomy (NCBI): domain Eukaryota; kingdom Metazoa; phylum Hemichordata; class Enteropneusta; family Harrimaniidae; genus Saccoglossus; species Saccoglossus kowalevskii. Next base: position 77,264 of record NC_140653.1, on the reverse strand, counting down.
ATAAATGCGTATTTTGCAATGACCTAGATGACCTAGTACACATTTTCTTGGATTGTCCAAGACTTGGGCCTGCCTTTTCACTTTTCAAAATATTTGCAAACAAACTTTTATCTCAGGATACTACCTCACTGGTACATTATATTCTAGGACCAACGCTAAACAAAAAACCCTCCATAATTCACCGATTATACTGTTATGTGCTCACACTTCTAAAATCTGCTATACATGTAACTCGTTACAACAAAATTAAAGACCTATCACAAACTGATGTCCTAGAATGCTACAAGGCTCGAATCAAATCGCGAGTAACATCCGAGTATAAATACAGTGTACTTACCCGGTCATTGAATATATTCGAATCCCAATGGTGCGTAAATGACGCCCTGGCAACGCTTGGTGAACAGCAAGAACTTGTCTTCCCAGACTACATTACCTAAGCCGACATGGAGCCATTACTGGATTAACCTGGAACTATACATATGAACACTGAGGAACATGCAGTTAACCGGAACGATAATCATTAAATACATCAAAATATTTTATTATTTCATTTTATGAATATAACATTATAATATCATGATATTTAATGATAACTTGTTTTTGAACATAACGAACTGATGAACAATTCCGAATTGCTGACTCGAGTCATATTCCGTTTTTTAAATGTAAATAGAAATTGTATATTATATTAACTGAGAATAAAAACAAATATCACTAATTACATGCATCCCAGGGCTGACGATAAATGTACTAATTACATGCATCCCAGGGCTGGCGAGAAATGTACTAATTACAGGCATCCCAGGCTTGACGAGAAATGTACTAATTACATGCATGCCAGGGCTGACGAGAAATGTACTAATTACATGCATCCCAGGGCTGACGTGAAATGTACTAATTACATGCATCCCAGGGCTGACAAGAATTGAACTAATTACATGCATCCCAGGGCTAACATGCATCGCAGGGCTGACGAGAAATGTTCTAATTACATGCATCTCAGGGCTGATGAGAAATGTACTAATTACATGCATCCCAGGGCTGACGAGAAATGTACTAATTACATGCATCCCAGGGCTGACGAGAAATGTACTAATTACATGCATCCCAGGGCTGACGAGAAATGTACTAATTACAAGCATCCCAGGGCTGACGAGAAATGTACTAATTACATGCATCCCAGGGCTGACGAGAAATGCACTAATTACATGCATCCCAGGGCTAAAGATAAATGTACTAATTACATGCATCCCAGGGCTGACGAGAAATGTACTAATTATATGCATCCCAGGGCTGATGAGAAATGTACTAATTACATGCATCCCAGGGCTGACAAGAAATGAACTAATTACATGCATCCCAGGGCTAATATGCATCGCAGGGCTGACGAGAAATGTTCTAATTACATGCATCTCAGGGCTGATGAGAAATGTACTAATTACATGCATCCCAGGGCTGACAAGAAATGTACTGATTACATGCATCCCAGGGCTGATGAGAAATGTACTAAATACACGCATCCCAAGGCTGACGAGAAATGTACTAATTACATGCATCGCAGGGCTGACGAGAAATGTTCTAATTACAGGCATCCCAAGGCTGACGAGAAATGTACTAATTACATGCATGCCAGGGCTGATGAGAAATATACTAATTACATGCATCCCAAGGCTGACGAGAAATCTACTAATTACATGCATCACAGGGCTGATGAGAAATGTACTAATTACATGCATCCCAGGGCTGACGAGAAATCTACTAATTACATGCATCCCAGGGCTGACGGGAAATGTACTAATTACATGCATCCCAGGGCTGACGAGAAATGTACTAATTACATGCAAGCCAGGGCTGACGAGAAATGTACTAATTACATGCATGCCAGGGCTGACGAGAAATGTACTAATTACATGCGTGCCAGGGCTGACGAGAAATGTACTAATTACATGCATCCCAGGGCTGACGATAAATGTACTAATTACATGCATCCCAGGGCTGGCGAGAAATGTACTAATTACAGGCATCCCAGGCTTGACGAGAAATGTACTAATTACATGCATGCCAGGGCTGACGAGAAATGTACTAATTACATGCATCCCAGGGCTGACGTGAAATGTACTAATTACATGCATCCCAGGGCTGACAAGAAATGAACTAATTACATGCATCCCAGGGCTAACATGCATTGCAGGGCTGACGAGAAATGTTCTAATTACATGCATCTCAGGGCTGATGAGAAATGTACTAATTACATGCATCCCAAGGCTGACAAGAAATGTACTGATTACATGCATCGCAGGGCTGACGAGAAATGTTCTAATTACATGCATGCCAGGGCTGATGAGAAATATACTAATTACATGCATCCCAAGGCTGACGAGAAATCTACTAATTACATGCATCACAGGGCTGATGAGAAATATACTAATTACATGCATCCCAAGGCTGACGAGAAATCTACTAATTACATGCATCACAGGGCTGACGAGAAATGTACTAATTACATGCGTGCCAGGGCTGACGAGAAATGTACTAATTACATGCATCCCAGGGCTGACGATAAATGTACTAATTACATGCATCCCAGGGCTGGCGAGAAATGTACTAATTACAGGCATCCCAGGCTTGACGAGAAATGTACTAATTACATGCATGCCAGGGCTGACGAGAAATGTACTAATTACATGCATCCCAGGGCTGACGTGAAATGTACTAATTACATGCATCCCAGGGCTGACAAGAAATGAACTAATTACATGCATCCCAGGGCTAACATGCATCGCAGGGCTGACGAGAAATGTTCTAATTACATGCATCTCAGGGCTGATGAGAAATGTACTAATTACATGCATCCCAGGGCTGACAAGAAATGTACTAATTACATGCATCCCAGGGCTGACGAGAAATGTACTAATTACAAGCATCCCAGGGCTGACGAGAAATGTACTAATTACATGCATCCCAGGGCTGACGAGAAATGTACTAATTACATGCATCCCAGGGCTGAAGAGAAATGTACTAATTACATGCATCCCAGGGCTGACGAAAAATGTACTAATTATATGCATCCCAGGGCTGATGTGAAATGTACTAATTACATGCATCCCAGGGCTGACAAGAAATGAACTAATTACATGCATCCCAGGGCTAACATGCATCGCAGGGCTGACGAGAAATGTTCTAATTACATGCATCTCAGGGCTGATGAGAAATGTACTAATTACATGCATCCCAAGGCTGACAAGAAATGTACTGATTACATGCATCCCAGGGCTGATGAGAAATGTACTAATTACACGCATCCCAAGGCTGACGAGAAATGTACTAATTACATGCATCGCAGGGCTGACGAGAAATGTTCTAATTACAGGCATCCCAAGGCTGACGAGAAATGTACTAATTACATGCATGCCAGGGCTGATGAGAAATATACTAATTACATGCATCCCAAGGCTGACGAGAAATCTACTAATTACATGCATCACAGGGCTGATGAGAAATGTACTAATTACATGCATCCCAGGGCTGATGAGAAATCTACTAATTACATGCATCCCAGGGCTGACGGGAAATGTACTAATTACATGCATCCCAGTGCTGATGAGAAATGTACTAATTACATGCATCCCGGGGCTGACGAGAATTGTACTAATTACAGGCATCCCAGGGCTGACGAGAAATGTCCTAATTACATGCATCCCAGGGCTGACGAGTAATGTACGACTGAGCTCCTACAATTTCACGTTCTTTCTGCCTAAGGAGTCTTCACTGAGTTTCCTTTTTGTTTCAATAGGATCCGTAATAGGTATCGTGATTATTTGTGTTAACTTTATTATTCTTTTTGACATAAATCTGTCATTTATTTGGTTGATTTTAATTGTTGGTTGTGACTGAGTCACGCCGGCAGCCAAACCAAGATGGCTGCCATCACGGCGAGCCAACGTGGCAGCCCTTTTCTGGGCTTGACTCGCAAACACGGCATTAGGTGTCAATCGATTTATGGGGTTGCCATTGAATCATATGTATCTAGCATTGCTGAAATTGTTGATGCTAAAAATATTGTTGCTGCATCTCGTGCAAATGGAATGGTTTTGTGTTTTTTAGACTCAATTGCGTCTGTTGAAAAGGCGTGCATGCATGGCTGCACGATTGCCGACATGCATGTTGAGATTGAACCATTGGTTAAACCGGCAACAAAAATAATTTTATCTGGCGTACCACCCTTCATACCAGACTATACTATTGAACCCGAATTAAAAAGATATGGTCGAGTGGTTAGCTCAATTAGAGTCATTCCACTCGGCTGTAAAAACCCACGTTTAAGACACGTGAAATCATTCCGTAGACAGGTATATATGATGTGCGATGACAAAATAGAAGGCGTACTAAATGTTGTGCATGAAGAAAGAAATTACCGCATATACCTGTCTACGGACGAAATAATATGTCATAAGTGCCTCAAAAAAGGACATATACAGCGTAACTGTAGGGAACAAGACACCTCATTAACTGATAAACGACCAAGTACACGTGGCGATCAAAACGATCAAAACATAAACAAAACTAATAAAACTAATAAAACTGGTGACAGCGAAAAACGTGATGAAAACGATCAGTCGAAAACAGCAATTAATATCGATGATGAAAACAACATGGAAATCGATAAGACTACAGTAACCACAGATAACGATGAAAACGAAACACAAACCGGAATAGCGAAAAACCCAAACGATGTTATTGAAGTCTCGACACGTCAAGATCACTTTCATGCAAATAACCTTAATATAGAAAACAAAGCAGGTGCTGGAAAAACAGGCAATTATGACGTAACTCAAAATGAATCTGCAGCTGTTGTTAAAAGTTTTCTCGATGACGTCCTTGACAAAGCTACTAAAAAAGATAAAAACAACGATGAGGAGAAGGTACTAACCCCTCCCTCAACTTCAACACCTTCGGGTAATACCTTTATCTCTTCTTTCCCTTGTTCTCCTACTACCTTCGTTGATCCTTTTGATTCTTTTGATCGACTGCGATTCAACAACCCTACTGAACAAAATGAAGACATGGATGAGCGGGAGTCTGTTGCGTCAGACATTTCTGACCTCTCTCAAATACTACCTGATGATATTAAATCGCACGGCAAGATGCTTTCGAATGAATCCGTTTTATCTTTCCTGAAAAAATCCTTTCATTCTAAACGAATAGTCGAATATGCCACTGCCTTCTGCCCGGACCTGAAAACACTTATTCGTTCCATTAATCACGTGCGTAAGAACACCGAGATGCCACATAAGGAAAAGGTTCGAGTGCAACGCATGACTGCAAAGCTTGTGTCTCACCACCTTAAAATATCACAAAAAGAAGAAGATAATACTGACGAAGCTACTGAAAAACCAAGTGCTAGTATATTAAATAAAAGACGTGGCATTCCAAAACTGGTAAAGAAGAAAAAGACATAATGCTGTTTGTAACGACTTGTATTAATAAAATAAACATGCCTATATTGCATACTTATTTAGCATCTTATCATTCATGTGTGATTTTTTCACCATCTATGTCAAGAAATAAAATTAATTTAAATAAAATTGACAATGTTCTTCTCATCATGTCTGTTCCTCGTATTTTTCGAGAAACTAATATCTTACACATGAATAATTTATTAATAAAGTATATTATAACTTACCTCATTTTTTTCATATGGTCAGCAATTATGGCTCCGTTGGTTTTTTGCGATGATCGGTTATGTTTTTCTCACTTTGATTTCCCTGGTCTTTTTCTTACTTGGTTTTCAGAAACGGGCGTAAATATGTCTTGTGTTTTCTTGCCAAAGGTGCACGATATTTACTTTTCTCTTAATCATGACTAATTTCTCTGGTTTGACATGGAACGTCCACGGATGTCGGAATTCCTTAAAAAGATATCAGCTTTTTGAGTTTCTGAAAATAAACCACCAATGTGACTTCTACTTTCTTCAAGAAACTCACACGACCCGTACAGATGAATCAACATGGCAAGTAGTATGGAGAGGACAATCCTTTTTCTCACATGCTAACTCTAACTCGGCGGGTGCCGCCATTCTGTTCAATCCTAATAAACAATTCCGCATTATTGATCATAACAATATTGTACCTGGACATATGCTACATGTACATGTATAAATTGACGGGACACCTGTTCATTTAATAAACGTGTACACTCCCACAAACGGAAATGAGCGTCTGATCTTTTTTAAAACTCTAAAACATTTCTTAAACAGATTAAATAACGATCCTGTTATTATTGGAGGGGATATAAATTGCACTCTAAATCATCTACTTGATAGAGCTGACAGCCCCGAGCCCCACCCTGCTTCGTCAAAGTTTCTTTCAGGTATCTTGTCTCGCTTTAAACTCACCGATTCGTGGCGTTACTTAAATCGTCGTTCTCGTCAATATACATGGTCAAGAAATGACAGTAAATCGCGCATTGATACCTTCCTTGTCTCAAAGTCTATAATTTCCCGTGTTAAACATTGTTCAATTCATCCACATTTTAATTTTTCTGATCATCATATTGTTAAAATTTGTATCTCATTTAAACACATAAATACACGTAATCCTGTATGGTGTCTTAACACCAGTTTACTTAACGACAATGATTACTGTGACATTATTGACAAATACTGGCAACACTGGAGAAACGGAAAATCACGATTTCAAACAATACAACAATGGTGGGACATTGGAAAGCACAATATCAGAGAGCTAACGAAACAGTACAGCACAAAGCTTAGTGCTAACCTTAAACATATTAAACATGATCTTCACAACGAGATTAACAATATTGAACGCGAAGCTGAACAAGACCCGCTATTACATGACATTTTACAAGAAAAGAAATCAATACTCGAAAAAATTATTAAATCTGAAGCGAAGGGCGCAGCAGTGAGAGCACGACACAAATACCTCAATGAGAGCGACGCCCCTACTGCTTTTTTTCTATGACACTGAAAAGCAAAAAGGAAATCGAAAAGCTATAAGTCAGCTTGAACGAAATGACGGGTCATTGACAGAGTCTCAAATTGAGATCAGAAAAATGGTCCGTGATTTTTATTGTAACCTTTTCTCACCTGATACAATATGTAGCGACTCTCAAAATAAAATACTTTCCCATCTTCCTCAACTCCATGAATCCATGAAAGATGACCTTGACGCCCCCCTCTCTCATGAAGAGTTAACCATTGCCGTAAAACTACTATCTAACGGTAAAACACCAGGAATAGATGGGCTCCCTGGATAATTTTATAAACGTTTTTGGAACGTCCTTGGCAATGATCTCCTTGAAGTACTTTCAGCTTCGATCGAAGACGGTGAACTGCCATTATCGTGCCGCCGGGCTGTAATATCTCTTCTGCCTAAAAATGGAAACAATAACCAACTAAAAAACTGGAGGCCCGTAAGTTTATTATGCGCAGATTATAAGATACTTACCAAGGCATTATCACTCAGACTCAGACCTGCATTACCAACTATAATACATGAAGATCAGACATATTCCATCACAGGGAGACAAATATTTGACAACATCAATCTCGTTCGAGACGTAATATCTTATACCAATAGTAATAACTTGCCTCTCGGTATCGTCTCGCTTGATCAGGAAAAGGCATTTGACAGGATTCACCATGGATACCTAATTAACACCCTGCAAGCCTTTGGTTTTGGAGATCAGTTTATCAGTTACATCAAGCTGATTTATACAAATACTCAAAGCTTGGTCAGGATTAACAATGCACTTACCAGCCCTATAGACTTCAAACGCGGGATACGACAGGGATGCTCATTGTCTGGTCAATTATACTCAATCGCAATAGAGCCCCTGTTACATAAAATTAGAACAGAAAGCGATATCCGAGGTATCAACGTCCGAAACTCTAATGGGAAACGTGTCATTACGACTGCTTATGCGGATGATGTGAGCTTTTTTCTCACTGAAAATGACGATTTCGCCAAGCTAGACAAATGGTTACGAGTGTACTAAAATGCGAGTAATTCGCGTGTCAATTTTCTGAAATCAAAAGGCCTTTGGGTTGGAAGATGGAAACAACGTACTGATCTTCCACTTGGTATATCATGGTGTAACGACGGTTTGAAGATCTTGGGCATTTTTCTTGGAAACGACAACACATTTCTAATGAAAAACTGGGAGGATATTGTTGAAAAAACTGAAAGAAAATTAGAATGGTGGTCACGTTATGCCCCAGCAATGTCCTACAGAGGGCGCACTCTAGTTATCAACCAACTTGTTGCTTCGAAACTGTTTCATCGGTTTATTTGTTTATGTCCACCAACGGATACAGTTGAAAAATTGCAAACTATGCTGCTAAACTTTTTCTGGCAAGGACGTCATTGGGTTTCGTCAGTTTCTGTGTATATGATACCGAGTGAGGGCGGTCATGGATTAATACACTTGCCTACTCGCATACTAGCTTTTCGTCTCCAATATATCCAAAGATACCTTTATGCTGGGTCAAAACATCCATGTTTCACCCTCACGGATTACTTTCTTAAAACTATTCATGGATTGAATTATAATAAACAAATATTTATTATTGATATTCCTGTTTTCAACACTGTTATTCCTGACTTTTACTCTAGTCTCATAAACGCATGGTCATCAATTAACACAATTAGAAAAGACGAACCAGACACATACCAGGATATTTCCCAGGAACCACTTTTCTTTAATTCACTTGTTTTACATCCAGTTCAAAACAGGCCGATTGACCTGCTTCACTTCCGCCAGTCTGGAATTACAAAAATCGGCGACCTGCTAGGATATGGTGGAGACAACTGGTTAGAAATTGACGAACTCCACGAAATTGTTCCTATCTACTCTAAACGAGTTCTTGCTATAGCTCTAGATTTGATAAGAAAAGCTATACCCCAAACGTGGATAACCATTATTAATCAATCTCCTCCTTCTGACGACATATGTATTCAATATCGCAACTACTCTCTAGAGCTTGTTTATCGAGACGATGACAATGGCATCCTTTTAAATTGTGCTCTATACAAACAAGAAAAAGGTGATATTTATAAATTCCTCACAAGGAAAAATTACTATATAAAATATGTAACACGCCATGAAACTGTGTGGAAAGACATATTGGCTCTACATCCAACTGAAAAGCCCAATTTTCTTCATTGCTATCTTACACCAACTACAAAAAAAGATGGTGATCTCCAGTGGCGGCTACTCCATGGAGCGTATCCTACAGGCGGCTTCTTATATAACTCTGGTTTTCAACAGTCAAATAAATGCGTATTTTGCAATGACCTAGATGACCTAGTACACATTTTCTTGGATTGTCCAAGACTTGGGCCTGCCTTTTCACTTTTCAAAATATTTGCAAACAAACTTTTATCTCAGGATACTACCTCACTGGTACATTATATTCTAGGACCAACGCTAAACAAAAAACCCTCCATAATTCACCGATTATACTGTTATGTGCTCACACTTCTAAAATCTGCTATACATGTAACTCGTTACAACAAAATTAAAGACCTATCACAAACTGATGTCCTAGAATGCTACAAGGCTCGAATCAAATCGCGAGTAACATCCGAGTATAAATACAGTGTACTTACCCGGTCATTGAATATATTCGAATCCCAATGGTGCATAAATGACGCCTTGGCAACGCTTGGTGAACAGCAAGAACTTGTCTTCCCAGACTACATTACCTAAGCCGACATGGAGCCATTACTGGATTAACCTGGAACTATACATATGAACACTGAGGAACATGCAGTTAACCGGAACGATAATCATTAAAGACATCAAAATATTTTATTATTTCATTTTATGAATATAACATTATAATATCATGATATTTAATGATAACTTGTTTTTGAACATAACGAACTGATGAACAATTCCGAATTGCTGACTCGAGTCATATTCCGTTTTTTAAATGTAAATAGAAATTGTATATTATATTAACTGAGAATAAAAACAAATATCACTAATTACATCCATGCCAGGGCTGACGAGAAATGTACTAATTACATGCATGCCAGGGCGGACGAGAAATGTACTAATTACATGCTTCCCAGGGCTGACGACAAATGTACTAATTGCATGAATCCAAGGGCTGACGAGAAATGTACTAATTACATGCATCCCAGGGCTGACGAGAAATGTACTAATTACATGCACCCCGGGGCTGACGAGAAATGTACGACTGAGCTCCTACAATTTCACGTTCTTTCTGCCTAAGGAGTCTTCACTGAGTTTCCTTTTTGTTTCAATAGGATCCGTAAAGGTATCGTGATTATTTGTGTTAACTTTATTATTCTTTTTGACATAAATCTGTCATTTATTTGGTTGATTTTAATTTTTGGTTGTGACTGAGTCACGCCGGCAGCCAAACCAAGATGGCTGCCATCACGGCGAGCCAACGTGGCAGCCCTTTTCTGGGCTTGACTCGCAAACACGGCATTAGGTGTCAATCGATTTATGGGGTTGCCATTGAATCATATGTATCTAGCATTGCTGAAATTGTTGATGCTAAAAATATTGTTGCTGCATCTCGTGCAAATGGAATGGTTTTGTGTTTTTTAGACTCAATTGCGTCTGTTGAAAAGGCGTGCATGCATGGCTGCACGATTGCCGACATGCATGTTGAGATTGAACCATTGGTTAAACCGGCAACAAAAATAATTTTATCTGGCGTACCACCCTTCATACCAGACTATACTATTGAAGCCGAATTAAAAAGATATGGTCGAGTGGTTAGCTCAATTAGAGTCATTCCACTCGGCTGTAAAAACCCACGTTTAAGACACGTGAAATCATTCCGTAGACAGGTATATATGATGTGCGATGACAAAATAGAAGGCGTACTAAATGTTGTGCATGAAGAAAGAAATTACCGCATATACCTGTCTACGGACGAAATAATATGTCATAAGTGCCTCAAAAAAGGACATATACAGCGTAACTGTAGGGAACAAGACACCTCATTAACTGATAAACGACCAAGTACACGTGGCGATCAAAACGATCAAAACATAAACAAAACTAATAAAACTAATAAAACTGGTGACAGCGAAAAACGTGATGAAAACGATCAGTCGAAAACAGCAATCAATATCGATGATGAAAACAACATGGAAATCGATAAGACTACAGTAACCACAGATAATGATGAAAACGAAACACAAACCGGAATAGCGAAAAACCCAAACGATGTTATTGAAGTCTCGACACGTCAAGATCACTTTCATGCAAATAACCTTAATATAGAAAACAAAGCAGGTGCTGGAAAAACAGGCAATTATGACGTAACTCAAAATGAATCTGCAGCTGTTGTTAAAAGTTTTCTCGATGACGTCCTTGACAAAGCTACTAAAAAAGATAAAAACAACGATGAGGAGAAGGTACTAACCCCTCCCTCAACTTCAACACCTTCGGGTAATATCTTTATCTCTTCTTTCCCTTGTTCTCCTACTACCTTCGTTGATCCTTTTGATTCTTTTGATCGACTGCGATTCAACAACCCTACTGAACAAAATGAAGACATGGATGAGCGGGAGTCTGTTGCGTCAGACATTTCTGACCTCTCTCAAATACTACCTGATGATATTAAATCGCACGGCAAGATGCTTTCGAATGAATCCGTTTTATCTTTCCTGAAAAAATCCTTTCATTCTAAACGAATAGTCGAATATGCCACTGCCTTCTGCCCGGACCTGAAAACACTTATTCGTTCCATTAATCACGTGCGTAAGAACACCGAGATGCCACATAAGGAAAAGGTTCGAGTGCAACGCATGACTGCAAAGCTTGTGTCTCACCACCTTAAAATATCACAAAAAGAAGAAGATAATACTGACGAAGCTACTGAAAAACCAAGTGCTAGTATATTAAATAAAAGACGTGGCATTCCAAAACTGGTAAAGAAGAAAAAGACATAATGCTGTTTGTAACGACTTGTATTAATAAAATAAACATGCCTATATTGCATACTTATTTAGCATCTTATCATTCATGTGTGATTTTTTCACCATCTATGTCAAGAAATAAAATTAATTTAAATAAAATTGACAATGTTCTTCTCATCATGTCTGTTCCTCGTATTTTTCGAGTAACTAATATCTTACACATGAATAATTTATTAATAAAGTATATTATAACTTACCTCATTTTTTTCATATGGTCAGCAATTATGGCTCCGTTGGTTTTTTGCGATGATTGCCAAAGGTGCACGATATTTACTTTTCTCTTAATCATGACTAATTTCTCTGGTTTGACATGGAACGTTCACGGATGTCGGAATTCCTTAAAAAGATATCAGCTTTTTGAGTTTCTGAAAATAAACCACCAATGTGACTTCTACTTTTTTCAAGAAACTCACACGACCCGTACAGATGAATCAACATGGCAAGTAGTATGGAGAGGACAATCCTTTTTCTCACATGCTAACTCTAACTCGGCGGGTGCCGCCATTCTGTTCAATCCTAATAAACAATTCCGCATTATTGATCATAACAATATTGTACCTGGACATATGCTACATGTACATGTACATATTGACGGGACACCTGTTCATTTAATAAACGTGTACACTCCCACAAACGGAAATGAGCGTCTGATCTTTTTTAAAACTCTAAAACATTTCTTAAACAGATTAAATAACGATCCTGTTATTATTGGAGGGGATATAAATTGCACTCTAAATCATCTACTTGATAGAGCTGACAGCCCCGAGCCCCACCCTGCTTCGTCAAAGTTTCTTTCAGGTATCTTGTCTCGCTTTAAACTCACCGATTCGTGGCGTTACTTAAATCGTAGTTCTCGTCAATATACATGTCAAGAAATGACAGTAAATCGCGCATTGATACCTTCCTTGTCTCAAAGTCTATAATTTCCCGTGTTAAACATTGTTCAATTCATCCACATTTTAATTTTTCTGATCATCATATTGTTAAAATTTGTATCTCATTTAAACACATAAATACACGTAATCCTGTATGGTGTCTTAACACCAGTTTACTTAACGACAATGATTACTGCGACATTATTGACAAATACTGGCAACACTGGAGAAACGAAAAATCACGATTTCAAACAATACAACAATGGTGGGACATTGGAAAGCACAATATCAGAGAGCTAACGAAACAGTACAGCACAAAGCTTAGTGCTAACCTTAAACATATTAAACATGATCTTCACAACGAGATTAACAATATTGAACGCGAAGCTGAACATGACCCGCTATTACATGACATTTTACAAGAAAAGAAATCAATACTCGAAAAAATTATTAAATCTGAAGCGAAGGGCGCAGCAGTGAGAGCACGACACAGATACCTCAATGAGAGCGACGCCCCTACTGCTTTTTTCTATGACACTGAAAAGCAAAAAGGAAATCGAAAAGCTATAAGTCAGCTTGAACGAAATGACGGGTCATTGACAGAGTCTCAAATTGAGATCAGAAACATGGTCCGTGATTTTTATTGTAACCTTTTCTCACCTGATACAATATGTAGCGACTCTCAAAATAAAATACTTTCCCATCTTCCTCAACTCCATGAATCCATGAAAGATGACCTTGACGCCCCCCTCTCTCATGAAGAGTTAACCATTGCCGTAAAACTACTATCTAACGGTAAAACACCAGGAATAGATGGGCTCCCTGGAGAATTTTATAAACGTTTTTGGAACGTCCTTGGCAATGATCTCCTTGAAGTACTTTCAGCTTCGATCGAAGACTGTGAACTGCCATTATCGTGCCGCCGGGCTGTAATATCTCTTCTGCCTAAAAATGGAAACAATAACCAACTAAAAAACTGGAGGCCCGTAAGTTTATTATGCGCAGATTATAAGATACTTACCAAGGCATTATCACTCAGACTCAGACCTGCATTACCAACTATAATACATGAAGATCAGACATATTCCATCACAGGGAGACAAATATTTGACAACATCAATCTCGTTCGAGACGTAATATCTTATACCAATAGTAATAACTTGCCTCTCGGTATCGTCTCGCTTGATCAGGAAATGGCATTTGACAGGATTCACCATGGATACCTAATTAACACCCTGCAAGCCTTTGGTTTTGGAGATCAGTTTATCAGTTACATCAAGCTGATTTATACAAATACTCAAAGCTTGGTCAGGATTAACAATGCATTTACCAGCCCTATAGACTTCAAACGCGGGATACGACAGGGATGCTCATTGTCTGGTCAATTATACTCAATCGCAATAGAGCCCCTGTTACATAAAATTAGAACAGAAAGCGATATCCGAGGTATCAACGTCCGAAACTCTAATGGGAAACGTGTCATTACGACTGCTTATGCGGATGATGTGAGCTTTTTTCTCACTGAAAATGACGATTTCGCCAAGCTAGACAAATGGTTACGAGTGTACCAAAATGCGAGTAATTCGCGTGTCAATTTTCTGAAATCAAAAGGCCTTTGGGTTGGAAGATGGAAACAACGTACTGATCTTCCACTTGGTATATCATGGTGTAACGACGGTTTGAAGATCTTGGGCATTTTTCTTGGAAACGACAACACATTTCTAATGAAAAACTGGGAGGATATTGTTGAAAAAACTGAAAGAAAATTAGAATGGTGGTCACGTTATGCCCCAGCAATGTCCTACAGAGGGCGCACTCTAGTTATCAACCAACTTGTTGCTTCGAAACTGTTTCATCGGTTTATTTGTTTATGTCCACCAACGGATACAGTTGAAAAATTGCAAACTATGCTGCTAAACTTTTTCTGGCAAGGACGTCATTGGGTTTCGTCAGTTTCTGTGTATATGATACCGAGTGAGGGCGGTCATGGATTAATACACTTGCCTACTCGCATACTAGCTTTTCGTCTCCAATATATCCAAAGATACCTTTATGCTGGGTCAAAACATCCATGTTTCACCCTCACGGATTACTTTCTTAAAACTATTCATGGATTGAATTATAATAAACAAATGTTTCTTATTGATATTCCTGTTTTCAACACTGTTATTCCTGACTTTTACTCTAGTCTCATAAACGCATGGTCATCAATTAACACAATTAGAAAAGACGAACCAGACACATACCAGGATATTTCCCAGGAACCACTTTTCTTTAATTCACTTGTTTTACATCCAGTTCAAAACAGGCCGATTGACCTGCTTCACTTCCGCCAGTCTGGAATTACAAAAATCGGCGACCTGCTAGGATATGGTGGAAACAACTGGTTAGAAATTGACGAACTCCACGAAATTGTTCCTATCTACTCTAAACGAGTTCTTGCTATAGCTCTAGATTTGATAAGAATAGCTATACCCCAAACGTGGATAACCATTATTAATCAATCTCCTCCTTCTGACTACATATGTATTCAATATCGCAACTACTCTCTAGAGCTTGTTTATCGAGACGATGACAATGACATCCTTTTAAATTGTGCTCTATACAAACAAGAAAAAGGTGATATTTATAAATTCTTCACAAGGAAAAATTACTATATAAAATATGTAACACGCCATGAAACTGTGTGGAAAGACATATTGGCTCTACATCCAACTGAAAAGCCCAATTTTCTCCATTGCTATCTTACACCAACTACAAAAAAAGATGGTGATCTCCAGTGGCGGCTACTCCATGGAGCGTATCCTACAGGCGGCTTCTTATATAACTCTGGTTTTCAACAGTCGAATAAATGCGTATTTTGCAATGACCTAGATGACCTAGTACACATTTTCTTGGATTGTCCAAGACTTGGGCCTGCCTTTTCACTTTTCAAAATATTTGCAAACAAACTTTTATCTCAGGATACTACCTCACTGGTACATTATATTCTAGGACCAACGCTAAACAAAAAACCCTCCATAATTCACCGATTATACTGTTATGTGCTCACACTTCTAAAATCTGCTATACATGTAACTCGTTACAACAAAATTAAAGACCTATCACAAACTGATGTCCTAGAATGCTACAAGGCTCGAATCAAATCGCGAGTAACATCCGAGTATAAATACAGTGTACTTACCCGGTCATTGAATATATTCGAATCCCAATGGTGCGTAAATGACGCCCTGGCAACGCTTGGTGAACAGCAAGAACTTGTCTTCCCAGACTACATTACCTAAGCCGACATGGAGCCATTACTGGATTAACCTGGAACTATACATATGAACACTGAGGAACATGCAGTTAACCGGAACGATAATCATTAAAGACATCAAAATATTTTATTATTTCATTTTATGAATATAACATTATAATATCATGATATTTAATGATAACTTGTTTTTGAACATAACGAACTGATGAACAATTCCGAATTGCTGACTCGAGTCATATTCCGTTTTTTAAATGTAAATAGAATTTGTATATTATATTAACTGAGAATAAAAACAAATATCACTAATTACATGCATCCCAGAGCTGACAAGAAATGAATTAATTACATGCATCCCAGGGCTAACATGCATCGCAGGGCTGACGAGAAATGTTCTAATTACATGCATCTCAGGGCTGATGAGAAATGTACTAATTACATGCATCCCAGGGCTGACAAGAAATGTACTAATTACATGCATGCCAGGGCTGACGAGAAATGTACTAATTACATGCATCCCAGGGCTGACGAGAAATGCACTTATTACATGCATCCCAGGGCTGAAAAGAAATGTACTAATTACATGCATCCCAGGGCTGACGAGAAATGTACTAATTACATGCATCCCAGGGCTGATGAGAAATGTACTAATTACATGCATCCCAGGGCTGACAAGAAATGAACTAATTACATGCATCCCAGGGCTAACATGCATCGCAGGTCTGACGAGAAATGTTCTAATTACATGCATCTCAGGGCTGATGAGAAATGTACTAATTACATGCATCCCAGGGCTGACAAGAAATGTACTGATTACATGCATCCCAGGGCTGACGAGAAATGTACTAATTACATGCATCCCAGGGCTGACGAGAAATGTACTTATTACATGCATCCCAGGGCTGAAAAGAAATGTACTAATTACATGCATCCCAGGGCTGACGAGAAATGTACTAATTACATGCATCCCAGGGCTTATGAGAAATGTACTAATTACATGCATCCCAGGGCTGACAAGAAATGAACTAATTACATGCATCCCAGGGCTAACATGCATCGCAGGTCTGACGAGAAATGTTCTAATTACATGCATCTCAGGGCTGATGAGAAATGTACTAATTACATGCATCCCAGGGCTGACAAGAAATGTACTGATTACATGCATCCCAGGGCTGACGAGAAATGTACTAATTACATGCATCCCAGGGCTGACGAGAAATGTACTAATTACATGCATCCCAGGGCTAATGAGAAAGGTACTAATTACATGCATCCCAGGGCTGATAAGAAATGAACTAATTACATGCATCCCAGGGCTAACATGCATCGCAGGGCTGACGAGAAGTGTACTAATTACATGTATCCCAGGGCTGTCGAGAAATGTACTAATTACATGCATCCCAGGGCTGGCGAGAAATGTACTAATTACATGCATCCCAGGGCTGACGAGAAATGAAATAATTACATGCATCCCAGGGCTAACATGCAATGCAGGGCTGACAAGAAATGTTCTAATTACATGCATCTCACGGCTGATGAGAAATGTACTAATTACATGCATCCCAGGGCTGACGAGTAAAGTACTAATTACATGCATCCCAGGGCTGACGAGAAATGTACTAATTACATGAATCCCAGGGCTGACGAGAAATGTACTAATTACATGAATCCCAGGGCTGACGAGAAATGTACTAATTACATGCATCCCAGGGCTGACGAGAAATGTTCTAATTACATGTATCCCAGGGCTGATGAAAAATATACTAATTACATGCATCCCAGGGCTAACGAGAAATGTACTAATTACATGCATCCCAGGGCTGGCGAGAAATGTACTAATTACAGGCATCCCAGGGCTGACGAGAAATGTACTAATGACATGCAAGCCAGGGCTGACGAGAAATGTACTGATTACATGCATGCCAGGGCTGACGAGAAATGTACTAATTACAGGCATCCCAGGCTTGACGAGAAATGTACTAATTACATGCATCCCAGGGCTGACGTGAAATGTACTAATTACATGCATCCCAGGGCTGACGAGAAATTTACTAATTACATGCATCGCAGGGCTGATGAGAAATGTACTAATTACATGCATCCCAGAGCTGACAAGAAATGAACTAATTACATGCATCCCAGGGCTAACATGCATCGCACGGCTGACGAGAAATGTTCTAATTACATGCATCTCAGGGCTGATGAGAAATGTACTAATTACATGCATCCCAGGGCTGACAAGAAATGTACTGATTACATGCATCCCAGGGCTGATGAGAAATATACTAATTACATGCATCCCAGGGCTGACGAGAAATGTACTAATTACATGCATCCCAGGGCTGATGAGAAATGTACTAATTACAGGCATCCCAGTGCTGACGAGAAATGTACTAATTACATGCATGCCAGGGCTGATGAGAAATGTACTAATTACATGCATGCCAGGGCTGACGAGAAATGTACTAATTACATGCATGCCAGGGCTGACGAGAAATGTACTAATTACATGCATCCCAGGGCTGACGAGAAATGCACTTATTACATGCATCCCAGGGCTGAAAAGAAATGTACTAATTACATGCATCCCAGGGCTGACGAGAAATGTACTAATTACATGCATCCCAGGGCTGATGAGAAATGTACTAATTACATGCATCCCAGGGCTGACAAGAAATGAACTAATTACATGCATCCCAGGGCTAACATGCATCGCAGGGCTGATGAGAAATGTACTAATTACATGCATCCCAGGGCTGACAAGAAATGAACTAATTACATGCATCCCAGGGCTAACATGCATCGCAGGGCTGACAAGAAATGTTCTAATTACATGCATCTCAGGGCTGATGAGAAATGTACTAATTACATGCATCTCAGGGCTGATGAGAAATGTACTAATTACATGCATCCCAGGGCTGACAAGAAATGTACTGATTACATGCATCCCAGGGCTGACGAGAAATGTACTAATTACATGCATCCCAGGGCTGACGAGAAATGTACTTATTACATGCATCCCAGGGCTGAAAAGAAATGTACTAATTACATGCATCCCAGGGCTGACGAGAAATGTACTAATTACATGCATCCCAGGGCTTTTGAGAAATGTACTAATTACATGCATCCCAGGGCTGACAAGAAATGAACTAATTACATGCATCCCAGGGCTAACATGCATCGCAGGTCTGACGAGAAATGTTCTAATTACATGCATCTCAGGGCTGATGAGAAATGTACTAATTACATGCATCCCAGGGCTGACAAGAAATGTACTGATTACATGCATCCCAGGGCTGACGAGAAATGTACTAATTACATGCATCCCAGGGCTGACGAGAAATGTACTAATTACATGCATCCCAGGGCTAATGAGAAATGTACTAATTACATGCATCCCAGGGCTGACAAGAAATGAACTAATTACATGCATCCCAGGGCTAACATGCATCGCAGGGCTGACGAGAAATGTACTAATTACATGTATCCCAGGGCTGTCGAGAAATGTACTAATTACATGCATCCCAGGGCTGGCGAGAAATGTACTAATTACATGCATCCCAGGGCTGACGAGAAATGAAATAATTACATGCATCCCAGGGCTAACATGCAATGCAGGGCTGACAAGAAATGTTCTAATTACATGCATCTCACGGCTGATGAGAAATGTACTAATTACATGCATCCCAGGGCTGACGAGTAAAGTACTAATTACATGCATCCCAGGGCTGACGAGAAATGTACTAATTACATGAATCCCAGGGCTGACGAGAAATGTACTAATTACATGAATCCCAGGGCTGACGAGAAATGTACTAATTACATGCATCCCAGGGCTGACGAGAAATGTTCTAATTACATGTATCCCAGGGCTGATGAAAAATATACTAATTACATGCATCCCAGGGCTAACGAGAAATGTACTAATTACATGCATCCCAGGGCTGGCGAGAAATGTACTAATTACAGGCATCCCAGGGCTGACGAGAAATGTACTAATTACATGCAAGCCAGGGCTGACGAGAAATGTACTGATTACATGCATGCCAGGGCTGACGAGAAATGTACTAATTACAGGCATCCCAGGCTTGACGAGAAATGTACTAATTACATGCATCCCAGGGCTGACGTGAAATGTACAAATTACATGCATCCCAGGGCTGACGAGAAATTTACTAATTACATGCATCGCAGGGCTGATGAGAAATGTACTAATTACATGCATCCCAGGGCTGACAAGAAATGAACTAATTACATGCATCCCAGGGCTAACATGCATCGCAGGGCTGACGAGAAATGTTCTAATTACATGCATCTCAGGGCTGATGAGAAATGTACTAATTACATGCATCCCAGGGCTGACAAGAAATGTACTGATTACATGCATCCCAGGGCTGATGAGAAATGTACTAATTACATGCATCCCAGGGCTGACGAGAAATGTACTAATTACATGCATCGCAGGGCTGACGAGAAATGTTCTAATTACAGTCATCCCAGGGCTGACGAGAAATGTACTAATTACATGCATGCCAGGGCTGATGAGAAATATACTAATTACATGCATCCCAGGGCTGACGAGAAATGTACTAATTACAAGCATCCCAGGGCTGACGAGAAATGTACTAATTACATGCATCCCAGGGCTGACGAGAAATGTACTAATTACATGCATCCCAGGGCTGAAGAGAAATGTACTAATTACATGCATCCCAGGGCTGACGAGAAATGTACTAATTACATGCATCCCAGGGCTGATGAGAAATGTACTAATTACATGCATCCCAGGGCTGACAAGAAATGAACTAATTACATGCATCCCAGGGCTAACATGCATCGCAGGGCTGAAGAGAAATGTTCTTATTACATGCATCTCAGGGCTGATGAGAAATGTACTAATTACATGCATCCCAGGGCTGACAAGAAATGTACTGATTACATACATCCCAGGGCTGATGAGAAATGTACTAATTACATGCATCCCAGGGCTGGCGAGAAATGTACTAATTACATGCATCCCAGGGCTGACGAGAAATGAAATAATTACATGCATCCCAGGGCTAACATGCAATGCAGGGCTGACAAGAAATGTTCTAATTACATGCATCTCACGGCTGATGAGAAATGTACTAATTACATGCATCCCAGGGCTGACGAGTAAAGTACTAATTACATGCATCCCAGGGCTGACGAGAAATGTACTAATTACATGAATCCCAGGGCTGACGAGAAATGTACTAATTACATGCATCCCAGGGCTGACGAGAAATGTTCTAATTACATGTATCCCAGGGCTGATGAAAAATATACTAATTACATGCATCCCAGGGCTAACGAGAAATGTACTAATTACATGCATCCCAGGGCTGGCGAGAAATGTACTAATTACAGGCATCCCAGGGCTGACGAGAAATGTACTAATTACATGCAAGCCAGGGCTGACGAGAAATGTACTGATTACATGCATGCCAGGGCTGACGAGAAATGTACTAATTACAGGCATCCCAGGCTTGACGAGAAATGTACTAATTACATGCATCCCAGGGCTGACGTGAAATGTACTAATTACATGCATCCCAGGGCTGTCGAGAAATTTACTAATTACATGCATCGCAGGGCTGATGAGAAATGTACTAATTACATGCATCCCAGGGCTGACAAGAAATGAACTAATTACATGCATCCCAGGGCTAACATGCATCGCAGGGCTGACGAGAAATGTTCTAATTACATGCATCTCAGGGCTGATGAGAAATGTACTAATTACATGCATCCCAGGGCTGACAAGAAATGTACTGATTACATGCATCCCAGGGCTGATGAGAAATGTACTAATTACATGCATCCCAGGGCTGACGAGAAATGTACTAATTACATGCATCGCAGGGCTGACGAGAAATGTTCTAATTACAGTCATCCCAGGGCTGACGAGAAATGTACTAATTACATGCATGCCAGGGCTGATGAGAAATATACTAATTACATGCATCCCAGGGCTGACGAGAAATGTACTAATTACAAGCATCCCAGGGCTGACGAGAAATGTACTAATTACATGCATCCCAGGGCTGACGAGAAATGTACTAATTACATGCATCCCAGGGCTGATGAGAAATGTACTAATTACATGCATCCCAGGGCTGACAAGAAATGAACTAATTACATGCATCCCAGGGCTAACATGCATCGCAGGGCTGAAGAGAAATGTTCTTATTACATGCATCTCAGGGCTGATGAGAAATGTACTAATTACATGCATCCCAGGGCTGACAAGAAATGTACTGATTACATGCATCCCAGGGCTGATGAGAAATGTACTAATTACATGCATCCCAGGGCTGACGAGAAATGTACTAATTACATGCATCGCAGGGCTGACGAGAAATGTTCTAATTACAGTCATCCCATGGCTGACGAGAAATGTACTAATTACATGCATGCCAGGGCTGATGAGAAATATACTAATTACATGCATCCCAGGGCTGACGAGAAATGTACTAATTACATGAATCCCAGGGCTGACGAGAAATGTACTAATTACATACATCCCAGGCTTGACGAGAAATGTACTAATTACATGCATCCCAGGGCTGACGTGAAATGTACTAATTACATGCATCCCAGGGCTGACGAGAAATTTACTAATTACATGCATCGCAGGGCTGATGAGAAATGTACTAATTACATGCATCCCAGGGCTGACAAGAAATGAACTAATTACATGCATCCCAGGGCTAACATGCATCGCAGGGCTGACGAGAAATGTTTTAATTACATGCATCTCAGGGCTGATGAGAAATGTACTAATTACATGCATCCCAGGGCTGACAAGAAATGTACTGATTACATGCATCCCAGGGCTGATGAGAAATGTACTAATTACATGCATCCCAGGGCTGACGAGAAATGTACTAATTACATGCATCGCAGGGCTGACGAGAAATGTTCTAATTACAGTCATCCCAGGGCTGACGAGAAATGTACTAATTACATGCATGCCAGGGCTGATGAGAAATATACTAATTACATGCATCCCAGGGCTGACGAGAAATGTACTAATTACAAGCATCCCAGGGCTGACGAGAAATGTACTAATTACATGCATCCCAGGGCTGACGAGAAATGTACTAATTACATGCATCCCAGGGCTGAAGAGAAATGTACTAATTACATGCATCCCAGGGCTGACGAGAAATGTACTAATTACATGCATCCCAGGGCTGATGAGAAATGTACTAATTACATGCATCCCAGGGCTGACAAGAAATGAACTAATTACATGCATCCCAGGGCTAACATGCATCGCAGGGCTGAAGAGAAATGTTCTTATTACATGCATCTCAGGGCTGATGAGAAATGTACTAATTACATGCATCCCAGGGCTGACAAGAAATGTACTAATTACATGCATCGCAGGGCTGACGAGAAATGTTCTAATTACAGTCATCCCATGGCTGACGAGAAATGTACTAATTACATGCATGCCAGGGCTGATGAGAAATATACTAATTACATGCATCCCAGGGCTGACGAGAAATGTACTAATTACATGAATCCCAGGGCTGACGAGAAATGTACTAATTACATGCATCCCAGGGCTGACGAGAAATGTTCTAATTACATGTATCCCAGGGCTGATGAAAAATATACTAATTACATGCATCCCAGGGCTAACGAGAAATGTACTAATTACATGCATCCCAGGGCTGGCGAGAAATGTACTAATTACAGGCATCCCAGGGCTGACGAGAAATGTACTAATTACATGCAAGCCAGGGCTGACGAGAAATGTACTGATTACATGCATGCCAGGGCTGACGAGAAATGTACTAATTACAGGCATCCCAGGCTTGACGAGAAATGTACTAATTACATGCATCCCAGGGCTGACGTGAAATGTACTAATTACATGCATCGCAGGGCTGATGAGAAATGTACTAATTACATGCATCCCAGGGCTGACAAGAAATGAACTAATTACATGCATCCCAGGGCTAACATGCATCGCAGGGCTGACGAGAAATGTTCTAATTACATGCATCTCAGGACTGATGAGAAATGTACTAATTACATGCATCCCAGGGCTGACAAGAAATGTACTGATTACATGCATCCCAGGGCTGATGAGAAATGTACTAATTACATGCATCCCAGGGCTGACGAGAAATGTACTAAGTACATGCATCCCAGGGCTGACGAGAAATGTACTAATTACATACATCCCAGGGCTGACGAGAAATGTACTAATTACAAGCATCCCAGGGCTGACAAGAAATGTACTAATTACATGCATCCCATGGCTTAATAGAAATGTACTAATTACATGCACCCGAGGTTTGATGAGAAATTTACTAATTACATGCATCCCAGGGCTGACGAGAAATGTACTAATCACATGCATCCAAGGGCTGATGAAAAATGTACTAATTACATGCACCCCAGGGCTGACGAGAAATGTACTAATTACATGCATCCCTGGGCTGGTGAGAAATGTACTAATTACAGGCATCCCAGTGCTGACGAGAAATGTACTAATTACATGCATGCCAGGGCTGATGAGAAATGTACTAATTACATGCATGCCAGGGCTGACGAGAAATGTACTAATTACATGCATGCCAGGGCTGACGAGAAATGTACTAATTACTAGCATCCCAGGGCTGACGAGTTATGTACTAATTACATGCATCCCAGGGCTGACGAGAAATGTACTTATTACATGCATCCCAGGGCTGAAAAGAAATGTACTAAGTACATGCATCCCAGGGCTGACGAGAAATGTACTAATTACATGCATCCCAGGGCTGATGAGAAATGTACTAATTACATGCATCCCAGGGCTGACAAGAAATGAACTAATTACATGCATCCCAGGGCTGACGAGAAATGTACTAATTACATGCATCCCAGGGCTGACGAGAAATGTACTAATTACATGCATCCCAGGGCTGATGAGAAATGTACTAATTACATGCATCCCAGGGCTGACAAGCAATGAACTAATTACATGCATCCCAGGGCTAACATGCATCGCAGGGCTGACGAGAAATGTACTAATTACATGTATCCCAGGGCTGGTGAGAAATGTACTAATTACATGCATCCCAGGGCTGACGAGAAATGAAATAATTACATGCATCCCAGGGCTAACATGCAATGCAGGGCTGACAAGAAATGTTCTAATTACATGCATTTCACGGCTGATGAGAAATGTACTAATTACATGCATCCCAGGGCTGACGAGAAAAGTACTAATTACATGCATCCCAGGGCTGACGAGAAATGTACTAATTACATGAATCCCAGGGCTGACGAGAAATGTATTAATTACATGCATCCCAGGGCTGACGAGAAATGTTCTAATTACATGTATCCCAGGGCTGATGAAAAATATACTAATTACATGCATCCCAGGGCTAACGAGAAATGTACTAATTACATGCATCCCAGGGCTGGCGAGAAATGTACTAATTACAGGCATCCCAGGGCTGACGAGAAATGTACTAATTACATGCATGCCAGGGCTGATGAGAAATGTACTAATTACATGCATGCCAGGGCTGACGAGAAATGTACTAATTACAAGCATCCCAGGGCTGACAAGAAATGTACTAATTACATGCATCCCAGGGCTAACGAGAAATGTACTAATTACATGCATCCCAGGGCTGGCGAGAAATGTACTAATTACAGGCATCCCAGGGCTGACGAGAAATGTACGACTGAGCTCCTACAATTTCACGTTCTTTCTGCCTAAGGAATCTTCACTGAGTTTCCTTTTTGTTTCAATAGGATCAGTAAAGGTATCGTGATTGTTTGTGTTAACTTTATTATTCTTTTTGACATAAATCTGTCATTTATTTGGTTGATTTTAATTTTTGGTTGTGACTGAGTCACGCCGGCAGCCAAACCAAGATGGCTGCCATCACGGCGAGCCAACGTGGCAGCCCTTTTCTGGGCTTGACTCGCAAACACGGCATTAGGTGTCAATCGATTTATGGGGTTGCCATTGAATCATATGTATCTAGCATTGCTGAAATTGTTGATGCTAAAAATATTGTTGCTGCATCTCGTGCAAATGGAATGGTTTTGTGTTTTTTAGACTCAATTGCGTCTGTTGAAAAGGCGTGCATGCATGGCTGCACGATTGCCGACATGCATGTTGAGATTGAACCATTGGTTAAACCGGCAACAAAAATAATTTTATCTGGCGTACCACCCTTCATACCAGACTATACTATTGAAGCCGAATTAAAAAGATATGGTCGAGTGGTTAGCTCAATTAGAGTCATTCCACTCGGCTGTAAAAACCCACGTTTAAGACACGTGAAATCATTCCGTAGACAGGTATATATGATGTGCGATGACAAAATAGAAGGCGTACTAAATGTTGTGCATGAAGAAAGAAATTACCGCATATACCTGTCTACGGACGAAATAATATGTCATAAGTGCCTCAAAAAAGGACATATACAGCGTAACTGTAGGGAACAAGACACCTCATTAACTGATAAACGACCAAGTACACGTGGCGATCAAAACGATCAAAACATAAACAAAACTAATAAAACTAATAAAACTGGTGACAGCGAAAAACGTGATGAAAACGATCAGTCGAAAACAGCAATCAATATCGATGATGAAAACAACATGGAAATCGATAACACTACAGTAACCACAGATAATGATGAAAACGAAACACAAACCGGAATAGCGAAAAACCCAAACGATGTTATTGAAGTCTCGACACGTCAAGATCACTTTCATGCAAATAACCTTAATATAGAAAACAAAGCAGGTGCTGGAAAAACAGGCAATTATGACGTAACTCAAAATGAATCTGCAGCTGTTGTTAAAAGTTTTCTCGATGACGTCCTTGACAAAGCTACTAAAAAAGATAAAAACAACGATGAGGAGAAGGTACTAACCCCTCCCTCAACTTCAACACCTTCGGGTAATACCTTTATCTCTTCTTTCCCTTGTTCTCCTACTACCTTCGTTGATCCTTTTGATTCTTTTGATCGACTGCGATTCAACAACCCTACTGAACAAAATGAAGACATGGATGAGCGGGAGTCTGTTGCGTCAGACATTTCTGACCTCTCTCAAATACTACCTGATGATATTAAATCGCACGGCAAGATGCTTTCGAATGAATCCGTTTTATCTTTCCTGAAAAAATCCTTTCATTGTAAACGAATAGTCGAACATGCCACTGCCTTCTGCCCGGACCTGAAAACACTTATTCGTTCCATTAATCACGTGCGTAAGAACACCGAGATGCCACATAAGGAAAAGGTTCGAGTGCAACGCATGACTGCAAAGCTTGTGTCTCACCACCTTAAAATATCACAAAAAGAAGAAGATAATACTGACGAAGCTACTGAAAAACCAAGTGCTAGTATATTAAATAAAAGACGTGGCATTCCAAAACTGGTAAAGAAGAAAAAGACATAATGCTGTTTGTAACGACTTGTATTAATAAAATAAACATGCCTACATTGCATACTTATTTAGCATCTTATCATTCATGTGTGATTTTTTCACCATCTATGTCAAGAAATAAAATTAATTTAAATAAAATTGACAATGTTCTTCTCATCATGTCTGTTCCTCGTATTTTTCGAGTAACTAATATCTTACACATGAATAATTTATTAATAAAGTATATTATAACTTACCTCATTTTTTTCATATGGTCAGCAATTATGGCTCCGTTGGTTTTTTGCGATGATCGGTTATGTTTTTCTCACTTTGATTTCCCTGGTCTTTTTCTTACTTGGTTTTCAGAAACGGGCGTAAATATGTCTTGTGTTTTCTTGCCAAAGGTGCACGATATTTACTTTTCTCTTAATCATGACTAATTTCTCTGGTTTGACATGGAACGTTCACGGATGTCGGAATTCCTTAAAAAGATATCAGCTTTTTGAGTTTCTGAAAATAAACCACCAATGTGACTTCTACTTTTTTCAAGAAACTCACACGACCCGTACAGATGAATCAACATGGCAAGTAGTATGGAGAGGACAATCCTTTTTCTCACATGCTAACTCTAACTCGGCGGGTGCCGCCATTCTGTTCAATCCTAATAAACAATTCCGCATTATTGATCATAACAATATTGTACCTGGACATATGCTACATGTACATGTACATATTGACGGGACACCTGTTCATTTAATAAACGTGTACACTCCCACAAACGGAAATGAGCGTCTGATCTTTTTTAAAACTCTAAAACATTTCTTAAATAGATTAAATAACGATCCTGTTATTATTGGAGGGGATATAAATTGCACTCTAAATCATCTACTTGATAGAGCTGACAGCCCCGAGCCCCACCCTGCTTCGTCAAAGTTTCTTTCAGGTATCTTGTCTCGCTTTAAACTCACCGATTCGTGGCGTTACTTAAATCGTAGTTCTCGTCAATATACATGGTCAAGAAATGACAGTAAATCGCGCATTGATACCTTCCTTGTCTCAAAGTCTATAATTTCCCGTGTTAAACATTGTTCAATTCATCCACATTTTAATTTTTCTGATCATCATATTGTTAAAATTTGTATCTCATTTAAACACATAAATACACGTAATCCTGTATGGTGTCTTAACACCAGTTTACTTAACGACAATGATTACTGTGACATTATTGACAAATACTGGCAACACTGGAGAAACGAAAAATCACGATTTCAAACAATACAACAATGGTGGGACATTGGAAAGCACAATATCAGAGAGCTAACGAAACAGTACAGCACAAAGCTTAGTGCTAACCTTAAACATATTAAACATGATCTTCACAACGAGATTAACAATATTGAACGCGAAGCTGAACAAGACCCGCTATTACATGACATTTTACAAGAAAAGAAATCAATACTCGAAAAAATTATTAAATCTGAAGCGAAGGGCGCAGCAGTGAGAGCACGACACATATACCTCAATGAGAGCGACGCCCCTACTGCTTTTTTCTATGACACTGAAAAGCAAAAAGGAAATCGAAAAGCTATAAGTCAGCTTGAACGAAATGACGGGTCATTGACAGAGTCTCAAATTGAGATCAGAAAAATGGTCCGTGATTTTTATTGTAACCTTTTCTCACCTGATACAATATGTAGCGACTCTCAAAATAAAATACTTTCCCATCTTCCTCAACTCCATGAATCCATGAAAGATGACCTTGACGCCCCCCTCTCTCATGAAGAGTTAACCATTGCCGTAAAACTACTATCTAACGGTAAAACACCAGGAATAGATGGGCTCCCTGGAGAATTTTATAAACGTTTTTGGAACGTCCTTGGCAATGATCTCCTTGAAGTACTTTCAGCTTCGATCGAAGACGGTGAACTGCCATTATCGTGCCGCCGGGCTGTAATATCTCTTCTGCCTAAAAATGGAAACAATAACCAACTAAAAAACTGGAGGCCCGTAAGTTTATTATGCGCAGATTATAAGATACTTACCAAGGCATTATCACTCAGACTCAGACCTGCATTACCAACTATAATACATGAAGATCAGACATATTCCATCACAGGGAGACAAATATTTGACAACATCAATCTCGTTCGGGACGTAATATCTTATACCAATAGTAATAACTTGCCTCTCGGTATCGTCTCGCTTGATCAGGAAAAGGCATTTGACAGGATTCACCATGGATACCTAATTAACACCCTGCAAGCCTTTGGTTTTGGAGATCAGTTTATCAGTTACATCAAGCTGATTTATACAAATACTCAAAGCTTGGTCAGGATTAACAATGCACTTACCAGCCCTATAGACTTCAAACGCGGGATACGACAGGGATGCTCATTGTCTGGTCAATTATACTCAATCGCAATAGAGCCCCTGTTACATAAAATTAGAACAGAAAGCGATATCCGAGGTATCAACGTCCGAAACTCTAATGGGAAACGTGTCATTACGACTGCTTATGCGGATGATGTGAGCTTTTTTCTCACTGAAAATGACGATTTCGCCAAGCTAGACAAATGGTTACGAGTGTACCAAAATGCGAGTAATTCGCGTGTCAATTTTCTGAAATCAAAAGGCCTTTGGGTTGGAAGATGGAAACAACGTACTGATCTTCCACTTGGTATATCATGGTGTAACGACGGTTTGAAGATCTTGGGCATTTTTCTTGGAAACGACAACACATTTCTAATGAAAAACTGGGAGGATATTGTTGAAAAAACTGAAAGAAAATTAGAATGGTGGTCACGTTATGCCCCAGCAATGTCCTACAGAGGGCGCACTCTAGTTATCAACCAACTTGTTGCTTCGAAACTGTTTCATCGGTTTATTTGTTTATGTCCACCAACGGATACAGTTGAAAAATTGCAAACTATGCTGCTAAACTTTTTCTGGCAAGGACGTCATTGGGTTTCGTCAGTTTCTGTGTATATGATACCGAGTGAGGGCGGTCATGGATTAATACACTTGCCTACTCGCATACTAGCTTTTCGTCTCCAATATATCCAAAGATACCTTTATGCTGGGTCAAAACATCCATGTTTCACCCTCACGGATTACTTTCTTAAAACTATTCATGGATTGAATTATAATAAACAAATGTTTATTATTGACATTCCTGTTTTCAACACTGTTATCCCTGACTTTTACTCTAGTCTCATAAACGCATGGTCATCAATTAACACAATTAGAAAAGACGAACCAGACACATACCAGGATATTTCCCAGGAACCACTTTTCTTTAATTCACTTGTTTTACATCCAGTTCAAAACAGGCCGATTGACCTGCTTCACTTCCGCCAGTCTGGAATTACAAAAATCGGCGACCTGCTAGGATATGGTGGAAACAACTGGTTAGAAATTGACGAACTCCACGAAATTGTTCCTATCTACTCTAAACGAGTTCTTGCTATAGCTCTAGATTTGATAAGAAAAGCTATACCCCAAACGTGGATAACCATTATTAATCAATCTCCTCCTTCTGACGACATATGTATTCAATATCGCAACTACTCTCTAGAGCTTGTTTATCGAGACGATGACAATGACATCCTTTTAAATTGTGCTCTATACAAACAAGAAAAAGGTGATATTTATAAATTCCTCACAAGGAAAAATTACTATATAAAATATGTAACACGCCATGAAACTGTGTGGAAAGACATATTGGCTCTACATCCAACTGAAAAGCCCAATTTTCTTCATTGCTATCTTACACCAACTACAAAAAAAGATGGTGATCTCCAGTGGCGGCTACTCCATGGAGCGTATCCTACAGGCGGCTTCTTATATAACTCTGGTTTTCAACAGTCGAATAAATGCGTATTTTGCAATGACCTAGATGACCTAGTACACATTTTCTTGGATTGTCCAAGACTTGGGCCTGCCTTTTCACTTTTCAAAATATTTGCAAACAAACTTTTATCTCAGGATACTACCTCACTGGTACATTATATTCTAGGACCAACGCTAAACAAAAAACCCTCCATAATTCACCGATTATACTGTTATGTGCTCACACTTCTAAAATCTGCTATACATGTAACTCGTTACAACAAAATTAAAGACCTATCACAAACTGATGTCCTAGAATGCTACAAGGCTCGAATCAAATCGCGAGTAACATCCGAGTATAAATACAGTGTACTTACCCGGTCATTGAATATATTCGAATCCCAATGGTGCGTAAATGACGCCCTGGCAACGCTTGGTGAACAGCAAGAACTTGTCTTCCCAGACTACATTACCTAAGCCGACATGGAGCCATTACTGGATTAACCTGGAACTATACATATGAACACTGAGGAACATGCAGTTAACCGGAACGATAATCATTAAATACATCAAAATATTTTATTATTTCATTTTATGAATATAACATTATAATATCATGATATTTAATGATAACTTGTTTTTGAACATAACGAACTGATGAACAATTCCGAATTGCTGACTCGAGTCATATTCCGTTTTTTAAATGTAAATAGAAATTGTATATTATATTAACTGAGAATAAAAACAAATATCACTAATTACATACATCCCAGGGCTGACGAGAAATGTACTAATTACAAGCATCCCAGGGCTGACAAGAAAAGTACTAATTACATGCATCCCATGGCTTAATAGAAATGTACTAATTACATGCACCCGAGGTTTGATGAGAAATGTACTAATTACATGCATCGAAGGGCTGACGAGAAATGTTCTAATTACATGCATCTCAGGGCTGACGAGAAATGTACGAATTACATGCATCCCAGGGCTGAAGAGAAAGGTACTAATTACATGCATCCCAGTGCTGACGAGAAATGTACTAATTTCATGCATCGCATGGCTGAAGAGAAAATTACTAATTACATGCATCCCAGGGCTGACGAGAAATGTACTAATTACATGCATCCCAGGACTGACGAGTAATGTACGACTGAGCTCCTACAATTTCACGTTCTTTCTGCCTGAGGAGTCTTCACTGAGTTTCCTTTTTGTTTCAATAGGATCCGTAAAGGTATCGTGATTATTTGTGTTAACTTTATTATTCTTTTTGACATAAATCTGTCATTTATTTGGTTGGTTTTAATTTTTGGTTGTGACTGAGTCACGCCGGCAGCCAAACCAAGATGGCTGCCATCACGGCGAGCCAACGTGGCAGCCCTTTTCAGGGCTTGACTCGCAAACACGGCATTAGGTGTCAATCAATCTATGGGGTTGCCATAGAATCATATGTATCTAGCATTGCTGAAATTGTTGATGCTAAAAATATTGTTGCTGCATCTCGTGCAAATGGAATGGTTTTGTGTTTTTTAGACTCAATTGCGTCTGTTGAAAAGGCGTGCATGCATGGCTGCACGATTGCCGACATGCATGTTGAGATCGAACCATTGGTTATACCGGCAACAAAGATAATTTTATCTGGCGTACCACCCTTCATACCAGACTATACTATTGAAGCCGAATTAAAAAGATATGGTCGAGTAGTTAGCTCAATTAGAGTCATTCCACTCGGCTGTAAAAACCCACGTTTAAGACACGTGAAATCATTCCGTAGACAGGTATATATGATGTGCGATGACAAAATAGAAGGCGTATTAAATGTTGTGCATGAAGAAAGGAATTACCGCATATACCTGTCTACGGACGAAATAATGTCATAAGTGCCTCAAAAAAGGACATATACAGCGTAACTGTAGGGAACAAGACACCTCATTAACTGATAAACGACCAAGTACACGTGGCGATCAAAACGATCAAAACATAAACAAAACTAATAAAACTAATAAAACTGGTGACAGCGAAAAACGTGATGAAAACGATCAGTCGAAAACAGCAATCAATATCGATGATGAAAACAACATGGAAATCGATAAGACTACAGTAACCACAGATAATGATGAAAACGAAACACAAACCGGAATAGCGAAAAACCCAAACGATGTTATTGAAGTCTCGACACGTCAAGATCACTTTCATGCAAATAACCTTAATATAGAAAACAAAGCAGGTGCTGGAAAAACAGGCAATTATGACGTAACTCAAAATGAATCTGCAGCTGTTGTTAAAAGTTTTCTCGATGACGTCCTTGACAAAGCTACTAAAAAAGATAAAAACAACGATGAGGAGAAGGTACTAACCCCTCCCTCAACTTCAACACCTTCGGGTAATACCTTTATCTCTTCTTTCCCTTGTTCTCCTACTACCTTCGTTGATCCTTTTGATTCTTTTGATCGACTGCGATTCAACAACCCTACTGAACAAAATGAAGACATGGATGAGCGGGAGTCTGTTGCGTCAGACATTTCTGACCTCTCTCAAATACTACCTGATGATATTAAATCGCACGGCAAGATGCTTTCGAATGAATCCGTTTTATCTTTCCTGAAAAAATCCTTTCATTGTAAACGAATAGTCGAACATGCCACTGCCTTCTGCCCGGACCTGAAAACACTTATTCGTTCCATTAATCACGTGCGTAAGAACACCGAGATGCCACATAAGGAAAAGGTTCGAGTGCAACGCATGACTGCAAAGCTTGTGTCTCACCACCTTAAAATATCACAAAAAGAAGAAGATAATACTGACGAAGCTACTGAAAAACCAAGTGCTAGTATATTAAATAAAAGACGTGGCATTCCAAAACTGGTAAAGAAGAAAAAGACATAATGCTGTTTGTAACGACTTGTATTAATAAAATAAACATGCCTATATTGCATACTTATTTAGCATCTTATCATTCATGTGTGATTTTTTCACCATCTATGTCAAGAAATAAAATTAATTTAAATAAAATTGACAATGTTCTTCTCATCATGTCTGTTCCTCGTATTTTTCGAGTAACTAATATCTTACACATGAATAATTTATTAATAAAGTATATTATAACTTACCTCATTTTTTCATATGGTCAGCAATTATGGCTCCGTTGGTTTTTTGCGATGATCGGTTATGTTTTTCTCACTTTGATTTCCCTGGTCTTTTTCTTACTTGGTTTTCAGAAACGGGCGTAAATATGTCTTGTGTTTTCTTGCCAAAGGTGCACGATATTTACTTTTCTCTTAATCATGACTAATTTCTCCGGTTTGACATGGAACGTTCACGGATGTCGGAATTTCTTAAAAAGATATCAGCTTTTTGAGTTTCTGAAAATAAACCACCAATGTGACTTCTACTTTTTTCAAGAAACTCACACGACCCGTACAGATGAATCAACATGGCAAGTAGTATGGAGAGGACAATCCTTTTTCTCACATGCTAACTCTAACTCGGCGGGTGCCGCCATTCTGTTCAATCCTAATAAACAATTCCGCATTATTGATCATAACAATATTGTACCTGGACATATGCTACATGTACATGTACAAATTGACGGGACACCTGTTCATTTAATAAACGTGTACACTCCCACAAACGGAAATGAGCGTCTGATCTTTTTTAAAACTCTAAAACATTTCTTAAACAGATTAAATAACGATCCTGTTATTATTGGAGGGGATATAAATTGCACTCTAAATCATCTACTTGATAGAGCTGACAGCCCCGAGCCCCACCCTGCTTCGTCAAAGTTTCTTTCAGGTATCTTGTCTCGCTTTAAACTCACCGATTCGTGGCGTTACTTAAATCGTAGTTCTCGTCAATATACATGGTCAAGAAATGACAGTAAATCGCGCATTGATACCTTCCTTGTCTCAAAGTCTATAATTTCCCGTGTTAAACATTGTTCAATTCATCCACATTTTAATTTTTCTGATCATCATATTGTTAAAATTTGTATCTCATTTAAACACATAAATACACGTAATCCTGTATGGTGTCTTAACACCAGTTTACTTAACGACAATGATTACTGTGACATTATTGACAAATACTGGCAACACTGGAGAAACGAAAAATCACGATTTCAAACATTACAACAATGGTGGGACATTGGAAAGCACAATATCAGAGAGCTAACGAAACAGTACAGCACAAACTTAAGCTTAGTGCTAACCTTAAACATATTAAACATGATCTTCACAACGAGATTAACAATATTGAACGCGAAGCTGAACAAGACCCGCTATTACATGACATTTTACAAGAAAAGAAATCAATACTCGAAAAAATTATTAAATCTGAAGCGAAGGGCGCAGCAGTGAGAGCACGACACAGATACCTCAATGAGAGCGACGCCCCTACTGCTTTTTTCTATGACACTGAAAAGCAAAAAGGAAATCGAAAAGCTATAAGTCAGCTTGAACGAAATGACGGGTCATTGACAGAGTCTCAAATTGAGATCAGAAAAATGGTCCGTGATTTTTATTGTAACCTTTTCTCACCTGATACAATATGTAGCGACTCTCAAAATAAAATACTTTCCCATCTTCCTCAACTCCATGAATCCATGAAAGATGACCTTGACGCCCCCCTCTCTCATGAAGAGTTAACCATTGCCGTAAAACTACTATCTAACGGTAAAACACCAGGAATAGATGGGCTCCCTGGAGAATTGTATAAACGTTTTTGGAACGTCCTTGGCAATGATCTCCTTGAAGTACTTTCAGCTTCGATCGAAGACGGTGAACTGCCATTATCGTGCCGCCGGGCTGTAATATCTCTTCTGCCTAAAAATGGAAACAATAACCAACTAAAAAACTGGAGGCCCGTAAGTTTATTATGCGCAGATTATAAGATACTTACCAAGGCATTATCACTCAGACTCAGACCTGCATTACCAACTATAATACATGAAGATCACACATATTCCATCACAGGGAGACAAATATTTGACAACATCAATCTCGTTCGAGACGTAATATCTTATACCAATAGTAATAACTTGCCTCTCGGTATCGTCTCGCTTGATCAGGAAAAGGCATTTGACAGGATTCACCATGGATACCTAATTAACACCCTGCAAGCCTTTGGTTTTGGAGATCAGTTTATCAGTTACATCAAGCTGATTTATACAAATACACAAAGCTTGGTCAGGATTAACAATGCACTTACCAGCCCTATAGACTTCAAACGCGGGATACGACAGGGATGCTCATTGTCTGGTCAATTATACTCAATCGCAATAGAGCCCCTGTTACGTAAAATTAGAACAGAAAGCGATATCCGAGGTATCAACGTCCGAAACTCTAATGGGAAACGTGTCATTACGACTGCTTATGCGGATGATGTGAGCTTTTTTCTCACTGAAAATGACGATTTCGCCAAGCTAGACAAATGGTTACGAGTGTACCAAAATGCGAGTAATTCGCGTGTCAATTTTCTGAAATCAAAAGGCCTTTGGGTTGGAAGATGGAAACAACGTACTGATCTTCCACTTGGTATATCATGGTGTAACGACGGTTTGAAGATCTTGGGCATTTTTCTTGGAAACGACAACACATTTCTAATGAAAAACTGGGAGGATATTGTTGAAAAAACTGAAAGAAAATTAGAATGGTGGTCACGTTATGCCCCAGCAATGTCCTACAGAGGGCGCACTCTAGTTATCAACCAACTTGTTGCTTCGAAACTGTTTCATCGGTTTATTTGTTTATGTCCACCAACGGATACAGTTGAAAAATTGCAAACTATGCTGCTAAACTTTTTCTGGCAAGGACGTCATTGGGTTTCGTCAGTTTCTGTGTATATGATACCGAGTGAGGGCGGTCATGGATTAATACACTTGCCTACTCGCATACTAGCTTTTCGTCTCCAATATATCCAAAGATACCTTTATGCGGGGTCAAAACATCCATGTTTCACCCTCACGGATTACTTTCTTAAAACTATTCATGGATTGAATTATAATAAACAAATGTTTATTATTGATATTCCTGTTTTCAACACTGTTATTCCTGACTTTTATTCTAGTCTCATAAACGCATGGTCATCAATTAACACAATTAGAAAAGACGAACCAGACACATACCAGGATATTTCCCAGGAACCACTTTTCTTTAATTCACTTGTTTTACATCCAGTTCAAAACAGGCCGATTGACCTGCTTCACTTCCGCCAATCAGGAATTACAAAAATCGGCGACCTGCTAGGATATGGGGAAACAACTGGTTAGAAATTGACGAACTCCACGAAATTGTTCCTATCTACTCTAAACGAGTTCTTGCTATAGCTCTAGATTTGATAAGAAAAGCTATACCCCAAACGTGGATAACCATTATTAATCAATCTCCTCCTTCTGACGACATATGTATTCAATATCGCAACTACACTCTAGAGCTTGTTTATCGAGACGATGACAATGACATCCTTTTAAATTGTGCTCTATACAAACAAGAAAAAGGTGATATTTATAAATTCCTCACAAGGAAAAATTACTATATAAAATATGTAACACGCCATGAAACTGTGTGGAAAGACATATTGGCTCTACATCCAACTGAAAAGCCCAATTTTCTTCATTGCTATCTTACACCAACTACAAAAAAAGATGGTGATCTCCAGTGGCGGCTACTCCATGGAGCGTATCCTACAGGCGGCTTCTTATATAACTCTGGTTTTCAACAGTCGAATAAATGCGTATTTTGCAATGACCTAGATGACCTAGTACACATTTTCTTGGATTGTCCAAGACTTGGGCCTGCCTTTTCACTTTTCAAAATATTTGCAAACAAACTTTTATCTCAGGATACTACCTCACTGGTACATTATATTCTAGGACCAACGCTAAACAAAAAACCCTCCATAATTCACCGATTATACTGTTATGCGCTCACACTTCTAAAATCTGCTATACATGTAACTCGTTACAACAAAATTAAAGACCTATCACAAACTGATGTCCTAGAATGCTACAAGGCTCGAATCAAATCGCGAGTAACATCCGAGTATAAATACAGTGTACTTACCCGGTCATTGAATATATTCGAATCCCAATGGTGCGTAAATGACGCCCTGGCAACGCTTGGTGAACAGCAAGAACTTGTCTTCCCAGACTACATTACCTAAGCCGACATGGAGCCATTACTGGATTAACCTGGAACTATACATATGAACACTGAGGAACATGCAGTTAACCGGAACGATAATCATTAAAGACATCAAAATATTTTATTATTTCATTTTATGAATATAACATTATAATATCATGATATTTAATGATAACTTGTTTTTGAACATAACGAACTGATGAATAATTCCGAATTGCTGACTCGAGTCATATTCCGTTTTTTAAATGTAAATAGAAATTGTATATTATATTAACTGAGAATAAAAACAAATATCACTAATTACATGCATGCCAGGGCTGATGAGAAATATACTAATTACATGCATCCCAGGGCTGACGAGTAATGTACTAATTACAAGCATCCCAGGGCTGACGAGAAATGTACTAATTACATGCATCCCAGGGCTGACGAGAAATGTACTAATTACATGCATCCCAGGGCTGAAGAGAAATGTACTGATTACATGCATCCCAGGGCTGACGAGAAATGTACTAATTACATGCATCCCAGGGCTCATGAGAAATGTACTAATTACATGCATCCCAGGGCTGACAAGAAATGAACTAATTACATGCATCCCAGGGCTAACATGCATCGCAGGTCTGACGAGAAATGTTCTAATTACATGCATCTCAGGGCTGATGAGAAATGTACTAATTACATGCATCCCAGGGCTGACAAGAAATGTACTGATTACATGCATCCCAGGGCTGATGAGAAATGTACTAATTACATGCATCCCAGGGTTGACGAGAAATTTACTAATTACATGCATCGCAGGGCTGACGAGAAATGTTCTAATTACAGGCATCCCAGGGCTGACGAGAAATGTACTAATTACATGCATGCCAGGGCTGATGAGAAATATACTAATTACATGCATCCCAGGGCTGACGAGAAATGTACTAATTACAAGCATCCCAGGGCTGAAGAGAAATGTACTAATTACATGCATCCCAGGGCTGACGAGAAATGTACTAATTACATGCATCCCAGGGCTGAAGAGAAATGTACTAATTACATGCATCCCAGGGCTGACGAGAAATGTACTAATTACATGCATCCCAGGGCTGAAGAGAAATGTACTAATTACATGCATCCCAGGGCTGACGAGAAATGAACTAATTACATGCATCGCAGGGCTAACATGCATCGCAGGGCTGACGAGAAATGTTCTAATTACATGCATCTCAGGGCAGATGAGAAATGTACTAATTACATGCATCCCAGGGCTGACGAGAAATGTACTAATTACATGCATCCCAGGGCTGATGAGAAATGTACTAATTACATGCATGCCAGGGTTGACGAGAAATATACTAATTACATGCATCCCAGGGCTGACAAGAAATGTACTGATTACATGCATCCCAGGGCTGACGAGAAATGTACTAATTACATGCATCCCAGGGCTGACGAGAAATGTACTAATTACATGCATCCCAGGGCTGACGAGAAATGTACTAATTACATGCATCCCAGGGCTGATGAGAAATGTACTAATTACATGCATCCCAGGGCTGACAAGAAATGAACTAATTACATGCATCACAGGGCTGACGAGAAATGTTCTAATTACAGGCATCCCAGGGCTGACGAGAAATGTACTAATTACATGCATGCCAGGGTTGATGAGAAATATACTAATTACATGCATCCCAGGGCTGACGAGTAATGTACTAATTACAAGCATCCCAGGGCTGACGAGAAATGTACTAATTACATGCATCCCAGGGCTGAAGAGAAATGTACTGATTACATGCATCCCAGGGCTGACGAGAAATGTACTAATTACATGCATCCCAGGGCTGATGAGAAATGTACTAATTACATACATCCCAGGGCTGACAAGAAATGAACTAATTACATGCATCCCAGGGCTAACATGCATCGCAGGTCTGACGAGAAATGTTCTAATTACATGCATCTCAGGGCTGATGAGAAATGTACTAATTACATGCATCCCAGGGCTGACAAGAAATGTACTGATTACATGCATCCCAGGGCTGATGAGAAATGTACTAATTACATGCATCCCAGGGTTGACGAGAAATGTACTAATTACATGCATCGCAGGGCTGACGAGAAATGTTCTAATTACAGGCATCCCAGGGCTGACGAGAAATGTACTAATTACATGCATGCCAGGGCTGATGAGAAATATACTAATTACATGCATCCCAGGGCTGACGAGAAATGTACTAATTACAAGCATCCCAGGGCTGAAGAGAAATGTACTAATTACATGCATCCCAGGGCTGACGAGAAATGTACTAATTACATGCATCCCAGGGCTGAAGAGAAATGTACTAATTACATGCATCCCAGGGCTGACGAGAAATGTACTAATTACATGCATCCCAGGGCTGAAGAGAAATGTACTAATTACATGCATCCCAGGGCTGACGAGAAATGAACTAATTACATGCATCGCAGGGCTAACATGCATCGCAGGGCTGACGAGAAATGTTCTAATTACATGCATCTCAGGGCAGATGAGAAATGTACTAATTACATGCATCCCAGGGCTGACGAGAAATGTACTAATTACATGCATCCCAGGGCTGATGAGAAATGTACTAACTACATGCATGC
Organism: Saccoglossus kowalevskii; assembly: GCF_978046115.1. NCBI lineage: Eukaryota > Metazoa > Hemichordata > Enteropneusta > Harrimaniidae > Saccoglossus > Saccoglossus kowalevskii. The sequence continues at coordinate 36,133 of NC_140653.1, read as the reverse complement.
CAGGGTTGACGAGAAATATACTAATTACATGCATCCCAGGGCTGACAAGAAATGTACTGATTACATGCATCCCAGGGCTGATGAGAAATGTACTAATTACATGCATCCCAGGGCTGACGAGAAATGTACTAATTACATGCATCCCAGGGCTGACGAGAAATGTACTAATTACATGCATCCCAGGGCTGATGAGAAATGTACTAATTACATGCATCCCAGGGCTGACAAGAAATGAACTAATTACATGCATCACAGGGCTGACGAGAAATGTTCTAATTACATGCATCCCAGGGCTGACGAGAAATGTACGACTGAGCTCCTACAATTTCACGTTCTTTCTGCCTAAGGAGTCTTCACTGAGTTTCCTTTTTGTTTCAATAGGATCCGTAAAGGTATCGTGATTGTTTGTGTTAACTTTATTATTCTTTTTGACATAAATCTGTCATTTATTTGGTTGATTTTATTTTTTGGTTGTGACTGAGTCACGCCGGCAGCCAAACCAAGATGGCTGCCATCACGGCGAGCCAACGTGGCAGCCCTTTTCTGGGCTTGACTCGCAAACACGGCATTAGGTGTCAATCGATTTATGGGGTTGCCATTGAATCATATGTATCTAGCATTGCTGAAATTGTTGATGCTAACAATATTGTTGCTGCATCTCGTGCAAATGGAATGGTTTTGTGTTTTTTAGACTCAATTGCGTCTGTTGAAAAGGCGTGCATGCATGGCTGCACGATTGCCGACATGCATGTTGAGATTGAACCATTGGTTAAACCGGCAACAAAAATAATTTTATCTGGCGTACCACCCTTCATACCAGACTATACTATTGAAGCCGAATTAAAAAGATATGGTCGAGTGGTTAGCTCAATTAGAGTCATTCCACTCGGCTGTAAAAACCCACGTTTAAGACACGTGAAATCATTCCGTAGACAGGTATATATGATGTGCGATGACAAAATAGAAGGCGTACTAAATGTTGTGCATGAAGAAAGAAATTACCGCATATACCTGTCTACGGACGAAATAATATGTCATAAGTGCCTCAAAAAAGGACATATACAGCGTAACTGTAGGGAACAAGACACCTCATTAACTGATAAACGACCAAGTACACGTGGCGATCAAAACGATCAAAACATAAACAAAACTAATAAAACTAATAAAACTGGTGACAGCGAAAAACGTGATGAAAACGATCAGTCGAAAACAGCAATCAATATCGATGATGAAAACAACATGGAAATCGATAACACTACAGTAACCACAGATAATGATGAAAACGAAACACAAACCGGAATAGCGAAAAACCCAAACGATGTTATTGAAGTCTCGACACGTCAAGATCACTTTCATGCAAATAACCTTAATATAGAAAACAAAGCAGGTGCTGGAAAAACAGGCAATTATGACGTAACTCAAAATGAATCTGCAGCTGTTGTTAAAAGTTTTCTCGATGACGTCCTTGACAAAGCTACTAAAAAAGATAAAAACAACGATGAGGAGAAGGTACTAACCCCTCCCTCAACTTCAACACCTTCGGGTAATACCTTTATCTCTTCTTTCCCTTGTTCTCCTACTACCTTCGTTGATCCTTTTGATTCTTTTGATCGACTGCGATTCAACAACCCTACTGAACAAAATGAAGACATGGATGAGCGGGAGTCTGTTGCGTCAGACATTTCTGACCTCTCTCAAATACTACCTGATGATATTAAATCGCACGGCAAGATGCTTTCGAATGAATCCGTTTTATCTTTCCTGAAAAAATCCTTTCATTGTAAACGAATAGTCGAACATGCCACTGCCTTCTGCCCGGACCTGAAAACACTTATTCGTTCCATTAATCACGTGCGTAAGAACACCGAGATGCCACATAATGAAAAGGTTCGAGTGCAACGCATGACTGCAAAGCTTGTGTCTCACCACCTTAAAATATCACAAAAAGAAGAAGATAATACTGACGAAGCTACTGAAAAACCAAGTGCTAGTATATTAAATAAAAGACGTGGCATTCCAAAACTGGTAAAGAAGAAAAAGACATAATGCTGTTTGTAACGACTTGTATTAATAAAATAAACATGCCTATATTGCATACTTATTTAGCATCTTATCATTCATGTGTGATTTTTTCACCATCTATGTCAAGAAATAAAATTAATTTAAATAAAATTGACAATGTTCTTCTCATCATGTCTGTTCCTCGTATTTTTCGAGTAACTAATATCTTACACATGAATAATTTATTAATAAAGTATATTATAACTTACCTCATTTTTTTCATATGGTCAGCAATTATGGCTCCGTTGGTTTTTTGCGATGATCGGTTATGTTTTTCTCACTTTGATTTCCCTGGTCTCTTTCTTACTTGGTTTTCAGAAACGGGCGTAAATATGTCTTGTGTTTTCTTGCCAAAGGTGCACGATATTTACTTTTCTCTTAATCATGACTAATTTCTCTGGTTTGACATGGAACGTTCACGGATGTCGGAATTCCTTAAAAAGATATCAGCTTTTTGAGTTTCTGAAAATAAACCACCAATGTGACTTCTACTTTTTTCAAGAAACTCACACGACCCGTACAGATGAATCAACATGGCAAGTAGTATGGAGAGGACAATCCTTTTTCTCACATGCTAACTCTAACTCGGCGGGTGCCGCCATTCTGTTCAATCCTAATAAACAATTCCGCATTATTGATCATAACAATATTGTACCTGGACATATGCTACATGTACATGTACATATTGACGGGACACCTGTTCATTTAATAAACGTGTACACTCCCACAAACGGAAATGAGCGTCTGATCTTTTTTAAAACTCTAAAACATTTCTTAAACAGATTAAATAACGATCCTGTTATTATTGGAGGGGATATAAATTGCACTCTAAATCATCTACTTGATAGAGCTGACAGCCCCGAGCCCCACCCTGCTTCGTCAAAGTTTCTTTCAGGTATCTTGTCTCGCTTTAAACTCACCGATTCGTGGCGTTACTTAAATCGTAGTTCTCGTCAATATACATGGTCAAGAAATGACAGTAAATCGCGCATTGATACCTTCCTTGTCTCAAAGTCTATAATTTCCCGTGTTAAACATTGTTCAATTCATCCACATTTTAATTTTTCTGATCATCATATTGTTAAAATTTGTATCTCATTTAAACACATAAATACACGTAATCCTGTATGGTGTCTTAACACCAGTTTACTTAACGACAATGATTACTGTGACATTATTGACAAATACTGGCAACACTGGAGAAACGAAAAATCACGATTTCAAACAATACAACAATGGTGGGACATTGGAAAGCACAATATCAGAGAGCTAACGAAACAGTACAGCACAAAGCTTAGTGCTAACCTTAAACATATTAAACATGATCTTCACAACGAGATTAACAATATTGAACGCGAAGCTGAACAAGACCCGCTATTACATGACATTTTACAAGAAAAGAAATCAATACTCGAAAAAATTATTAAATCTGAAGCGAAGGGCGCAGCAGTGAGAGCACGACACAGATACCTCAATGAGAGCGACGCCCCTACTGCTTTTTTCTATGACACTGAAAAGCAAAAAGGAAATCGAAAAGCTATAAGTCAGCTTGAACGAAATGACGGGTCATTGACAGAGTCTCAAATTGAGATCAGAAAAATGGTCCGTGATTTTTATTGTAACCTTTTCTCACCTGATACAATATGTAGCGACTCTCAAAATAAAATACTTTCCCATCTTCCTCAACTCCATGAATCCATGAAAGATGACCTTGACGCCCCCCTCTCTCATGAAGAGTTAACCATTGCCGTAAAACTACTATCTAACGGTAAAACACCAGGAATAGATGGGCTCCCTGGAGAATTTTATAAACGTTTTTGGAACGTCCTTGGCAATGATCTCCTTGAAGTACTTTCAGCTTCGATCGAAGACGGTGAACTGCCATTATCGTGCCGCCGGGCTGTAATATCTCTTCTGCCTAAAAATGGAAACAATAACCAACTAAAAAACTGGAGGCCCGTAAGTTTATTATGCGCAGATTATAAGATACTTACCAAGGCATTATCACTCAGACTCAGACCTGCATTACCAACTATAATACATGAAGATCAGACATATTCCATCACAGGGAGACAAATATTTGACAACATCAATCTCGTTCGGGACGTAATATCTTATACCAATAGTAATAACTTGCCTCTCGGTATCGTCTCGCTTGATCAGGAAAAGGCATTTGACAGGATTCACCATGGATACCTAATTAACACCCTGCAAGCCTTTGGTTTTGGAGATCAGTTTATCAGTTACATCAAGCTGATTTATACAAATACTCAAAGCTTGGTCAGGATTAACAATGCACTTACCAGCCCTATAGACTTCAAACGCGGGATACGACAGGGATGCTCATTGTCTGGTCAATTATACTCAATCGCAATAGAGCCCCTGTTACATAAAATTAGAACAGAAAGCGATATCCGAGGTATCAACGTCCGAAACTCTAATGGGAAACGTGTCATTACGACTGCTTATGCGGATGATGTGAGCTTTTTTCTCACTGAAAATGACGATTTCGCCAAGCTAGACAAATGGTTACGAGTGTACCAAAATGCGAGTAATTCGCGTGTCAATTTTCTGAAATCAAAAGGCCTTTGGGTTGGAAGATGGAAACAACGTACTGATCTTCCACTTGGTATATCATGGTGTAACGACGGTTTGAAGATCTTGGGCATTTTTCTTGGAAACGACAACACATTTCTAATGAAAAACTGGGAGGATATTGTTGAAAAAACTGAAAGAAAATTAGAATGGTGGTCACGTTATGCCCCAGCAATGTCCTACAGAGGGCGCACTCTAGTTATCAACCAACTTGTTGCTTCGAAACTGTTTCATCGGTTTATTTGTTTATGTCCACCAACGGATACAGTTGAAAAATTGCAAACTATGCTGCTAAACTTTTTCTGGCAAGGACGTCATTGGGTTTCGTCAGTTTCTGTGTATATGATACCGAGTGAGGGCGGTCATGGATTAATACACTTGCCTACTCGCATACTAGCTTTTCGTCTCCAATATATCCAAAGATACCTTTATGCTGGGTCAAAACATCCATGTTTCACCCTCACGGATTACTTTCTTAAAACTATTCATGGATTGAATTATAATAAACAAATGTTTATTATTGACATTCCTGTTTTCAACACTGTTATCCCTGACTTTTACTCTAGTCTCATAAACGCATGGTCATCAATTAACACAATTAGAAAAGACGAACCAGACACATACCAGGATATTTCCCAGGAACCACTTTTCTTTAATTCACTTGTTTTACATCCAGTTCAAAACAGGCCGATTGACCTGCTTCACTTCCGCCAGTCTGGAATTACAAAAATCGGCGACCTGCTAGGATATGGTGGAAACAACTGGTTAGAAATTGACGAACTCCACGAAATTGTTCCTATCTACTCTAAACGAGTTCTTGCTATAGCTCTAGATTTGATAAGAAAAGCTATACCCCAAACGTGGATAACCATTATTAATCAATCTCCTCCTTCTGACGACATATGTATTCAATATCGCAACTACTCTCTAGAGCTTGTCTATCGAGACGATGACAATGACATCCTTTTAAATTGTGCTCTATACAAACAAGAAAAAGGTGATATTTATAAATTCCTCACAAGGAAAAATTATTATATAAAATATGTAACACGCCATGAAACTGTGTGGAAAGACATATTGGCTCTACATCCAACTGAAAAGCCCAATTTTCTTCATTGCTATCTTACACCAACTACAAAAAAAGATGGTGATCTCCAGTGGCGGCTACTCCATGGAGCGTATCCTACAGGCGGCTTCTTATATAACTCTGGTTTTCAACAGTCGAATAAATGCGTATTTTGCAATGACCTAGATGACCTAGTACACATTTTCTTGGATTGTCCAAGACTTGGGCCTGCCTTTTCACTTTTCAAAATATTTGCAAACAAACTTTTATCTCAGGATACTACCTCACTGGTACATTATATTCTAGGACCAACGCTAAACAAAAAACCCTCCATAATTCACCGATTATACTGTTATGTGCTCACACTTCTAAAATCTGCTATACATGTAACTCGTTACAACAAAATTAAAGACCTATCACAAACTGATGTCCTAGAATGCTACAAGGCTCGAATCAAATCGCGAGTAACATCCGAGTATAAATACAGTGTACTTACCCGGTCATTGAATATATTCGAATCCCAATGGTGCGTAAATGACGCCCTGGCAACGCTTGGTGAACAGCAAGAACTTGTCTTCCCAGACTACATTACCTAAGCCGACATGGAGCCATTACTGGATTAACCTGGAACTATACATATGAACACTGAGGAACATGCAGTTAACCGGAACGATAATCATTAAAGACATCAAAATATTTTATTATTTCATTTTATGAATATAACATTATAATATCATGATATTTAATGATAACTTGTTTTTGAACATAACGAACTGATGAACAATTCCGATTTGCTGACTCCAGTCATATTCCGTTTTTTAAATGTAAATAGAAATTGTATATTATATTAACTGAGAATAAAAACAAATATCACTAATTACAAGCATCCCAGGGCTGAAGAGAAATGTACTAATTACATGCATCCCAGAGCTGACGAGAAATGTACGACTGAGCTCCTACAATTTCACGTTCTTTCTGCCTAAGGAGTCTTCACTGAGTTTCCTTTTTGTTTCAATAGGATCCGTAAAGGTATCGTGATTGTTTGTGTTAACTTTATTATTCTTTTTGACATAAATCTGTCATTTATTTGGTTGATTTTATTTTTTGGTTGTGACTGAGTCACGCCGGCAGCCAAACCAAGATGGCTGCCATCACGGCGAGCCAACGTGGCAGCCCTTTTCTGGGCTTGACTCGCAAACACGGCATTAGGTGTCAATCGATTTATGGGGTTGCCATTGAATCATATGTATCTAGCATTGCTGAAATTGTTGATGCTAACAATATTGTTGCTGCATCTCGTGCAAATGGAATGGTTTTGTGTTTTTTAGACTCAATTGCGTCTGTTGAAAAGGCGTGCATGCATGGCTGCACGATTGCCGACATGCATGTTGAGATTGAACCATTGGTTAAACCGGCAACAAAAATAATTTTATCTGGCGTACCACCCTTCAAACCATACTATACTATTGAAGCCGAATTAAAAAGATATGGTCGAGTGGTTAGCTCAATTAGAGTCATTCCACTCGGCTGTAAAAACCCACGTTTAAGACACGTGAAATCATTCCGTAGACAGGTATATATGATGTGCGATGACAAAATAGAAGGCGTACTAAATGTTGTGCATGAAGAAAGAAATTACCGCATATACCTGTCTACGGACGAAATAATATGTCATAAGTGCCTCAAAAAAGGACATATACAGCGTAACTGTAGGGAACAAGACACCTCATTAACTGATAAACGACCAAGTACACGTGGCGATCAAAACGATCAAAACATAAACAAAACTAATAAAACTAATAAAACTGGTGACAGCGAAAAACGTGATGAAAACGATCAGTCGAAAACAGCAATCAATATCGATGATGAAAACAACATGGAAATCGATAACACTACAGTAACCACAGATAATGATGAAAACGAAACACAAACCGGAATAGCGAAAAACCCAAACGATGTTATTGAAGTCTCGACACGTCAAGATCACTTTCATGCAAATAACCTTAATATAGAAAACAAAGCAGGTGCTGGAAAAACAGGCAATTATGACGTAACTCAAAATGAATCTGCAGCTGTTGTTAAAAGTTTTCTCGATGACGTCCTTGACAAAGCTACTAAAAAAGATAAAAACAACGATGAGGAGAAGGTACTAACCCCTCCCTCAACTTCAACACCTTCGGGTAATACCTTTATCTCTTCTTTCCCTTGTTCTCCTACTACCTTCGTTGATCCTTTTGATTCTTTTGATCGACTGCGATTCAACAACCCTACTGAACAAAATGAAGACATGGATGAGCGGGAGTCTGTTGCGTCAGACATTTCTGACCTCTCTCAAATACTACCTGATGATATTAAATCGCACGGCAAGATGCTTTCGAATGAATCCGTTTTATCTTTCCTGAAAAAATCCTTTCATTGTAAACGAATAGTCGAACATGCCACTGCCTTCTGCCCGGACCTGAAAACACTTATTCGTTCCATTAATCACGTGCGTAAGAACACCGAGATGCCACATAATGAAAAGGTTCGAGTGCAACGCATGACTGCAAAGCTTGTGTCTCACCACCTTAAAATATCACAAAAAGAAGAAGATAATACTGACGAAGCTACTGAAAAACCAAGTGCTAGTATATTAAATAAAAGACGTGGCATTCCAAAACTGGTAAAGAAGAAAAAGACATAATGCTGTTTGTAACGACTTGTATTAATAAAATAAACATGCCTATATTGCATACTTATTTAGCATCTTATCATTCATGTGTGATTTTTTCACCATCTATGTCAAGAAATAAAATTAATTTAAATAAAATTGACAATGTTCTTCTCATCATGTCTGTTCCTCGTATTTTTCGAGTAACTAATATCTTACACATGAATAATTTATTAATAAAGTATATTATAACTTACCTCATTTTTTTCATATGGTCAGCAATTATGGCTCCGTTGGTTTTTTGCGATGATCGGTTATGTTTTTCTCACTTTGATTTCCCTGGTCTCTTTCTTACTTGGTTTTCAGAAACGGGCGTAAATATGTCTTGTGTTTTCTTGCCAAAGGTGCACGATATTTACTTTTCTCTTAATCATGACTAATTTCTCTGGTTTGACATGGAACGTTCACGGATGTCGGAATTCCTTAAAAAGATATCAGCTTTTTGAGTTTCTGAAAATAAACCACCAATGTGACTTCTACTTTTTTCAAGAAACTCACACGACCCGTACAGATGAATCAACATGGCAAGTAGTATGGAGAGGACAATCCTTTTTCTCACATGCTAACTCTAACTCGGCGGGTGCCGCCATTCTGTTCAATCCTAATAAACAATTCCGCATTATTGATCATAACAATATTGTACCTGGACATATGCTACATGTACATGTACATATTGACGGGACACCTGTTCATTTAATAAACGTGTACACTCCCACAAACGGAAATGAGCGTCTGATCTTTTTTAAAACTCTAAAACATTTCTTAAACAGATTAAATAACGATCCTGTTATTATTGGAGGGGATATAAATTGCACTCTAAATCATCTACTTGATAGAGCTGACAGCCCCGAGCCCCACCCTGCTTCGTCAAAGTTTCTTTCAGGTATCTTGTCTCGCTTTAAACTCACCGATTCGTGGCGTTACTTAAATCGTAGTTCTCGTCAATATACATGGTCAAGAAATGACAGTAAATCGCGCATTGATACCTTCCTTGTCTCAAAGTCTATAATTTCCCGTGTTAAACATTGTTCAATTCATCCACATTTTAATTTTTCTGATCATCATATTGTTAAAATTTGTATCTCATTTAAACACATAAATACACGTAATCCTGTATGGTGTCTTAACACCAGTTTACTTAACGACAATGATTACTGTGACATTATTGACAAATACTGGCAACACTGGAGAAACGAAAAATCACGATTTCAAACAATACAACAATGGTGGGACATTGGAAAGCACAATATCAGAGAGCTAACGAAACAGTACAGCACAAAGCTTAGTGCTAACCTTAAACATATTAAACATGATCTTCACAACGAGATTAACAATATTGAACGCGAAGCTGAACAAGACCCGCTATTACATGACATTTTACAAGAAAAGAAATCAATACTCGAAAAAATTATTAAATCTGAAGCGAAGGGCGCAGCAGTGAGAGCACGACACAGATACCTCAATGAGAGCGACGCCCCTACTGCTTTTTTCTATGACACTGAAAAGCAAAAAGGAAATCGAAAAGCTATAAGTCAGCTTGAACGAAATGACGGGTCATTGACAGAGTCTCAAATTGAGATCAGAAAAATGGTCCGTGATTTTTATTGTAACCTTTTCTCACCTGATACAATATGTAGCGACTCTCAAAATAAAATACTTTCCCATCTTCCTCAACTCCATGAATCCATGAAAGATGACCTTGACGCCCCCCTCTCTCATGAAGAGTTAACCATTGCCGTAAAACTACTATCTAACGGTAAAACACCAGGAATAGATGGGCTCCCTGGAGAATTTTATAAACGTTTTTGGAACGTCCTTGGCAATGATCTCCTTGAAGTACTTTCAGCTTCGATCGAAGACGGTGAACTGCCATTATCGTGCCGCCGGGCTGTAATATCTCTTCTGCCTAAAAATGGAAACAATAACCAACTAAAAAACTGGAGGCCCGTAAGTTTATTATGCGCAGATTATAAGATACTTACCAAGGCATTATCACTCAGACTCAGACCTGCATTACCAACTATAATACATGAAGATCAGACATATTCCATCACAGGGAGACAAATATTTGACAACATCAATCTCGTTCGGGACGTAATATCTTATACCAATAGTAATAACTTGCCTCTCGGTATCGTCTCGCTTGATCAGGAAAAGGCATTTGACAGGATTCACCATGGATACCTAATTAACACCCTGCAAGCCTTTGGTTTTGGAGATCAGTTTATCAGTTACATCAAGCTGATTTATACAAATACTCAAAGCTTGGTCAGGATTAACAATGCACTTACCAGCCCTATAGACTTCAAACGCGGGATACGACAGGGATGCTCATTGTCTGGTCAATTATACTCAATCGCAATAGAGCCCCTGTTACATAAAATTAGAACAGAAAGCGATATCCGAGGTATCAACGTCCGAAACTCTAATGGGAAACGTGTCATTACGACTGCTTATGCGGATGATGTGAGCTTTTTTCTCACTGAAAATGACGATTTCGCCAAGCTAGACAAATGGTTACGAGTGTACCAAAATGCGAGTAATTCGCGTGTCAATTTTCTGAAATCAAAAGGCCTTTGGGTTGGAAGATGGAAACAACGTACTGATCTTCCACTTGGTATATCATGGTGTAACGACGGTTTGAAGATCTTGGGCATTTTTCTTGGAAACGACAACACATTTCTAATGAAAAACTGGGAGGATATTGTTGAAAAAACTGAAAGAAAATTAGAATGGTGGTCACGTTATGCCCCAGCAATGTCCTACAGAGGGCGCACTCTAGTTATCAACCAACTTGTTGCTTCGAAACTGTTTCATCGGTTTATTTGTTTATGTCCACCAACGGATACAGTTGAAAAATTGCAAACTATGCTGCTAAACTTTTTCTGGCAAGGACGTCATTGGGTTTCGTCAGTTTCTGTGTATATGATACCGAGTGAGGGCGGTCATGGATTAATACACTTGCCTACTCGCATACTAGCTTTTCGTCTCCAATATATCCAAAGATACCTTTATGCTGGGTCAAAACATCCATGTTTCACCCTCACGGATTACTTTCTTAAAACTATTCATGGATTGAATTATAATAAACAAATGTTTATTATTGACATTCCTGTTTTCAACACTGTTATCCCTGACTTTTACTCTAGTCTCATAAACGCATGGTCATCAATTAACACAATTAGAAAAGACGAACCAGACACATACCAGGATATTTCCCAGGAACCACTTTTCTTTAATTCACTTGTTTTACATCCAGTTCAAAACAGGCCGATTGACCTGCTTCACTTCCGCCAGTCTGGAATTACAAAAATCGGCGACCTGCTAGGATATGGTGGAAACAACTGGTTAGAAATTGACGAACTCCACGAAATTGTTCCTATCTACTCTAAACGAGTTCTTGCTATAGCTCTAGATTTGATAAGAAAAGCTATACCCCAAACGTGGATAACCATTATTAATCAATCTCCTCCTTCTGACGACATATGTATTCAATATCGCAACTACTCTCTAGAGCTTGTCTATCGAGACGATGACAATGACATCCTTTTAAATTGTGCTCTATACAAACAAGAAAAAGGTGATATTTATAAATTCCTCACAAGGAAAAATTATTATATAAAATATGTAACACGCCATGAAACTGTGTGGAAAGACATATTGGCTCTACATCCAACTGAAAAGCCCAATTTTCTTCATTGCTATCTTACACCAACTACAAAAAAAGATGGTGATCTCCAGTGGCGGCTACTCCATGGAGCGTATCCTACAGGCGGCTTCTTATATAACTCTGGTTTTCAACAGTCGAATAAATGCGTATTTTGCAATGACCTAGATGACCTAGTACACATTTTCTTGGATTGTCCAAGACTTGGGCCTGCCTTTTCACTTTTCAAAATATTTGCAAACAAACTTTTATCTCAGGATACTACCTCACTGGTACATTATATTCTAGGACCAACGCTAAACAAAAAACCCTCCATAATTCACCGATTATACTGTTATGTGCTCACACTTCTAAAATCTGCTATACATGTAACTCGTTACAACAAAATTAAAGACCTATCACAAACTGATGTCCTAGAATGCTACAAGGCTCGAATCAAATCGCGAGTAACATCCGAGTATAAATACAGTGTACTTACCCGGTCATTGAATATATTCGAATCCCAATGGTGCGTAAATGACGCCCTGGCAACGCTTGGTGAACAGCAAGAACTTGTCTTCCCAGACTACATTACCTAAGCCGACATGGAGCCATTACTGGATTAACCTGGAACTATACATATGAACACTGAGGAACATGCAGTTAACCGGAACGATAATCATTAAAGACATCAAAATATTTTATTATTTCATTTTATGAATATAACATTATAATATCATGATATTTAATGATAACTTGTTTTTGAACATAACGAACTGATGAACAATTCCGAATTGCTGACTCCAGTCATATTCCGTTTTTTAAATGTAAATAGAAATTGTATATTATATTAACTGAGAATAAAAACAAATATCACTAATTACATGCATGCCAGGGCTGATGAGAAATATACTAATTACATGCATCCCAGGGCTGACGAGTAATGTACTAATTACAAGCATCCCAGGGCTGACGAGAAATGTACTAATTACATGCATCCCAGGGCTGACAAGAAATGAACTAATTACATGCATCACAGGGCTGACGAGAAATGTTCTAATTACAGGCATCCCAGGGCTGACGAGAAATGTACTAATTACATGCATGCCAGGGCTGATGAGAAATATACTAATTACATGCATCCCAGGGCTGACAAGAAATGAACTAATTACATGCATCCCAGGGCTAACATGCATCGCAGGTCTGACGAGAAATGTTCTAATTACATGCATCTCAGGGCTGATGAGAAATGTACTAATTACATGCATCCCAGGGCTGACGAGAAATGTACTAATTACATGCATCCCAGGGCTGATGAGAAATGTACTAACTACATGCATGCCAGGGTTGACGAGAAATATACTAATTACATGCATCCCAGGGCTGACAAGAAATGTACTGATTACATGCATCCCAGGGCTGACGAGAAATGTACTAATTACATGCATCCCAGGGCTGACGAGAAATGTACTAATTACATGCATCCCAGGGCTGACGAGAAATGTACTAATTACATGCGTCCCAGGGCTGATGAGAAATGTACTAATTACATGCATCCCAGGGCTGACAAGAAATGAACTAATTACATGCATCACAGGGCTGACGAGAAATGTTCTAATTACAGGCATCCCAGGGCTGACGAGAAATGTACTAATTACATGCATGCCAGGGCTGATGAGAAATGTACTAATTACATGCATCCCAGGGCTGACGAGAAATGTACTAATTACATGCATCCCAGGGCTGATGAGAAATGTACTAATTACATGCATGCCAGGGTTGACGAGTAATATACTAATTACATGCATCCCAGGGCTGACGAGAAATGTACTAATTACATGCATCCCAGGGCTGAAGAGAAATGTACTAATTACATGCGTCCCAGGGCTGATGAGAAATGTACTAATTACATGCATCCCAGGGCTGACAAGAAATGAACTAATTACATGCATCACAGGGCTGACGAGAAATGTACGACTGAGCTCCTACAATTTCACGTTCTTTCTGCCTAAGGAGTCTTCACTGAGTTTCCTTTTTGTTTCAATAGGATCCGTAAAGGTATCGTGATTGTTTGTGTTAACTTTATTATTCTTTTTGACATAAATCTGTCATTTATTTGGTTGATTTTATTTTTTGGTTGTGACTGAGTCACGCCGGCAGCCAAACCAAGATGGCTGCCATCACGGCGAGCCAACGTGGCAGCCCTTTTCTGGGCTTGACTCGCAAACACGGCATTAGGTGTCAATCGATTTATGGGGTTGCCATTGAATCATATGTATCTAGCATTGCTGAAATTGTTGATGCTAACAATATTGTTGCTGCATCTCGTGCAAATGGAATGGTTTTGTGTTTTTTAGACTCAATTGCGTCTGTTGAAAAGGCGTGCATGCATGGCTGCACGATTGCCGACATGCATGTTGAGATTGAACCATTGGTTAAACCGGCAACAAAAATAATTTTATCTGGCGTACCACCCTTCATACCAGACTATACTATTGAAGCCGAATTAAAAAGATATGGTCGAGTGGTTAGCTCAATTAGAGTCATTCCACTCGGCTGTAAAAACCCACGTTTAAGACACGTGAAATCATTCCGTAGACAGGTATATATGATGTGCGATGACAAAATAGAAGGCGTACTAAATGTTGTGCATGAAGAAAGAAATTACCGCATATACCTGTCTACGGACGAAATAATATGTCATAAGTGCCTCAAAAAAGGACATATACAGCGTAACTGTAGGGAACAAGACACCTCATTAACTGATAAACGACCAAGTACACGTGGCGATCAAAACGATCAAAACATAAACAAAACTAATAAAACTAATAAAACTGGTGACAGCGAAAAACGTGATGAAAACGATCAGTCGAAAACAGCAATCAATATCGATGATGAAAACAACATGGAAATCGATAACACTACAGTAACCACAGATAATGATGAAAACGAAACACAAACCGGAATAGCGAAAAACCCAAACGATGTTATTGAAGTCTCGACACGTCAAGATCACTTTCATGCAAATAACCTTAATATAGAAAACAAAGCAGGTGCTGGAAAAACAGGCAATTATGACGTAACTCAAAATGAATCTGCAGCTGTTGTTAAAAGTTTTCTCGATGACGTCCTTGACAAAGCTACTAAAAAAGATAAAAACAACGATGAGGAGAAGGTACTAACCCCTCCCTCAACTTCAACACCTTCGGGTAATACCTTTATCTCTTCTTTCCCTTGTTCTCCTACTACCTTCGTTGATCCTTTTGATTCTTTTGATCGACTGCGATTCAACAACCCTACTGAACAAAATGAAGACATGGATGAGCGGGAGTCTGTTGCGTCAGACATTTCTGACCTCTCTCAAATACTACCTGATGATATTAAATCGCACGGCAAGATGCTTTCGAATGAATCCGTTTTATCTTTCCTGAAAAAATCCTTTCATTGTAAACGAATAGTCGAACATGCCACTGCCTTCTGCCCGGACCTGAAAACACTTATTCGTTCCATTAATCACGTGCGTAAGAACACCGAGATGCCACATAATGAAAAGGTTCGAGTGCAACGCATGACTGCAAAGCTTGTGTCTCACCACCTTAAAATATCACAAAAAGAAGAAGATAATACTGACGAAGCTACTGAAAAACCAAGTGCTAGTATATTAAATAAAAGACGTGGCATTCCAAAACTGGTAAAGAAGAAAAAGACATAATGCTGTTTGTAACGACTTGTATTAATAAAATAAACATGCCTATATTGCATACTTATTTAGCATCTTATCATTCATGTGTGATTTTTTCACCATCTATGTCAAGAAATAAAATTAATTTAAATAAAATTGACAATGTTCTTCTCATCATGTCTGTTCCTCGTATTTTTCGAGTAACTAATATCTTACACATGAATAATTTATTAATAAAGTATATTATAACTTACCTCATTTTTTTCATATGGTCAGCAATTATGGCTCCGTTGGTTTTTTGCGATGATCGGTTATGTTTTTCTCACTTTGATTTCCCTGGTCTCTTTCTTACTTGGTTTTCAGAAACGGGCGTAAATATGTCTTGTGTTTTCTTGCCAAAGGTGCACGATATTTACTTTTCTCTTAATCATGACTAATTTCTCTGGTTTGACATGGAACGTTCACGGATGTCGGAATTCCTTAAAAAGATATCAGCTTTTTGAGTTTCTGAAAATAAACCACCAATGTGACTTCTACTTTTTTCAAGAAACTCACACGACCCGTACAGATGAATCAACATGGCAAGTAGTATGGAGAGGACAATCCTTTTTCTCACATGCTAACTCTAACTCGGCGGGTGCCGCCATTCTGTTCAATCCTAATAAACAATTCCGCATTATTGATCATAACAATATTGTACCTGGACATATGCTACATGTACATGCACATATTGACGGGACACCTGTTCATTTAATAAACGTGTACACTCCCACAAACGGAAATGAGCGTCTGATCTTTTTTAAAACTCTAAAACATTTCTTAAACAGATTAAATAACGATCCTGTTATTATTGGAGGGGATATAAATTGCACTCTAAATCATCTACTTGATAGAGCTGACAGCCCCGAGCCCCACCCTGCTTCGTCAAAGTTTCTTTCAGGTATCTTGTCTCGCTTTAAACTCACCGATTCGTGGCGTTACTTAAATCGTAGTTCTCGTCAATATACATGGTCAAGAAATGACAGTAAATCGCGCATTGATACCTTCCTTGTCTCAAAGTCTATAATTTCCCGTGTTAAACATTGTTCAATTCATCCACATTTTAATTTTTCTGATCATCATATTGTTAAAATTTGTATCTCATTTAAACACATAAATACACGTAATCCTGTATGGTGTCTTAACACCAGTTTACTTAACGACAATGATTACTGTGACATTATTGACAAATACTGGCAACACTGGAGAAACGAAAAATCACGATTTCAAACAATACAACAATGGTGAGACATTGGAAAGCACAATATCAGAGAGCTAACGAAACAGTACAGCACAAAGCTTAGTGCTAACCTTAAACATATTAAACATGATCTTCACAACGAGATTAACAATATTGAACGCGAAGCTGAACAAGACCCGCTATTACATGACATTTTACAAGAAAAGAAATCAATACTCGAAAAAATTATTAAATCTGAAGCGAAGGGCGCAGCAGTGAGAGCACGACACAGATACCTCAATGAGAGCGACGCCCCTACTGCTTTTTTCTATGACACTGAAAAGCAAAAAGGAAATCGAAAAGCTATAAGTCAGCTTGAACGAAATGACGGGTCATTGACAGAGTCTCAAATTGAGATCAGAAAAATGGTCCGTGATTTTTATTGTAACCTTTTCTCACCTGATACAATATGTAGCGACTCTCAAAATAAAATACTTTCCCATCTTCCTCAACTCCATGAATCCATGAAAGATGACCTTGACGCCCCCCTCTCTCATGAAGAGTTAACCATTGCCGTAAAACTACTATCTAACGGTAAAACACCAGGAATAGATGGGCTCCCTGGAGAATTTTATAAACGTTTTTGGAACGTCCTTGGCAATGATCTCCTTGAAGTACTTTCAGCTTCGATCGAAGACGGTGAACTGCCATTATCGTGCCGCCGGGCTGTAATATCTCTTCTGCCGAAAAATGGAAACAATAACCAACTAAAAAACTGGAGGCCCGTAAGTTTATTATGCGCAGATTATAAGATACTTACCAAGGCATTATCACTCAGACTCAGACCTGCATTACCAACTATAATACATGAAGATCAGACATATTCCATCACAGGGAGACAAATATTTGACAACATCAATCTCGTTCGGGACGTAATATCTTATACCAATAGTAATAACTTGCCTCTCGGTATCGTCTCGCTTGATCAGGAAAAGGCATTTGACAGGATTCACCATGGATACCTAATTAACACCCTGCAAGCCTTTGGTTTTGGAGATCAGTTTATCAGTTACATCAAGCTGATTTATACAAATACTCAAAGCTTGGTCAGGATTAACAATGCACTTACCAGCCCTATAGACTTCAAACGCGGGATACGACAGGGATGCTCATTGTCTGGTCAATTATACTCAATCGCAATAGAGCCCCTGTTACATAAAATTAGAACAGAAAGCGATATCCGAGGTATCAACGTCCGAAACTCTAATGGGAAACGTGTCATTACGACTGCTTATGCGGATGATGTGAGCTTTTTTCTCACTGAAAATGACGATTTCGCCAAGCTAGACAAATGGTTACGAGTGTACCAAAATGCGAGTAATTCGCGTGTCAATTTTCTGAAATCAAAAGGCCTTTGGGTTGGAAGATGGAAACAACGTACTGATCTTCCACTTGGTATATCATGGTGTAACGACGGTTTGAAGATCTTGGGCATTTTTCTTGGAAACGACAACACATTTCTAATGAAAAACTGGGAGGATATTGTTGAAAAAACTGAAAGAAAATTAGAATGGTGGTCACGTTATGCCCCAGCAATGTCCTACAGAGGGCGCACTCTAGTTATCAACCAACTTGTTGCTTCGAAACTGTTTCATCGGTTTATTTGTTTATGTCCACCAACGGATACAGTTGAAAAATTGCAAACTATGCTGCTAAACTTTTTCTGGCAAGGACGTCATTGGGTTTCGTCAGTTTCTGTGTATATGATACCGAGTGAGGGCGGTCATGGATTAATACACTTGCCTACTCGCATACTAGCTTTTCGTCTCCAATATATCCAAAGATACCTTTATGCTGGGTCAAAACATCCATGTTTCACCCTCACGGATTACTTTCTTAAAACTATTCATGGATTGAATTATAATAAACAAATGTTTATTATTGACATTCCTGTTTTCAACACTGTTATCCCTGACTTTTACTCTAGTCTCATAAACACATGGTCATCAATTAACACAATTAGAAAAGACGAACCAGACACATACCAGGATATTTCCCAGGAACCACTTTTCTTTAATTCACTTGTTTTACATCCAGTTCAAAACAGGCCGATTGACCTGCTTCACTTCCGCCAGTCTGGAATTACAAAAATCGGCGACCTGCTAGGATATGGTGGAAACAACTGGTTAGAAATTGACGAACTCCACGAAATTGTTCCTATCTACTCTAAACGAGTTCTTGCTATAGCTCTAGATTTGATAAGAAAAGCTATACCCCAAACGTGGATAACCATTATTAATCAATCTCCTCCTTCTGACGACATATGTATTCAATATCGCAACTACTCTCTAGAGCTTGTCTATCGAGACGATGACAATGACATCCTTTTAAATTGTGCTCTATACAAACAAGAAAAAGGTGATATTTATAAATTCCTCACAAGGAAAAATTATTATATAAAATATGTAACACGCCATGAAACTGTGTGGAAAGACATATTGGCTCTACATCCAACTGAAAAGCCCAATTTTCTTCATTGCTATCTTACACCAACTACAAAAAAAGATGGTGATCTCCAGTGGCGGCTACTCCATGGAGCGTATCCTACAGGCGGCTTCTTATATAACTCTGGTTTTCAACAGTCGAATAAATGCGTATTTTGCAATGACCTAGATGACCTAGTACACATTTTCTTGGATTGTCCAAGACTCGGGCCTGCCTTTTCACTTTTCAAAATATTTGCAAACAAACTTTTATCTCAGGATACTACCTCACTGGTACATTATATTCTAGGACCAACGCTAAACAAAAAACCCTCCATAATTCACCGATTATACTGTTATGTGCTCACACTTCTAAAATCTGCTATACATGTAACTCGTTACAACAAAATTAAAGACCTATCACAAACTGATGTCCTAGAATGCTACAAGGCTCGAATCAAATCGCGAGTAACATCCGAGTATAAATACAGTGTACTTACCCGGTCATTGAATATATTCGAATCCCAATGGTGCGTAAATGACGCCCTGGCAACGCTTGGTGAACAGCAAGAACTTGTCTTCCCAGACTACATTACCTAAGCCGACATGGAGCCATTACTGGATTAACCTGGAACTATACATATGAACACTGAGGAACATGCAGTTAACCGGAACGATAATCATTAAAGACATCAAAATATTTTACTATTTCATTTTATGAATATAACATTATAATATCATGATATTTAATGATAACTTGTTTTTGAACATAACGAACTGATGAACAATTCCGAATTGCTGACTCCAGTCATATTCCGTTTTTTAAATGTAAATAGAAATTGTATATTATATTAACTGAGAATAAAAACAAATATCACTAATTACATGCATCCCAGGGCTGATGAGAAATGTACTAATTACATGCATCCCAGGGCTGACAAGAAATGAACTAATTACATGCATCCCAGGGCTGACGAGAAATGTACTAATTACATGCATCCCAGGGCTCATGAGAAATGTACTAATTACATGCATCCCAGGGCTGACAAGAAATGAACTAATTACATGCATCCCAGGGCTAACATGCATCGCAGGTCTGACGAGAAATGTTCTAATTACATGCATCCCAGGGCTGACGAGTAATGTACTAATTACAAGCATCCCAGGGCTGACGAGAAATGTACTAATTACATGCATCCCAGGGCTGACGAGAAATGTACTAATTACATGCATCCCAGGGCTGAAGAGAAATGTACTGATTACATGCATCCCAGGGCTGACGAGAAATGTACTAATTACATGCATCCCAGGGCTGATGAGAAATGTACTAATTACATGCATCCCAGGGCTGACAAGAAATGAACTAATTACATGCATCCCAGGGCTAACATGCATCGCAGGTCTGACGAGAAATGTTCTAATTACATGCATCTCAGGGCTGATGAGAAATGTACTAATTACATGCATCCCAGGGCTGACGAGAACTGTACTAATTACATGCATCCCAGGGCTGACGAGAAATGTACTAATTACATGCATCCCAGGGCTGACGAGAAATCTACTAATTACATGCATCCCAGGGCTGATGAGAAATTTACTAATTACATGCATCCCAGGGCTGATGAGAAATGTACTATTTACATGCATCCCAGTGCTGATGAGAAATGTTCTAATTACATGCATCCCAGGGCTAATGAGAAATCTACTAATTACATGCATCCCAGGGCTGACAAGAAATGTACTGATTACATGCATCCCAGGGCTGACGAGAAATGTACTAATTACATGCATCCCAGGGCTGACGAGAAATGTACTAATTACATGCATCCCAGGGCTGACGAGAAATGTACTAATTACATGCATCCCAGGGCTGATGAGAAATGTACTGATTACATGCATCCCAGGGCTGACGAGAAATGTACTAATTACATGCATCCCAGGGCTGATGAGAAATGTACTAATTACATGCATCCCAGGGCTGAAGAGAAACGTACTAATCACATGCATCCCAGGGCTGACGAGAAATGTACTAATTACATGCATCCCAGGGCTGAAGAGAAATGTACTAATTACATGCATCCCATGGCTGACGAGAAATGTACTAATTACATGCATCCCAGGGCTGAAGAGAAATGTACTAATTACATGCATCCCAGGGCTGACGAGAAATCTACTAATTACATGCATCCCAGGGCTGATGAGAAATTTACTAATTACATGCATCCCAGGGCTGATGAGAAATGTACTATTTACATGCATCCCAGTGCTGATGAGAAATGTTCTAATTACATGCATCCCAGGGCTAATGAGAAATCTACTAATTACATGCATCCCAGGGCTGACAAGAAATGTACTGATTACATGCATCCCAGGGCTGACGAGAAATGTACTAATTACATGCATCCCAGGGCTGACGAGAAATGTACTAATTACATGCATCCCAGGGCTGACGAGAAATGTACTAATTACATGCATCCCAGGGCTGATGAGAAATGTACTGATTACATGCATCCCAGGGCTGACGAGAAATGTACTAATTACATGCATCCCAGGGCTGATGAGAAATGTACTAATTACATGCATCCCAGGGCTGACAAGAAATGAACTAATTACATGCATCCCAGGGCTAACATGCATCGCAGGTCTGACGAGAAATGTTCTAATTACATGCATCTCAGGGCTGATGAGAAATGTACTAATTACATGCATCCCAGGGCTGACAAGAAATGTACTGATTACATGCATCCCAGGGCTGATGAGAAATGTACTAATTACATGCATCCCAGGGTTGACGAGAAATGTACTAATTACATGCATCCCAGGGCTGATGAGAAATGTACTAATTACATGCATCCCAGGGCTGACAAGAAATGAACTAATTACATGCATCCCAGGGCTAACATGCATCGCAGGTCTGACGAGAAATGTTCTAATTACATGCATCTCAGGGCTGATGAGAAATGTACTAATTACATGCATCCCAGGGCTGACAAGAAATGTACTGATTACATGCATCCCAGGGCTGATGAGAAATGTACTAATTACATGCATCCCAGGGTTGACGAGAAATGTACTAATTACATGCATCCCAGGGCTGATGAGAAATATACTAATTACATGCATCCCAGGGCTGACGAGTAATGTACTAATTACAAGCATCCCAGGGCTGACGAGAAATATACTAATTACATGCATCCCAGGGCTGACGAGAAATGTACTAATTACAAGCATCCCAGGGCTGAAGAGAAACGTACTAATCACATGCATCCCAGGGCTGACGAGAAATGTACTAATTACATGCATCCCAGGGCTGAAGAGAAATGTACTAATTACATGCATCCCATGGCTGACGAGAAATGTACTAATTACATGCATCCCAGGGCTGAAGAGAAATGTACTAATTACATGCATCCCAGGGCTGACGAGAAATGAACTAATTACATGCATCGCAGGGCTAACATGCATCGCAGGGCTGACGAGAAATGTTCTAATTACATGCATCTCAGGGCAGATGAGAAATGTACTAATTACATGCATCCCAGGGCTGACGAGAAATGTACTAATTACATGCATCCCAGGGCTGATGAGAAATGTACTAATTACATGCATGCCAGGGTTGACGAGTAATATACTAATTACATGCATCCCAGGGCTGACGAGAAATGTACTAATTACATGCATCCCAGGGCTGACAAGAAATGAACTAATTACATGCATCCCAGGGCTGACGAGAAATGTACTAATTACATGCATCCCAGGGCTGATGAGAAATGTACTAATTACAAGCATTCCAGGGCTGAAGAGAAATTTTGTAAATGTGGCCACTAAGCGACAAATATGAATACCGCAATTGTTTTAGATTGTAAATGTCGCCACCAAGTGAAAAATATGAATACCAAAATCGTTTTATATGGTAAATGACGCCACCAAGTGACAAATATGAATACCGCAATCGTGTTATATTGTAAATGACGCCACCAAGCGACAAATATGCATACAGCAATCGTGTTATTTTGTAAATGTCGCCACCAAGTGACAAATATGAATACCTCTCAATCGGTTTGATCGTTATTTATTGTAAATATTGCCACCAAGCAACAAATATGATTACCGCAATTGTTTTATATTGTAAATGACGCCACCATGCAACAAATATGAATACCGCAATCGTTTTATATTGTAAATGTCGCCACCAAGCAACAAATATGAATATCGCAATCGTTTTATATTGTAAATGTCGCCACCAAGTGACAAATATGAATACCGTAATCGTTTTATATTGTAAATATCGCCACCAAGTGACAAATATAAATACAGCAATCGTTTTATATTGTAAATGTCGCCACCAAACAACAAATATGAATACCGCAATCGTTTTATATTGTTAATGTCGCCACCAAGCAACAAATATGAATACCGCAATCGTTTTATATTGTAAATGTCAATATGAATACCGCAATCGTTTTGATCGTTTTAGATTGTAAATGTCGCCACCAAGTGACATATATGAATACCGCGATCGTTGAATCGTTTTATATTGTAAATATCGCCACCAAGTGACAAATATGAATACCGAAATCGTTTTATATTGTAAATATCGCCACAAAGTGACAAATATGAATACCGAAATCGTTTTATTTTGTAAATGTGGCCACTAAGCGACAAATATGAATACCGCAATCGTTTTAGATTGTAAATGTCGCCACCAAGTGAAAAATATGAATACCAAAATCGTTTTATACGGTAAATGACGCCACCAAGCAACAAATATCGATGCCTACTTCGAATGAAATTGCGTTTGATAGTTATATGTATTGCGCTTGAATGTTTTCACACCTTCAAAATTTCTTTCACATCGAATAAGAAACATCGTGAGTGCACGATGCATTGTATTTACTTTACGTGTTGGGATTTCACTAATTCTAGGTAAATACTTTAATGCCAGAACCTATCGAATTTGTGTTTGTCTTTTTGTTTTTAAATTTCCAAAACATGCATGAAATAGTTTGGAGTTATTTCTAGTTTTGTTCGGGTTATTTGACCATCATGATTAAAATCCTAGTTAGCAATAAATCATTAAAATATTGTTCGATGACGCAATAATACTAGATCTCGAAAGAATTGAATATATAATTAATGAGAAAAGTTATGAATTATTCTATGCTGTGTAGGTCCGTGGCACGAAGATGATCTACAATTTACACTTTTATAGTTGTGTGGAAAGACGAAAAATGAGTTGTAATGTGGGGGAAATTAGCTGGAAAGTCGAAAATGTTAACCATCATTTCAAAAACCTAAAAAAAAAACATTACATACTACATTGCAGCAATGTTGTGTTTTTCGCACAATGAAACTGATGTTTAATAAGCCAGGTGTACTCTGGGAATACTGTCATATTGTTGAACTCCGGTCATGAAGTAGTGATTTGTTTTACTTTAAATTATAGCTGGGTGGCGCCCAAACCATTCTGCGTGAGATTTATACACTCGTTTGAATTCTCGGATAATACATGTCTGCGAAATAGTTTTCTCTATGCACAAAGGTGAGTTCTTTTCGTTGGAATTTCTAACGATAGAGAGCAGGAGGTAAGTTTATTGCACGAAAGTTTTATTCCGAAATTAAGCGCATCGCCACACTTCTAGAACATAAAATAAACGTGCTTCAAGTTCGTATTTAATGGTATTTAGTTTGATTTGTATGGCAATCAAGCTAGTATTAATGTTTTCCACGCCGTATTATTAATTATCAGGAAGTTTGATTTCTCTTACGAAGATATTCGGTATGTAAGTGTCCGTAAATTTAATATTTCATTCAAATTTCATTGAAATGTGTGAATCGTATAACTATCGAGTAGTACGGCCTCTACATTGCGCAAAAGATTTAACCAAAGTCGCAGACAATATAAATAGTTTGTTGGTGTTAGAGGGCGCACTTCAAATTTGATTATAATATCTTTTCCACGTTGACGCCGCAGCCTGAGGTCGGCGTCCTTCCTATAGCGCTTCCTGTGACGACACAACGATAAACTCCCCGGTGACTACCGATTGTTTACCCAAGTCTCAGCATGAGATTAGACGCACATGGCCGCAGTATTCGTCCATGTTTCATTGATGTCGGGT
Source organism: Saccoglossus kowalevskii (assembly GCF_978046115.1). Lineage (NCBI taxonomy): Eukaryota > Metazoa > Hemichordata > Enteropneusta > Harrimaniidae > Saccoglossus > Saccoglossus kowalevskii. The sequence continues at coordinate 10,552 of NC_140653.1, read as the reverse complement.
ATTTGCAAAAAATACTGACAGGGGTGTGTAGCTGGCGGTTTGAAACCCTTACCCCTTATCAGACAGAAATAAACTCAAATTGCCTACCCCTTTTCAGACAAACTGTGGATATTTGACACCCATTTCCAGACAGTAAGCACAAATGGGACCAAGGGAAAAGCAGGTGGACTCCCGGGGATGGACTTTGACGATTGAAATGAAATTACAGAAACTTAAGAAAAAATCAGCTTCATTCTCCTGATTGTTGGATTACTCAAGCTCTAGAGACAGTCTTTGAAAAATATGGATCCCTTTTTCGACAGCAACAATGAAAAAAGGATACCCCTTTTCAGACAGACAGGGTTAAATAACATACCCCTTTTCAGACAGACAGGGTTAAACAACATACCCCTTTTCAGACAGAGAGGGTTAAATAACATACCCCTTTTCAGACAGACAGGGTTAAATAACATACCCCTTTTCAGACAGACTGGGTTAAATAATATACCCCTTTTCAGACAGACAGGGTTAAATAACATACCCCTTTTCAGACAGACAGGGTTAAATAACATACCCCTTTTCAGACAGACAGGGTTAAATAACATACCCCTTTTCAGACAGACAGGGTTAAATAACATACCCCTTTTCAGACAGAAGTGGTAAATTTGGGACCCCTTTTGGCGGCACATATACATATGTATAGAAAACACAAATCCTAAATGGTTTACAAAAGATCTCAATAATATGAAAAAAAGAAATAAAAAAAAATATCAACACTCAGTCGGCATTCATACAATAAACAACTTAGAATAACATGCTATACTCTCAAGCGAAATTACAGACGGCTCCTAAAAAATCGTAAGAGAGATTTAAAAAATGACATTATTAATAAACTAGACACAATGAGAAAATTTAATCCAAACAAATATTGGGACCTAATTAAACAACTACAAGGTTCTGAACAAAATGTAAATAAAAATGATAGCATCCCAGATTTTATGTGAATGATCAAGAATTAGAAAGAGCATCCTCATACATGTATCTTGGTACAAAACTAATTACCACTGAGAACCTAGATATAGCACAAGTAGACTTGAAAAACCGGGCTCTGAAGGCATTTTTCAAATTGAAGCAGATGCTCTACTCGGGAACACAAGTTCCCATCAAAATCTATCTGAAAATGTTTGACACTATGATCAAACCAATACATATTATGCAGAAATTTGGACATGTGACATAATAAAAATAAAAACTATCTGATGCACTTATTGTCACCAATGGAAAAAATGCACTTAAAACTGTACATACTGAAAGTAAACTGCAGGATCACAAACCTTGCCTGCTTATTAGAATTGGGACGATATCCCCTAATAACTACATGTATCAGACAGATGTTTAAATATTGGTTGGGATTGCGTAATATGCCTGAAAACAGCCTCATAAATGAAGCATACAGATTGGCAATCAATATGGATAACTCAGACAGCCAAAATTGGGTCAATTGTATTAAAACAATTCTCAAAGACTTTAATATGGAACATGAGTGGGAAAATGTAAAGATTAATGAGACAAATACCTAATAAATAATGTTACTACAGCACTTGAAACAAACTTCAAAATAAACAGTAGGGATTCTCTAAACAATGATTTTGCGTAAAACTAAATTGTTTTAAAAAGGGGCATTATAAACATATAAACATTGAAGTGCCGACAAAAGGGGTCCCAAATTCACCACTTCTGTCTAAAATGGGGTATGTTATTTTACCCTGTCTGTCTGACCATGAAGCTTATTTTTTCTTTCCGTAACTTCATTTCGATCGCCAAAGTCCATCCCCGGAATTCTACCTGCTTTTCCCTTAGTACCATTTATACTTACTGTCGCGAAAGGGGTGTAAAGTATCCAGTTTGTCTGAAAATGGGTAGGCAATTTCAGTTTATTTTTTTCTTATAAGGGGTAGGGGTTTCAAACAACCAGCTACACCATGTCAGTATTTTTTTGCAAGTACCCCCCGGTGGAGTCCGGTCAAACCCTTGTGGCAGCCATGCTTGTTTTTATTATTAAAGGACGCTTACTCGCGTAATCATTCCATATTTGGAATTCGCATTTCCTTATATGGTATGATTACGGCACACTGTAACTTATGGCCTCACGGTGACAGATGTATTATTTTATGCATTATTCTGTATTATGTTAATGTTTAGTTTATAACACGTCGATTGTGCACGTAGAGGGCGGCACATCAGCTAATTAATGCTACTGACTCGGGGAATATACTTGCCGCATGAGGGAGAGAAAGTATTCTTACAATTATCACAGAATTATTAATATTGAGCAAAACATATAGCGTATTACCATTGTGTATACATTTACACCGTTTTAATAATTTTTGTTGACTATAGTCTATGCAACATGTAATTAATACCTCATATTTAGGGAAAACGACGTGCTCAAAAATTATGTGATATCAGAAAAAACAAGATTTATGACCCCGGTGGGGGGGGGGTACATAGAATTTGCCTAAGAACTTGCCCCTGAAATGGGTCTCGTTTTTTGGATTTTAGGTATAAGTATCGGTCTTATTTCTGGTCAAGATCGGTAACAATATCGGTGATAAATTTGCTCTTATGTAAGTGACAAATCAAAATACATATTTTAATAAATCAATATACAATGCAACTGTTGGCTTACATGTGCTTCTATTGGAGATGCTCTTCTAATAGAGCAAATTTTATTTGGAATAAACAGTGATGGTACTTTGGTATAAATATGGGTATAGATTTTGCCACTATCCAGGTATAAAAATGGTCACACTTTTGAGCACTCAGGGGCACCTTCCTACCCAGCTATGTATCAACTGTCCTTCCCGTGTTTATGACTTCAAAAGTGTTCCTATAATATATTTTCTGTGGGACACGATTGCCACATAATTAAAAGAATAGTTTATGAATCAAGTTGTTAATATTTATATTATGCACAGTACTGAACTGCGGTCACGTGACTTATTAACGAGTATAAGTTGTGCTATTCAATTGTAATATGCGTGGCTGCAGGGTTAATACTAGAAAGTATGTACACTCTGAGATTGTACTGTATTTACTACAGTAAACTGCAGGCACGTTCAGTGGTTTCCCCTGATATAGTTTAAAAGGTTCACAACCCTGTGATCGAATTTCAAAGAGGTTTTTGGTTTGACAGATCAATGATCGGATTGGGTTATCATTTTCTTCTAAATTCTGTTAAATATCTCATTCCCCACTTTTTTCTATCACTTTCTGTTTGTAGTTTGGCGTCTGTCAAGTCAAGTTGTTTACTTGAGTTTACATAGAATGCAATGATTTTTCCTTTAGCAATGGCTGCAGTAGAGTACATTCTTGGGAGCATACTGTAAAAATGTCTTTTTAGCTAGCATGTTATTTTAGCTAATTTAGCTAATCTGTAATTTTGCTAATTCAAGATGTCACTAATTTAAAATAAACTATATTCTCACATGAGATTCTTGATACTTTAGCTAAATTAAGATTCAGTTAATTCATGTATTGAGTCAAATTCGCTAAAATGGAGTATAGCTATTTAAACATGTTTTTCAGTCGTGGCTGTACATCCATGGCATCCTTTACATTTTTGTGGGACTGCAAGCTCTCATTCTTCTTGTGCTGTCTTGCCAGTTCTTCCGCTACATCAATCTATCAATCAATCATAAACATTTATAATGCACCGGGATCCAAAACTCATTGGCGGATTTAGATGGGGGGCCGAGGGGGCCCCACCCCCCTATTTTTAACAACCAACAGGGCTTCGCACCATCGGCGCTTGCGAACTTGGCCTTAGGCTAACTTATCGCCCCCCTATTCCAGAATCCTAGATCCGCCCCTGAAACTAATCTCTGTTCAATGACTTTTTCTAAATAAGTTGACATCAGTAACATGAGGCATGTCAGATGGAAGGGTGTTCCAAAGTTGAAAAAGCATGTTCCCATGTTTTCAATTTATATTGAAAGAACGAAGAACGAAACGCAGGAGTATATATAAATAAAGGACACAGAAGTAGTTTGGAACAAGGCCGTACAAGCAGAATAAATTTGTACTCAATACTGTGATGAGTTTTTGTAAAGCTGGGAAAATATGCTCAGATTTTCTAGTACATGTGATGATTCTAGGAACCGTGGTTTGGGTTATTTGAAGTAGTAAAATGTTATTTTCTGTCCAAATAAATGTGAATTCCCATAATTAAGTTTGGCAGAGAGTATTGCATGAATTTAAGTGTGACACGACCCATGTTCACGTGTAACACCACTCAAATAGATAGATTTATCCTGATCACTCCACATGTTCACCAAGTGTACTGCTCAAAATCAGCCTTGTGACCACTCCCAGGTGTCCACTCAGTAAATTTCTCGTGTACAATGTTCAGTTTTCCTGGTGGCATTAGTCCCCAAATGCGAAACACTCTTTCTGTCCTAACAATGATATTCATTGTTACTATGTGATCCGACTAGGAAGTGCAATTGCTGCCTGTGGAGCAGAGAACAGAGGCAGAAAGTGCAAGGCAGAGGTAAAAGCTCAATGGTAAGCCCATTGCTAATGAAGGCAACTCGAAAATGCGTATTATATTCTGTACCACTGTTATTAGACGTCGACAGTTTTCGGGCCTAATAAAGATTCACGTATTTTCAATCGCGGGAGGCGTGGTAACGATATGCCGAAGCCATTTCAAGCGAGGGCAGTAATGCGCGAGAGACTGTTATAGCATGTATCGCCCTCATGCGCCATTACGTGAAAATTGACCGGTGACGTTCCTGCTGAGACTTGTCACTCAAACTACGTCATACACCGACGAACCAATCATGAGCGAACGGGTCACCAATAAACAGTAGTAGTAGTTCTACACTCGCTATTTAGAGGGGAGGCAAGGGTAGCTGATACAGTTTTACGGGAAATAAAACTGGCTTTTTACAATTTACAAGGAAAAAAAGAAGTTTTTACAGTTTACAGTGAAAATTGAATTTTGCAGTGAATTGTGTCATCTAGTCGTTTTACAGTTTCGAAAATGAAATTTCCCTTGATTATTCTTGACGACGTTTTTTATTTGGATGTAAATTCTTGTATGTACCGAGAAAAATGACACATTTTTACAGTGTACGAAAAAATATTTGATTGATTACGTTCTACTTTTAGCCTGTGATTACAGAATTACGGAATTTATTTTTTCAATTTACGTTGTACGAACAAAAAAATACTGTAATTACGTTGAACGAAAATAACCCTTGTCCCCCTATTTAGTTGTGAATTGACGAAAATGCACGGGATTTCAACCTAGTTACAGTGAAACATGTATGTTTTAATACTGAATCTCTTGTCAGAGGTGTAGCAGTCTGTACACTGATTAGCCATAGAATGGGAACTTACTAGTATTTGTTCCAGGCCGATTATAGTCAGAATGGGGGTGAGGTAATAAAATAAACAAAAGCCAACTTAATCTCAAGGTCTATTTTTTGCACAATACACAAATGCTTAATGTCACAATCGTTCTATACAAAATATAACAAATAAACAGGCCTTAGTACAATAAATGGAGTATGAAGAAAAATAAGTAGCTCAATAAAATCACTGATTTGGAATACAGTTTAGGTTAAAAGAAAGTTTATTCAGGGGTAATTATTCTTGGAACATGATAAACAACTTGTTTATAAAGAACAGATTTGGAATACAGTTCAGGTTAAAAGAAAGTTTATTCAGGGGGAATTATTCTTGGAACATGATAAACAACTTGTTTATAAAGAACATATTTGGAATACAGTTCAGGTTAAAATAAAGTTTATTCAGGGGTAATTATTCTTGGAACATGATAAACAACTTGTTTATAAAGAACAGATTTGGTATACAGTTTAGGTTAAAAGAAAGTTTATTCAGGGGTAATTATTCTTGGAACATGATAAACAACTTGTTTATAAAGAACTGATTTGGAATACAGTTTAGGTTAAAAGAAAGTTTATTCAGGGGTAATTATTCTTGGAACATGATAAACAACTTGTTTATAAAGAACAGATTTGGAATACAGTTTAGGTTAAAAGAAAGTTTATTCAGGGGTAATTATTCTTGGAACATGATGAACAACTTGTTTATAAAGAACATATTTGCAAATAAAAACTGTAGCATCAGTATACTATAATGGTTACAGGGCCAGGCGATCTCTCGATCCCTATTGTATATTTCTTTTATTATCAGAGAAACATACCGAGCACCTGTAGCATCAGTAACAACACTTGCTAACCCTGTGTTCTTCTCAACTACTGTGACACTTATTTCAATCAATCAATAAACAAACTTATAAATAGACAAAACAAACATATACAAAGTATAACATGGTTGTTCACAACACTACACTATGCTTATAAATAGACAAAACAAACATATACATAGTATAACATGGTTGTTCACAACACTACACTATGCTTATAAATAGACAAAACAAATATATACATAGTATAACATGGTTGTTCACAACACTACACTATGTTTATAAATAGACAAAACAAACATATACATAGTATAACATGGTTGTTCACAACACTACACCATGCTTATAAATAGACAAAACAAACATATACATAGTATAACATGGTTGTTCACAACACTACACTATGCTTATAAATAGACAAAACAAACATATACATAGTATAACATGGTTGTTAACAACACTACACTATGCTTATAAATAGACAAAACAAACATATACATAGTATAACATGGTTGTTCACAACACTACACTATGCTTATAAATAGACAAAACAAACATATACATAGTATAACATGGTTGTTCACAACACTACACTGTGCTTATAAATGGACAAAACAAACATATACATAGTATAACATGGTTGTTCACAACACTACACTATGCTTGCAAGTTAAAATATCTTGATCTCTGATTCTAGAATATTTGAAATCACAAGTAATGCCACTATTGAATAGAAGGACATTTTTTTCTCATTCTGTATACCATTTCATTTGTTTCAATATTTTTTTTAATAGTTGAAGGAAGGGTATTTGAAAGTGCCTGTCAAGTATATGCTATAAGAATAAATTTGGGCATTGGACAAAATTGTCAAAGAACAGAAAAAAAACAGAGAAAAATAATTGTGAAGTTGACAGGCAGACAGATATGTGGTGAATAAACTGGTTGAGGATTCACTTGTGGTAAATGAAATGAAATCAAACAATCTGTTATTGTAATGTAGTGGAATATATTAGGTGATGATAAACCAGTGGCGCCATTGTCAAATTTTGGTTCCATCCACAAAATAGTTTTGTACAGTTTGCTTCTCACAATGAATGATGGTAAAAATTTACAAATCTTTTGATCAAAAACGAAAAGCAATATCTAAAACTGACTGTATGGTCCAAAATGATGATAAAATTTACTGAAAATTTTACAAAATGTGAAAATATTTGCACTGAATTGTGGGTATGAAAAATAGCAAGTTGAGCTGAATTCAAATATAGCACTACTTGTTAGCATGTTACGACACATTCATGCAATGCATTGTGGGAGAAAACTTCCTATTATATACCCAGTATAATGAAAACCATCATGTGCATGGATGTCAAATTTTTGAAATGTTTCAATAATTAAGATTTAAGCTTTTTTTGAGATATTATTATCTCACAGTAGAAACAAATGACCTTTTGAACTCTTGCATTTTGAAAATTTGTTCGGTGACCCACATTTTTTTGTGTTTATTTTTCTGTATCGTCATGACATAAACCCACAAGTTCCCTCTTTCATTACAAATTCACAAAATACTGTAAAAGGGTTAATTATTCACTGGGTTTTAATTTTGCTTATTTCCCTGACTGGAAAATGCACTATATTAAAACCCAGTGAATATGTAACATTTAGCACAGAACACATTATCTAAATGATAAAACCATGAATTTAAAACTCACTGAATATGCCTGAAATGCTAAATCAGCGAAATTTAAACCCAGTGAAAATTAGTCATTTTACAGTAGCCCGTTTATAGCCTACACTTTCCTTCAGAAGAATGAAGCAAAAATAACCAATTTTTTTGAGTAAAAACTGAAACTTGACTCAAACTAATTAAATTAGGGTTCGTTTCTAGAAACATTGAAGAATATGAGAAAAAAGTGCAGAAAAATTTTGGGTGAGGAAGTCTGGCGGTGAAAAGGTTAACATAGTTATTCAAAAATTATTTAGCATGAAGTGCAAATATAGAAATTGCGTTTAGTACAGCAGTGCTGAAACTAATACTTTCAAATCCAATATTTATGAAAAAAATATCTAATGATGAACTGTGCAATGTCTGGTTAAGTGCCATGTTATACCAGAACGTGTCATTCCAAGCAACAATTCTCTCATAGCAGTATGTCCCATTTCCCATCTCTGGGGCATTTATCAATGTTCAGTCTACTGTCAATTGTTTCTTCGAAAAAATATTCCTACATGTACATGGAATTAGAGTACCATAAACAAACCAGTGACAGATAAATTAACATACACATTGAATAAAACCAACCTGAGCAAAGAACAGATATTATCATAAAATAAAACAGAAACACATGTTATATTTGTGCCCTTAACACTGAATATTCAAAACAAAAATAACTAATTCCAAGTCAATGATTTCAGCAATAATAAGCTAATATATAATCAGCTGAAAATAAGTTTTAATTTTTCAATGTGACACCAAAATTAAAAAGGGTCCTTAGATAACACTAGTATTTTCAATATTCTTAACAACGAGATTCAAAGACAAATTAAAGTTAAGCACAAGTGAGCATTTTACTGTGAATATATATACATTGCATTATGGGAGATAACTTCCCATTGTATACGAGTATGTACATTTTTGAAAAGATTTCACAATGTTAAATTCCATATATCAATAATAATATACAACTTTTTTATCTCATGCCCCCAAGAAAACTTTGAGATATAAATAAATAATCTCACCATAGAAACCAGTGTAAGAATTTAGACAGTGGAAAAAACTACAAAGAACCTACATCAAATAAACATTTTTAAGTGATGTTGACAACCAATACAACTCTTTAGCAATTGATTGGTAAACTAATGAAACTCTTTTTAGCAGTTAAATGTTATCGGGATATAACAAATGCAACTTTTTTTATCCATCAAATGCACCAAAATAACCCTTTAATACATTACTATTCATCAATTCAGACTGCAGACAAATGTAAAACAAAACTATTGACCTTTTCACCACCAGACTTTTACGCCCAAATTTGTCTGCACCTTTTTTTATATCTTCTTCAATATTTTTGAAAACGAACCTTAATTTTAGAGCCAACAGACAAAATTTTAGTAAGTTTTCAGTTTTTACTCAAAAGAATTTGGGCTATTTTTGTCCAAATCTTTTGAAGAAGAGTGCAGACTATAAATGGGACTATTTTGTGATGAAAAGAGAGAACCAGTGGTGAAAAGGTTAACAATATTAAAAACAATAGAACCCAATATAATAGCTGCATGCTGTGAACAACAGCATTTTTTTGTAATAAAATATAAAAAATCAATAAAAAACTATCACTACCTCCATCTTTGCAGTCAAATACTGTCAACCAATACAACTATGGAATGTTAGCTCTCAATTTTGTTTATAGACAGAAGAGATATATAAAACATACCCTACTACCATGAGAAGTTTTTGTAACAAATAATCGCATACATAATTCCTGAATTTACATTTTAGACATGACTGTAATATATACTACATTAATATACTTTGACAGTGATCTTTGGTATATAAATAGGAAATTGCTTTAAAACTGCGACACCTTAAAGTAGAAACCTGCTCATAAATTTTGGGAAAGTTGGTCAATGTTCATTAGTCTATTATGTGAAATCATTGGGCTATTAACTCATGGTGCATGTTACAATGATGTATTTTGAGAAAATTGCATTTTTTGACACTTTTTAAAACCCATATTTTTCAAATAATGCAGTATAAAAAGTGTCTGATCATTCAAAATAAATTATTTTTTCAGTCACATGCCTTGAGATATGACATAATATGCCATAGAAACCTGTAGTAGAAGCTTATAATACTGACAAAATGGCAAAAACTCTTTTTTAAAGTAAAATATCTTGTGTTGCCCGGGAGTATAATTTATTGGAAAATTCTGGGTAATTGCATTTATGAGTAGGCTTCTACCTTAAAGCGCGGTAGTCGTTGATGTTGATAAACATTGATTTTCCCACAATCCAATGTACTCTTCAAATGGAAATCACAAGGTGATATGAGGTTTGACCTGGGCGCGACTTGCACTGATTACCGCCAACGACTCCTTTGATATCTTCCAATAACATGAAAATTACTTAATTAAAACTTGGTAACGTCCCTGTTCGTACTCGTTGATCTGCGCAACAGTCAAGGTCGCCGTATATCTACCACGCTTTAAGTTCAGAGAGCTGATGAGTTATAAATCTCCTACATCTTGTGAATCAGTTTTGAAACACAAAATGTTCACTTTTCTACAGTTATTCAGAAGACCACTAGAAACTGATGAATTTTCGGTATGAGAAATTTCAATT